>NC_079134.1:16914444-17224744 GCF_945859705.1 Episyrphus balteatus | reverse complement strand
CTATCTATTTTATAATATGTACTTGAAATTTAAGAAACTTTTGATCGAAATTCTTAAGAAGCACGTACTTTGCTGTTATAGTTAAATAGCATACATTTATTGAGATAAGTTCATAAAATCATCTATGAAGCTAATTAGATTGGAAATGAAACATGATCGTAGATTTTTAAAATTATTCAAAAACCTGTTTCAAAAATTAATTTTCAAAAACCAAATTTTGGATCAAAACTTCTTTAAAAATTTACTTTACGTTTTTAAATATAAGCCAAACAAAAAAGTGATAAGCTGATGAAATAAGGTATGGAGGTTTTAGATAAAGAAGGAAAAAGAATCCATAAGTTTTTTAAAATATTTTTGGTGAAAGGGTATTTTTTTTTTTTTGGGGGGCTGAGTTAAGTTTGAGAAAGGTTTCATAACAGTTGACATAAATTTTGTTTTTATTGAAGGTTTTAAATGAACAACAACAATCTGTATGTCTTGTCGCCAAGTACGTAGGCTGAAGTATAACAATATCATTTTGTTTATTTAAAAAAAAAAAAAGTTCAATTTTTTGGCGATACTTATTTGAAAAGCTATATTTGGGAAATCATCAAACAAACTAACTTTGTCATAATTTCTTATAAGAAGATCTTACTAGTTTAAGACCGTAAAACATAGTTCATCAAAAATTGTTTTTAAGAGTTGAAAAATATCAAAATTTGTCGATAAAACTGACAATTTTTGGATTTTTCTTTGACAATTGTACGTCGAATCCGAAAACATGACTTATTCATTTCAGCATAAATATCGCACAACTGAAAAAAAACTTCTGAAAATGAATCCTAGGGTGGACCAAAAAACTCATTTTTTTCATTATTTTGATTTGCTCTACCGATAACTTGTTTTCTCAACACAAAATAAAGCTACCCTAATTCTTTCAGAATTTTTCGACGCTGTTTAGGGGTTGCGCGCACCCCTTTTATTAAAAAAAATAAGCTCTTTTAGTTTTTAATTTTTTTAAAGCTTAAATAATTTTTTAATCGAAAAGCTGAGCAAATCAAAATAATGAAAAATAATTTTTTTGGTTCACCCTAATGAATCCTATCTTTTTCTACAGAATTTTTTAAGGTTACAAAACTATTGAAAGTATAATCTTTCGCATTCTCTTTAATCATGGTCAAAGATTCCTGCTTCATGGCAAAACTCCAATTTTAAAATGAACCACAATTCAGATCCCTAATATGTACTTTCATTTTATTATAGAAAGACCACAAAATGAAATCCATGACATCTAAAAGAATAATTTATTATTTCTCCCACTCGGAACTAAATATATAAACGTGAGTGCATGCACGTTTTTTCCCAAAAATTCAGTAAAGTAATGCACTATTTTCTTAATGTCTAATTGTCTAGTCACAGCTCCTGGTTTGGTTTATAAAAACTGCATTTACTTCATAATATCTCCAGTTCAAAATGTTTTCAATTTTTTTTCTTAAAACAATTAAGGAAACGAACATTAAGTTTTTAAATTGCATTTGTAAGATTGAATTGATAAACAAAATGATTATTCCAACACAAATCTATTTCCTTAAACCCATTTTCATAATGGTATAACATTTTGTTTGACACTTTCTAGAAAAAAATATCCGACAATGTGTTTTTATCTAAAAATCAATATTACTCCGCCCATTAATATGTATTCAGGCATTAAAAATAAATAGTTTCCTTTATTTTATCATACATTGTACATTTATGTATGTGTATTTACATAATGAAAACAACACTCATTCTTTGTGCGGGAAAGGAATTTTTTTTTGTGTTTGTGTATTGAAAAGTCCTTTACCTTGGCCTTCAAGTTGTGTATTCAATTCAAAATATTATTTTGCCTACACATTTATAATGTTTGGCATTGGCACATATGAGAAGTTCATGTGTTCATATTGAAGGCTTGAGGAAATGTTCAACATGGTGTATGTGTATTAAAGGAAAACATCTATACAAAATCTTACTTCAGGATCAAATTATCAAAGGTTGAAGTTTCATTACAAAATATTGCATAGAAATGGTAAACATGACTTTGATGTAGACTTTTCTACAAAATTTATGTGAATTTAAAATAATTTTAAGCTCCATTTAATTGTATGAGGTTTTTTTTTAATTGCCTCATGTAAAGACAATACCTAAACAAAAACACAATTATTTTTCATTGCAAATGTACATATATTTTGTAAATGCAGTCAGAGAACCTATTTTTAGCTTCCTGATAGGTTCTGAGTTGATTACACTTGGTGCAATGCCAAGAAGTTTTATTTCGTGTGTTACTCTTTTCCAACCCAAAATAAAATTTGCGAGATAAGGTCACACGTGCTAGAATTCCAATACGAAGGGCTTGGAAATTTGATACAACAGCATGTACCCATTAGTTTCGTATATACAATACCATTAGTGTACGCAGTATTTGAAAGTACAATAAAACAGTACAAAAATCTTTCGTTATAGCCATTAACCTTGTCGGATCTATGGAAGAAGAGTAGAGAAGGTAGTTCTTTATTTTGGGCACATTTTTTGATAGGAAGTTCTAGCTTAATCCTAAATGTAAAGTTTTTGATCTCGAATGTCGAAGGCAACACTGTCGGAAATCAAAAATTGTCAAAAAATGTTCCTTTTCAAAGTTTTTTTTTTATCATAGCTTAACCCCTTTTAGCCCCATGTGACATTTCTGTAACGAACCGAAAAAGATCGGCCAAAAGCTGTAAAAAACATATTTTTTTTTTTGAAGCATTTACATAATCTTTAAGAATTGCTTTATCGAAATAATGCGCCATATTTGTAATAAATAGCATAAATAGTTTTTAATTGGCAGTTAATGTTGAAAGTTCGGCTTTTTTTGAAAATAAGCAAATTTGTGTAAAAACTCCGAAATCCAGAAAAAATATTTTCCTGCATAAACTAAAGGGGTTTTATTTTTGGATTTTAGGAAAGTGCCTAAAAATAAAATGGTTTTTTGTTTGAATTTTTGCATTTGTATATAAAAATAAATTATTTAAACTTATTTTTTTACTCCCTTAATATCGAAATAACTACACCGAAAAAAAAAACCAATATCAATTTAACATTTTTTAAATGTCAAATTAACATTTCTTAAATATCAGCCAAAAATGCTCTATAAAATGTGTTTAATGATATTTAAAATGTTAAAACAACATTTTTATTATCAGTATGATATTTAAATGTCACATTTTGGAAATTTTTTTTGATATTTTATTATCATTTTTTCATATCAATTTCTCATTCCAAATTATTGAAAAATATTAAATACAAAATTCTTAATATGTACTAATTTAAAGGCGCGTTGTGTTTTTTCGAAGTAAAATGTATGATTTACTGATAAAATTTGATCGGCACTAAGATTTTACTTCACATAGTTTGGGAGATAATAACAAAACAATTATATCACCTATAATAGAAAAAATAATATGATCATTATTTTGTAAAAAATATTCTCTTTCAGTAATGTTTTGAAAAAAGAAAGAAAATTCTTTTAATAATAAAAATAATAAAAAAGAAAAGGAAAGAAATAGGTTTCATTATAATAAACTAAAACGTAAAATCTAGTCAACATTGATATTTTCATTGTCAAAGTGAAATTTTCACTATCCACTTAAACTTAAAAAAATGTCAAAATGATATTTTAATTGTCAAAGTGAAATTTTCACTATCCCATCTGAAATTAAAAAATGTGAAAATGATATGATAAAATATCAAAATTGATATTTTAATTGTTGGACGACTTTTGTCACTGAAAAATGTTAATTTGATAGCTGTTATTATCATTTTTTTTTTTCGGTGTAAGTAAATAATGAATTTATTGAATTTTTAAAAAATACGTGTTTTATTATAGGTAAGGCCCTGTCGATTGACATTATTAATTATAAAATGTACGATGTTGGGTTACAAGGGGTTAAAGGCCAATACAATAAACTGCACGACTGGGGTCGCACGTACTTGCTCTTATGGTAAAAGTTACTCTAAAGTTAAAGGTTTTTATTGAACAAAATAAGGGAAAATTTAAAATTTCGTTAGTGGTGCAAAAAAAAAAAAATCTGTTCTTATAAATACAAATTCAATCCTAAGTGGGCTTTAGGTCTGGTTTATAATTTTTTTCTATTTTGTCTCCGACGTTTCGACCGTGTTTACAGTCTTCTTCAGGGCTAATTATTTTCAAAAAATAAAAAAATTTTAATAAATACTAAAAATCTATTATCTATACTTACAGATTATTCTATCTTCTAATTTTAAGAATTTAATCTTAAAAATTTTAAAGGTTTTGTTTGTTTTGTTTTTGTTTTTAAATATTTCAAAACTCACGAAGATAGGAATTATTGTTCTTATAAATAATTAAATACCGTTTTAAATGATCTTTTACAAAAAAAGTAAGTATGCCATTTTATTTTTAGTATAAAAAGGAATTTTTAGAAAAAAATTTTCGAAAATCGTTAGAGCCATTTTTATAATAATATAATAATAATTTTGTATATATAAAAATTTTCTAACATTTTTCAAAAAAAAGTTGATATGCAATTTTAAATAAATAATTAATTTACACATAAAAACAAAATTTCAAAATTTTTCACCAACTCGTTTCCAAAAAAATCGATTTTTCAAAAAAAAATTTGAAATATTTTTTAAAAATTTAAAATTTTTTTAAATAAAGTTTTTTCAAACGTTTCTGTATTAAAAATTTGGTCGAAATCTGTTTTGTCGTTTATGAGAAATTCATAAATCCAAAAAACCGTTCTATGGCAGGTACCGTTAATAATGGTACAAAAAATATTTTTTTTATTATCAAAGGAGGCTGTTTTCTTTAACAGTAAGCAGAAAAATTTTAATCAAAATCGTTAGAGCCGTTTTTGAAATAAATCAACTTTTCTGTTTCCGTTATATGACAGGTACCGTTAGTTTTGGTCCTACAAAAAAAAACTTCAATTTGTCCACTAGGGAATCACCCAAAACTGTTAACTACCAAGTTTGAAGAAAATCACTTCAGTAGTTTAGGCTGTAGCTCGAGGTTCTTACAGACAGAAAGAATTGCTGGACCCACTTTTTATGCATTTTCCATCATCGTAATGTCATTTAAAATTGTTATCTCGAGTTCGATTTTTTTTACGAATCCTAAACTTGCCCTATAGTACCTACATACATATATCGCAAGTAAAAATGCTCAACATTTCGAAGAAACTAAAATTTTGAAGAAATTAAGTTTGAAAACAGAAATTTTTCGACTTTTAGGATGCACCCGATCGCCTTTGTATGAAAGATACACCAATTTATAGCTCTATACGCATTAATCTTATTAGTGTGAAAATAATTTTTCGACTTTTAGGATGCACCCGATCGCCTTTGTATGAAAGATACACCAATTTATAGCTCTATACGCATTAATCTTATTAGTGTGAAAATAAAATTTAAATTCAATGTTATAACAGTTTATTTTATTGTATGTCAGGTTTAATAGTTCTCCCGATTTCGATTTTTTTCGCATGTAACTACATAAATGTATGAAATTTACAATAATTACACATGCATACCTTTAATGTTTTATATACATACATGTGTATATTAAATTCATTCTGGATACAGAAAAAAGAACGACTTACACTATGTATATTTAGTATGTACTTATACGTTCTACTAAAAGCTTTAAAAAATACTTTTTTATCACCACTATCACACTAATGAACAATCACATTTTATGTGAGGATAATCTGATAAAAAAATTAAAGTAACAGCAGTTTGACACGTTTTATATTTTTTTATATCTAGGTACAATGCCATCCAATCAAAAATAAAGTAATTAAAAGACAATATTGAGTCTCATGCAATTAAATTAATTAGTTTGCTCTTTAATTTAAACAAAGGATATAACAGCACTTAATGTAGTGACATTAATGTATTAAGGAAACACTCATTAAATGCATTTTATGTACATTAAGGATTTGACTTTTAATCGTTTTTTTTACTTTTTAATTGAGTTTAAAAATTGTAATAGTGTGAATACTTTATGTAGGATGGACAAATAGTGCATATATAAGTTTTAAAGTTTAAATCTTCATCAATTTTTTGAAATACTTTAAAACAAAACATAAACTCAAATAAGTCCGCTTCCAATCATTTTACAGCTGTAAATTTATTATTTTAGGTATACCTTTTTTACTAAAAACAGAATAAATTTGTTTTGTTATAATAATGAGCCGCCACTTTATTGAAAAGTGCCGGCCGGCCGGCAAAAATCACTTGAACTTTTTCATATATACAAACAAACGAATCTAATTAAGAAATAAGAAAAGTTTTTGTTTGTTTACAAATGGTAAATTAATTAAAACAGAAACCAAACTCACGTTTAGAAGGGCGCAACGCATACATATTTAAATTTAGATTTGTAAACAAAAATCGAAGAGACATCTTTGTAAATAAAAACAAAATTTTTCGATTTTAATTTGGTAAAGATTTAGGAATATAATATTAATATCTCAATTATTTATATGTCATTTTTAATACAAAGTTTATTTATTATTTAATTAGATATAATAGATCGAACAATTAGAGTGTTATTAAAATTTAATTTGATCATAAAATGTTAAAAGAGCACTACATTGTTATTCAATGAGCAAGTTTTTTGTTGTCGTGATAAAACAAAGTATTTTATTGAATTATGTAAACTCTTATCATACGATATTCTTATTATTTTTTTTTTTAACTGTCATTTTTGTATCAGTAAGTGCGTTAATAATGAAGTGGTTTTAGATTGGCGCTGTTTAAATATTGATAGGTTGAATATCATGAATTAAAATCAATACTGGGGAACTCCCATGTATTTTTAAGGCGAAATTTTTGCATTTCTGTGAATTTTTAAATGAATCATTTAGTATAAAAAAAAATAGTAAATGTTCGATAATGACTTACACCAGTATGGAAAATTAAATATAATCTTGAAACTAAAAACTATATTCAAGTAGGTAAACAAAAATTTTTCGAGAAAGGAAAATTTTCATACACATTCATATGATATGAAAACAACCTGCCTTTTTGATCTTAAGTTTATTTTCACTCTTTCATACATGCAGTTTTGAGTGAAAATATAGTCATGAGTTCAAATTTTTTTTGTTTTATAAGTCTTCGAACGTAAAAAAAAGTAATGATAGGCGTCGGTTATAGCGATCAGGAAAATGCATCAGCAAAAAAGAAACAGTATAGAATATTTTTTCCTGATGCTCGTTTATAGCGATCAGAAAAATTAACGTCAGTTTACACATACAAAATCTACCTGCTCTCTTCTTTTCCTGATTGAAATACACACAAAAAAATTTTTTCGTATGCAGTGGAACAGGATAAATTTGAAACACTTTATTTTGTTTCAAACGTCAATCAGCTTGCACGAAAAATGAATTTGCAACAGGAAAACAAATAAATACAATTTAAGCAACAAATAATTGAAAATTCACTTTCCTGATCGCTATAACCGGCCACATAGATAGGAAAGACAATTTCAAGACAATTACCTACAAAAATTTCAAAATTTCATCCTTCATACAGAAAAATATTCCATCACATACAGGGAAATCTGCATTATCACTATTCATATTTTCAGTCTTTTTTGAAGTAGAAGTATATTAGTAATATAGATTGTGTTTGAAAATTACATCACTTTTTATTCATAAAACTTCTAAGTTACATTATTTAGAAATTAAAATATAAATTGAGGATCGTCACTTACAGAAGTAATTATCTCATGAGCATGAGCCACATAACTTTCAAAAAAAAATATTTTAAGGTAAATTATCTTGTTCATCTTATTTAAATTAAATTTCCCATTAATTTTTGTTCCGTACAAATCTATGTTCTGCTATCTTTTTTTTTTTTTATTTAACTTTTTTTAGGAAAATGGGGAACTTCTCAAATAAGTCGAGCACTCTATTATTCAAGACGTATTGTGTTAAAAAAAAGTTCAATTTTTTGAGACCCAAAACTCAAATAAGCAGAACATGAATTTTTTTTGGGAAAGAGCGTTTTCTTAACTAATCACTGAGTGATATTAAAATTGATATTATCTTATTACGGGGCACACTAGGGTGGGTCAAAAAAATCGAAAATTTTTTTTTTGATTTGGTACTCCGAAAAATTGATTGCTAGACCCCTCTAGAATATACACACCAAATATGAGCTCTTTATATTAATGGGAAGGTCCTCCGCTTTGCAATTTTCCATTTTTACATCAAGCTTCTACAAAAAAAAAATAATTTTTTTATTAATTGACATTTTAGCAAAATTTCTTTTCATATTCTTGTAGGAAATTGAACGCTCTACAAAAAAGGCCTTATACACTTTTTTCGTTTATCTAACCGTTGAATAGATATTTGAGGTCCAAAAATCGAGAAAATCTTTAAAGATTCGTTTTTTGTTCTTAATTTTGTAACAAATTGAAAAATTATAATGATCAAACGCGCAAGACATATTCTTGTTGAAAATTGATTGCTCCACAAAAAAGGTCTTATTAACTTTTTTCATTAATCTAACCATTCTAAAGATATTCGAGGTCAAAGTTAAAAAAAAAATATAAAAACATTTTATATTTTTAAAAAATTTCTAATTCACTGAAACTTCATTATTTTCAAATTAGCAAGATATATTCTTGTATGGGCTTAAACGTTCTACAAAAAATTCTTTGGAATGAAATTGATTGCTTTAACCGTTTAGAAGATGTTCGTATCCAAACCAATGCTCACTGATTTCAATAGTTTTCTTATGACCCGTATGCATTGCGATTTGGATACGAATATCTTCTAAACGGTTAAAGCAATCAATTTCATTCCAAGGAATTTTTTGTAGAACGTTTAAGCCCCTACAAGAATATATCTTGCTAATTTGAAAATAATGAAGTTTCAGTGAATTAGAAATTTTTTAAAAATATAAAATGTTTTTATATTTTTTTTTAACTTTGACCTCGAATATCTTTAGAATGGTTAGATTAATGAAAAAAGTTAATAAGACCTTTTTTGTGGAGCAATCAATTTCCAACAAGAATATGTCTTGCGCGTTTGATCATTATAATTTTTCAATTTGTTACAAAATTAAGAACAAAAAACGAATTTTTAAAGATTTTCTCGATTTTTGGACCTCAAATATCTATTCAACGGTTAGATAAACGAAAAAAGTGTATAAGGCCTTTTTTGTAGAGCGTTCAATTTCCTACAAGAATATGAAAAGAAATTTGTTAAAAAGTCAATTAATAAAAAAATTATTTTTTTTTTGTAGAAGCTTGATGTAAAAATGGAAAATTGCAAAGCGGAGGACCTTCCCATTAATATAAAGAGCTCATATTTGGTGTGTATATTCTAGAGGGGTCTAGCAATCGATTTTTCGGAGTACCAAATCAAAAAAAAAAATTTTCGATTTTTTTGACCCACCCTAGGGCACACTGTATATTTTTTTCAGAAGTCAATAAAAGTAAAACTAAACTGAAAAAGCTTTAGACATATACTGGTAATTACTCTGCTTTTTCGCAGAAGAAGTTCAACACTTAATCTAGTTTTTAGGTACTTAACTAGCACTTAATAAACATTAGAAGATGCAACATCAAAACCTATATTTATTTTATGTCCCTCAAGAGGGACATAAATTAAAGTTTCCAAATTAAATACTCGAATGTGTTGTTTTTTTTTTAAATGGAAAACCTTGGAGCAACAACAAAGGAGCAGTTTCTACGGTGGACTTTTTTCATTGCATTTTTCTAAGACCTAACCATTTAAGTAAATTGATCTTAAATGAAAAACAATGCAAATTAAAAACAACAACTTGAAAAAAAAAACCAAACCGACAATCGATGTCATTCAGCACTCAAAAATGATATCATACTCTGCTTGTTTCATTTATATAAAATCGTCTAGCAATTACCTCTTCAGAAAAATATTGAAAAGAAAAATGTATTAAAAGAATCGTAAAATTTTGTTATGCCCAGAGTTTCCGCCTTTTTTATCAGAAAGCCTTTATTGATGACGTCATATAAAAAGAAGCTAAATGTAATTAAATGCATACGAAGCGTATCCGGCACTTTTCTTTGTTCAAGAAATGTTTTGTATAAAAATACCACAATTTTGAGTTCAGGTAGAAAAGTTTATCCCTAGACTCCTATATTCTACTTTTAACTTTGTCAAGTTGGTTTCTGCTCCTATTTATAATATCATTCGATGCATATTATCAATTCAGTGCACAAACATCAAAAGTTCCTTTTTAAAACCTTTTAACAGATGATACACATAAAAGGTAAAAGGATGTATACAGCACATTGCACATTTTGATCTACTTTTTGATTTACATAAAAATATTTCAACAACAACAAAATTGGTTATGAACGATATAATTGAAAAAAAAAAAAACGAAATGCAAATCAAGAACAATTTTTAATCAAACAAAACATTGTAACTATTATTTTACTAGATGTGACAAGAAGAATCTAAAAAATGAATACATTCATACCTTTATTAATAAAAACTAACGACGAAACAACATTGTAGCTCTATTGCAAATGCTTACAAGTTGAACTCATGACTCACACCCTATATTTGCATGTTACCAGTTACCCCTACAAGATACCTACAACAACGAAAAAACTAATGACACAAATAAACCGGCAAGCTTTATTATTACGCAATATATTATGCTGACGATGTTTTCTGCTAGAATAGATTTTATTTACTTTTTTTTTTGTTTGTTTTGCTTTTTTGTGTCTGTATATTTTGTATTCTTTTGATACCTGATTCTTAAAATTCATATAAAAGAGCCGGTTAAATTTTGATTAAATAAACATAAATAAATAATATAGCTCAGGGCAATTAGTCAAAATATGGGCATGAAATCGCATTTTTCGCGGGACAAAATTTTTTTCATGGAATGTGTTCGGGTGGTTGTCCTTATCATAAAAGTCAATTTGTTGGGAAAATTGGAGGTTGGGAACAGCCGCCATCTTGGAAAAGAGATTGGTAGCGTTTTTATTGAATAGCTCCATTGTTATTCATTTTAACAGAAAATGACAAAGGTAGGACTTATTAACAATAAAATTATCTAAACAATGATATACAAAACAATTCCGTGAGTTGATTAAATAAAATTTTATAGTTGGTCAAAGTGCGGGTTTGTATCGCAAGGTTGGGACAAAATGACATTTTTTCATATATCTGACGAACTTTTGATTTGTTTGGATAATTCTTCAAGAATGAATTATAGTACTTATAATTACCTATAAAATGAGCCCACAATCGTTATTGTCACCATCGTATTGTAGAAGTAATCTAACTCCGAAACTCTCCATGTACTAGTCAAAAGTGAGAAAAAAGCTAGTTTTTTGCTAGTAGGCCGAGAAAATTTTGGGAGTAGAGGTATAACCAAAATATAAGTACGCAGTTTTGCTGCCATACTCGTGTTAATGTCGATTTCAAAGGTCTGACAACTCTAATTTTGGGCTTTATACGGGTTTTGGGGGGTTAAATAACGTAAGTTTTCCAGTTAACGTGAATGGGCTAAATTTATACTATTTGAAATTATAAATATACAAGCTGATTCCCTATTATTTTTCCTAAATCTAGACACCCCAATCTTGAGGATGTGACCAATAGAACTCAAGATATAAGCCGTTTATACGATTATGTTTTAGAGGCTTTTTTGTTTCGATTTTTGTTTGTTTATTTGAATTGAAAAGCCTGATATGGTTAGTTAAAAAAGCTTATATCGTGAGTTCTATTAACCCCATAGCCGAGATTAAGGTGTCCAGATTTAGGAAAAATAATAGAGCATCAGCTTTTATATTTATAATTTCAAATAGTATAAATTTAGCCCATTCACGTTAGCTGGAAAACTTACGTTATTTAACCCCCCAAAAACCGTATAAAGCCCAAAATTAGAGTTGTCAGACCTTTGAAATCGACATTAACACGAGTATGGCAGCAAAACTGCGTACTTATATTTTGGTTATACCTCTACTCCCAAAATTTTCTCGGCCTACTAGCAAAAAACTAGCTTTTTTCTCACTTTTGACTAGTACATGGAGAGTTTCGGAGTTAGATTACTTCTACAATACGATGGTTACAATAACAATTGTGGGCTCATTTTATAGGTAATTATAAGTACTATAATTCATTCTTGAAGAATTATCCAAACAAATCAAAAGTTCGTCAGATATATGAAAAAATGTCATTTTGTCCCAACCTTGCGATACAAACCCGCACTTTGACCAACTATAAAATTTTATTTAATCAACTCACGGAATTGTTTTGTATATCATTGTTTAGATAATTTTATTGTTAATAAGTCCTACCTTTGTCATTTTCTGTTAAAATGAATAACAATGGAGCTATTCAATAAAAACGCTACCAATCTCTTTTCCAAGATGGCGGCTGTTCCCAACCTCCAATTTTCCCAACAAATTGACTTTTATGATAAGGACAACCACCCGAACACATTCCATGAAAAAAATTTTGTCCCGCGAAAAATGCGATTTAAATTACTAATTTCCCTGGGCTAATATATAACTTGAATTTTTGTCAAAAAGAAACAAAAATTATAACAACAAATATTAGAAACTTAAACTTCTTATTCTTGGAACGAATATGATTTAAATATATTATTTTAAGTTCAAGGCCAGTTGCAAAAAAAGCAAAAACCCTTGACTTGATTTACTAACACTTTTTAAAAGCCTTTCGGACTCATCATTTAACTCTTGATTTAATTTTAGAATATTACTTGTGGTCTTGTGCTTGCTATGAACTTTGAACAAAGTGATGATTCATTCAGAGTCTCGTTAAGGTTTTTCTCCAATCCCAGACATTATATTGTGAAGAGTTTTATTTGTCTTGTATACAAACACAGAAATGTGTAAAAAGTTTCAAAAACTTGTAAAAATAAACAATGTCAAGCAAACAGTGTTTTAAAAAATGATTCAATATAATACTTTATCTACAACACTGTTATACAATAAAGTGGAAATTTTATTGATCGCAAATTACAACTAATCGCAATATAAACATTTCAATTCATTGCGTATTGACAAAGGTTTTAAGATAATTTGATAAGAACTTGCATTTTTATTAACAAATGTGTCATATTTAAAAAACGGATTGATTTTAATTTTTGTTGTAATAAAATTGATTTGAAATTAAATATTTCTAAAGAAGAACAAGCAATCGCTTCTTTTAAGACTTACAGCCCGATTCTCCCCCTCTATTCACAACTTGTGAGAGATACAAAAATTCTCAAAGTTGTGATCACACAATATGTGAATTTTTGTGAATCTCACAAGTTGTGACTGTGGGGAAGAATCGGGGTATTAATCTACTTTAAAGTTTTCGAGGTTGGAACTACTTATTTCATTTACAAACTTGAAAATTTCCAGCTCACACAAGCGAAATAATCTTCAAGTCTGAGCTGAAATCATCAAAAATATTAAATTGTTACATTGTGACTATAAGAGTTTAATCAAAATATTTTTTTTTCAATACTAAAAAAAATATAAAAACAATAAGAATTCAAAAAACTAATTTTTCTAAGGGTTAGCTACCATATGTAAGTTTGAAATTGTGGAATCAAATAACTAAAGCTGATAAGATAAGAACTAAAACTCATCGAGTAGCTATTATGGCAGCTACATATGTGCAATATACACTTATTATTTGAATATAATAGATAAGTTTGAACAAACAATGTAGAAAAAAATAATCAATGAAAACACTTGGTCAGAATGTCTGGTTGGACATGATAAGTTCAAGGTTCTAAAAAATAAAAAATGAAATGATTATTAAATTTGCGTCACAATCAGCATAATTACATGCCACAAAACCAACACAACCATTTTACATTGATTAGTTCTTTTTTTATTTCAAATATTTATTTTTTTAATTATAGGGTTTTGCTTTGTTAAATTTACACATTGACACATTTTGTTCATGTCAAATGAAATATCAGTTGAAATTTCTTTGTCATTTTTTTAGGGTAATATCTGTACCTATGTTGTATTAGTGAAGCTAAACATGCAAAGAAGAACCTTCTAGCTTAAAATCACGCAATTCATCGACCTTCCTTTAACGAGTTCTATGGCATTGTCCACTTTTGTTCCAAATAAGGAATAAAAGAAGAATAACATTTTGCCGAATAGTATTGTTTTACAGATTGGAAAAGAGGACGTTATTCCAGATGTTCATGAATACCAGGAGATATGACAAGGCTCGAGAACATCAAAATCGTGGGATTCAAAACATTCGGGAGGATAAAAATGCAGTTGTAAATAATATAAAATAAACGAAGTACATAGTTATTTCAGCCCTCTTAGCCAGTGAATATATTTTATGACGATAAAGTTAGTGAGCAGGAGAAAGAGACAGTATTGATCAGCATCTACTTCAAAGGCGCATTCAAAACTCCCCACATTAAAAAGTGGCCTAAACAGAACTTTGCTGATTTAAGTCTTAAGTAAAGCATTCTTAAACGTGAAAGAAAAGAGAGAGCATAAAAATTTGGGCCTACTGTTATTGTTTAACATTTTAGTCACATTCAGATTCTTAAAATTAAATTTAAATTTAGAAAGTTAGCTGGAAAAAAATCGATTAATACGAGTATCTAGACAACAAAAATACAATAAATATTATTTAAAAAAAAATAATAACTGCATTTAATAGCATTTAAGCTATAAAAAATATCAACGTCAATTATAAAACAAACGACGTCTGTGTTTAACCAGTTTGCCGAAAATATAGGAATTCTATAGAAAAATACAAAAAAAACACTTATAGATAACGGTTTTTGGGTGTTTTCTGTACAAACAATTCAAATTATGATTCATTATCATGTGGTTATAAAAAAAATAATACATGCTTGTCAACAAATTTAAATTTTTTTTCGACAGAAATCTTATATTTATCGATTTATTTATGGGTAGTAGAATGAAATTGGCATACATATCAAGTACTTTTTTTGAGAAAGTGGGCATGTTAAGTATTTGTAAACAATAATCGATCTTGAAATCACAATCAGGAATCATATAAGGTACGATATGCTACAACTAACAACTCTTACACTTCACTCACGGCTCCAACCTAATGCTCAATTTGTGGGGTTCACCTATAATATGCTTAAGTATTTTCAAAAACGAATTGAATGTTTATTTTTTAGAAATTTTAGGCTGGTCCGTATATTTTATTTGAATACAAAAAGTTTTAACGATCAAATTCTAAGGAAAAATAACTAAAAACAAGTAGGTATACATACTTGCGATCCTTTCATTAAGTTTATTTCCGTCTTATTTCCTTAAAAGTAGGTATCACAACGCACCAATAAGTGGTCTAAGTGTATCAGTCGTTTTCCTGACAGCCATTTGTACCTAATCTAATCTATTTCCTTGAACTTTAAAATCTCTAATTTAACTCTATGATAAAAATTCTACAACTAAATTCAAAACTTTTTTCGTGCCAATAAGTAATGAAGAAGAAAAACAGGAAAAGGCCTATTGATAACTGACTTTCCAGTCTTGCTGACACCATGAAATATCTTCAGCTTACTGAAAACAATACATAATATTTTCTTCCCATATTAAATAGAGCAGCAGGTTTAAAACACAATTTAAATTATCTAGGTATACGCAAAAATAATTTTGCAAGGAAATAATTAAATTGGATTTGAACCACATTGTTTTAATTAGTTAGTAAAGCGTCATGTAACGCGTTAGCTGCAGTTGGTACATACATATATCAAAACACCATGACCAGAAATAAAAGAAAATTGTTTTGTAAATTCAAATTGTAGAAGATTAGGTTTAAACGATTTCTAAGAATTTTGATTAATAGCAAATTATGTAACATTAATATTTGCATCTGTTATGTAGGGTTGTCCAATAAAATCTCCAACAACTTTTTATTTTTCAATAAAATACAAACGATTTGAGACATTTGCAAAATCTTATTATTGTTTTGATAGCATATCACTATGATCTGGAATCAAGGTATGAAGGACCCCAAGGTTGACTCCAACATTCACATCAATTTAGTACCCAGAATGAACCTTAAGTTGTTTGAGCTAGAAACAGATTTAAGCTTTGGCCATTTAGCTGACGCAGATTGGAGTTGGGGATTTTGGTTTTGGTCGTTAAAGATGGGAAATGAAAAATCAGACAAAACAAGTTTGGTGTCATCAGAAAAGGAGGCAACAAACAATCAACTCAAACACAACATCATGATGTAGAGATACAATTTTGAAGTAGTAGAACGGAGAATACAAAAAAATGAAGGATCATTATTGTCAACCTTTGTTTCTGCGAAATAAGAAAACATTTAAGTCTTAATTCCCTCTCTCAAAGAAATAAGGAAACTCTGTATAAGACTTTAATCGGCCCAGTCATGCCGTATGGGTGGACGAAAACCTACTAGGTATGTTGATTTGAGAGAAAGATTCTTCGAGTAATGTCTGGTCCTGTGACCGACAGCTTAAAAGACGAAGACTTCATCATAATGTAGTGTCTAAGTGGAGAACAATTTCAAACAATTATTGATTGTGCGCAACTGGAGACATGCTGAGTGCGTCTTGTTGTTTTAAGTCCAGATCAAACTAAGATGTTACGACTTAAGTAAGTAAGATATTAAAGGCCATTTGTTTATTGATTAAGCGTGGGATTAAGCGTGCTTTTTCGGCTCATGGGAATTCATTGCTTTGAATTTCCTTTCGGTCTGTACTCCAACCTCTATTTTGCCTTCTTTGACTATTTCCAAAAATGTTCAATACCGTGTTGTCTCTATTTTGGTATCTCTTTCACACCAGGTGAATTATGAGTCATAGGTTATGATGGGTCATGGCTTTAGAGTCATCTTATAAAAAAATATTTCGATTTCAACATGAATCATGCCAATGTTTCTGTTCAATGATCGCCAGTGTTTGACTTTCTATAGTTTTCTTATCCTAGCATTTCAGTGGTATAAGAAAATTTGTATCCCAAAAGGGAATTGTAGATTTTCTTACAAACTAGAGTTGGTGGAAATCTCAAACTAGCTAAGAATTGGCAGATATGCTGGGTTTCTTAGAAATTAGCATTAGGTATATGACGATACTGTAATAGAAAAAAGGATCACAAAACTGAAAGTAATTGGGTTAAATTCAACTGCGTGCTCAAAGAAACCCTAAGTCGTGAATCGATATTGAGTAAGTACTTGTTTCTGTAACACAGAAATCTTTTTACGAGTACCTAGGACTTATATCAAAGTATTTGACCATCTTAAACAATTAAAGATCTCAGTCTTCCCATTAATTGACAATTAAGAAGAATCTCTTCTTAAAGGAAATACCAACCTAAATTATCTTTTCATTGCCTTTGTGGTAAAAATTTAATATAAATCTAGGCAGGTAGTTATGTGAAAGCGGTGAATCAAATAGATATAAAGAAACCCATTAGTTTTTTTTATGGAACAAGGCAACAACCAAACAAAGAAAAAACCCTGATTGCACTTTTTTATAAAGTCATTCCATTATGAATGAAAAAAAGTCAAAAAAAAAATGTCCTTTTTCTATTATTTCTGTTCTTCAAATGTAATGAATGCAGGTAGTTAACTACGCGCAGGATTACACAAGGCAACAACAAAGTAAAAAAAAAAAAAAAACTTGTGTCAAGAGAAGAGTTTCCTATCTTCTTCCATGTTGCTTCTTCCAAAAGGTGGGTGTGTAGGTACACACACATTATTTTTCTATGTAATGTGTCTGTCTCTTCTGTGCTCTGTGGTGCACTAGATTTTTTTGTTTGCAGTTGATTGATTTATCAAATCAAGACTTTTGCTATATGCCCCAGTTAGTCAAGTTGAATAGCCTAACCTTAAATCCAATTTCGCGCATTTGATACAACAACAAAAAAAAAAACCAAGCCACAACAGAAACACACAGCCAGCATGTATCCGGCTTCTTTTCAGAGTCAATTGCAAGCAAACAAAAAAAATGAGAAAAAAAAATAAACTTAATTGAACTCCTCTGTGATGCGTTCTTTTATTCGACGATGTTAACTATTGTTAACAATAGTTAACTTTCATCGTTCCTAAATGAGAAAAAAGTTACAAAGTGTAACATCGTGACGTCACAACATCGTTCCTAAATCCAGTGTTGAAGTGTCAAATAGTTACATTTTGTTACTTTTTCCAACTCAGCTTCTGGACTTGAGTTTCAATGTTAATCTGTCAAACACAACTAAATGGGGAAGAGAGGGGATGATGTGAGAAGAGAATTTCTTGTTTGTTTCCATATTTGAAATTATTGAATGCATATTTTTGTTTCAATTTGCTTAGAATTCAATTAAAAAGAATTATTTCAGTACCAAATTAATTTTTTCTTGTTTATTCATTCATAAAATTAATCTCAAAAATTTTTCTTTTGACAGATCAACAAAATATAACATTTAGTCGTTCCTAAACCAAAGTTAACATTTTGTAACAAAATGTAACAAAAACAAATACAACGATTTTTTTGACATAACAACAATAGTTAACATTGTTCAATAAAAGAACGGACCACTGTCCTCTCACTCATCATTCGTCATAGTTGTGTTCAACGAGGATTTTTCTAAATCAGAACAGTAGTTTCGTGAGAAACGTCAAAACAAATTAGAACAGTCAGTGGGCACGTTCAAAGAGCTAACATAAAGCTATCGGATAGCTTTTTGTTGTTGTAAACAATGTTAAAAATTAGCAAGGAAACGAACCATTTTCTGTCAAAAAATAATCTAAAGGTATCCGAGAATTTCTGGTATACCTCAGGTATCCGAGTGATCAGCTGATAAACATTTAGCGTTTTTTATTTTGATTACTTTTCGGGGGATTATTCAGCTTAAAAATAAATACAAATTAGCAAGAAATAAAGTCAAAGCGATTGTGCAAATACTATTCAACAATAAAAAAAATGTAATTTGCTCAAAAGAAACAGTTTCCTCTTCTCAATATTTACATATTTTTTTAATAGCTGCTTGGGCAAGCTATCTGGATAGCTCTTCATTCAAAAAGATATTCCAGATACGGGTATCCCAGATAGCCTATCCGATAGATGTTTGAACGTGCCCAGTTAAACGTCAGTTGTCAAAATAAAAAAAAAAAAACAAAAAATAGATCTGTTTGTGTACTGCCTTAAACAGAAATATTTCTATTTTGGTCAAAAATTGTACAAAACTACACGATTCCAGAGTACCCAAGCAGGAATTGGGTTAAAAATTTTGAAAAAAGTAAGAATATTTCTTTTTTAGGCAGTACCCAAACAGACCTAATGACAGCTTTGCTTTTGACACTTCTCACGAATCTGTTCTAACCTGATCTGACACAACAGCAAGAACAGAAAATCCTGTTCTGAACTGTTCTAGACACTGTCAATGAACAGCAAACTAGAACAGTTCAGAAAAAAGCTGTACTTTTCTGCCTAGAACAGTCCAGAACAGTGTCGTTGAACACAACTCATGTGTATGATTCCCATAAATGATTGTGATTTGTGATGTACTTACGGTTCTCGTAAACCTGGTGCAATTTTATAAAGACAATCTAAAAATGTCTCATCCAAACACCAAACGCTTGGCTTCAGCGGCTGGCTATTCACATTCAATATCCTAAAAAGAATGCATAGAATAACTGCGATAGCGGTGAGGAAAGCCGTCGACATTGTTGTTAGTGTCCGATAGAAGTGAACGCGATCGAAGAATGGAAATTCGCCGAGAAGCTGATTGAAACTTCGCTGACTTTGGATGTAATTGTCATAAAAGAAGGAGCACTGTATTAAATGCGGTGTGATCATACGTGAGAAAGATGAACACAATTTTATGCTTTAAATCGCAATTTACAACGCGATTAAATCAGAATACAAAAAAAAACAATAGAGAAAACCCTCGCTGTTTTTTTTTTTTGTTCGTCTCTCTGATATACAAAAAAAAAAAAGAATTTGCAAAACACGTATAGATTCGGGTTGGGCACAATACAGACTCGCGGAGTGAAAAAATTGAATGCCAAGCTAAAATCAAATTGGAATTTTGTATAGAATAAAAAAACTGCGGTTTTTTTTTCTGTCGGTCAAATTGGAAATATACAAAATTTGCAAATAAATATAAAAAAATATAGATTTTTTTTAAATTATTTGTTTTCTTGTGGCAGTAATTCGCGTCCGATTTTTTGTTATTTCTTCTTTTTTTGCTTGTGCACAAATCGAAAGTACTCACTCGTTTGACAAACGAGAAGAACGAAATTCTAGAGGAAAGCCGAGAAATTAGAAATGGAGTCTCTCTTGTTTTTTGGTTTTGTTTTTCTTTTTTTTATTCGTAGTTGGAGGAGGCAAAAATGGGTAAAAATGCATTTCAAGTGTCAAAATTGACAGAAAACCAAGTTTAAGTCGGTAACTTTATTTACTGTGGAAACTTGGTTTTAGTCATAAACAAAAAATACCAAGACTGGAAAATTTCGTACGTCTTTCCCCCCAAAACCCTTTTGTGTACAGTGCTGTCTGTGAATATATGTGAAAGCCACCACGTTGGTAAATGACGTTAACACGCACACATTTATAGATTCACGACATTCGCCACACATCGGACACGAACACAGCGATAGGTTCACGACATTCACCACACCTCGCAGCTTGTAGGCAAACGTCAGTTGACCGCCGAGTTTCCAGTCTTGGTATTTTTTGTTTATGGTTTTAGTGTTTTGTGGTTTGTGTCATTGGTTATTACTTTTGTGAATGAGTTTGCCGCTAGGGGGATTAGGGTATGTTACGATGAATTTTCCATAACTACAACCAATTGTACACTTTAAAGGCTTGGCCACACCGAAGGGTACATGCGGTAGCGGTACGGGTACTTGTATGAAAAAAATTCCAAACTGACACATCAACGTTCAGATGTGCCTTAAGGCTTGGCCACACCGGAGGGTATGCGGTAGCGGTACGGGTAGAGGTAACGGTACTTGTATGAAAAAAAATCCAAACTGACATATCAACGTTCAGATGTGGAATTTTTTTCATACAAATATCGTTACCGCTACCCGTACCTCTTCCGCATACCCTCCGGTGTGGCCAAGCCTTTATACTAGGGGTATTCACGTAAACGCGGAAAACCCGTAGAAACCGTAGAAACTGTAGAATTTTCTATCGGTAGAAATGAGCTGTCAAAATTTGTATGGGAAAAATATTCCGCAAATCATAGAATTTTATCTCACAAATTTGAAGCAGAAACCGTAGAAAAAAATCAGATAAACTTTGGGTGTGTTCAATCACCTATGGGATAGGCTATCTAGGATCCCCGTATCTGGAATATCTTTTTGAACGCGATTTATGTCTTATTATTCAGATAACCACAAATAAAATATGTTAATATTGAAAAGAGAATATTATTTTATTTGAGCAAATAACATTTTTTTTTATTGTTGCATAGTATTTGCAAAATAAGCTTGACTTATTTTTTTTAATTAAACAAGTTCAATTTGACGTTTAACAAACAGCTCTTTGTTTCCCTTGTTTACGCAATTATTTTCTGCTGGGGTGTTCATTTAAACCTTTTGCGGAATTTTCTATTTTTCTGCAAAGTAGAAAATTATCTCGTTACATGAATACCCTTACTATGTTTCCACCTACGCTAAATCCGAGATTTAGCTAAGTAGATTTAGAATAAATCTCGAGATTTAGAATAAATCTCGAGTTTTATTTTAAATTTACTGCGCTAAATCGCAGATTTGGGTCCAGCTACCCTAAATCTAAGATTTTCACCTACTTTCAATCCGAGATTTAGAATAAAACTCCAGATTTGTGCTAAATCTCGTATTTAGGGTAGGTGGAAACGTAGTATAATTCTAGTTTTTAAATCAAATTATTTCAATTAATTTTTCTCGAAATAATTAACTTCAAACTCAAAATTTGGGAAAAAAACACATTAAATACTATTTTTTCCAAGACTGTCATTTTAAATATGAAATAAAGCAATAAAATAAACTGCCTCAATCAATTTCTTATCAAATACTGAAAACCAGATGCTTCTATGCCCCTTGCAACCCCCATGCTTGGGCTCACTATTATAAGATTTGGGGTGCGAGTTTGGGTGTAGGCAAATTTTCTTCAGAATTTAAAATTTTTTTGAATTCAAAAGAAACTTTGTACATACATACCCAACCTCGACCCTACCCCAAATCCTATAGTGTGCCCAAGCAGGGGGTTGCTGGGGGGTAGCATACCCCCCTTTACCAGTCTCACTTTGATACGCCTTGGACTTCATACCTATACCAATTTTATTTATTTTTAAGAATTCGTTATCTTTCAAAATTAAAAAGTTTCTTCGAATCCAAAAGAAACTTTGTACATACCCAACCTTGACCCCACCCCAAATCCTATAGTGTGCCCAAGCAGGGGGGTTGCCCCCAATTTCAAAAATGGCCTAAGAGAAGCAACGAAGTTGTCTGAGTGAGACAGAGGACCCAAAAAGGAAGTTAAAATCCTGAGAACCCGCGAAGCGGGCCAGGCATGATACTTTTAAGTTAAAAAACTGTTAATATTGGTGAAAATAGTCAAGAAAATGAAAATCTGATAAAAGCTGCGTTCCTTTGGAAATATTTATATACTGCTAAGTACTTAAAGCTGCTTTGAACTACTTTTTCAGTATAGCAAAAGTAGTTCAAAGTAGTTTTAAGTACTAAGCAGTAGATAAATATTTCCAAAGGAACGCAGCTAAAGAGGTAATTTTCTTATTTTCAATTTTCTCGGAAACTATAAGGCAAGAAGCATATGGTTTTCAGTATGTGAAAAGAAATTGTTTGAGGCAGTTTATTTCATTGATTAATTTCATATTTAACTTCACAGTCTTGTTAAAAATAGTATTTAATAAGTTTGTTTTTTTAATTTTTTCCTTAAATTTTGACTAGGAAGTTGATTATTTCGAGGAAAATTAATTTAAATAATTTGATTTCAAAACTAGAAGTGTACAATTCTGGCTTTTGAAAAAGGTATCATTCATAACTGTAAGTGTTGCCGTTGTTTTTTAATAATTTTTTTTTTGTATTTTACGTCATATTTTAGAAAATTGCCCCTCCCACCTAAACAGGGGGAGATAGACCCCCCTTCCATTGTAAAAAATGATTGTATTGAACTCCTCTTCAAAATACCGTTATCAATTCTTGTCGCCTAAGTTATCGTACTCGTGCCATAATTTTTTGAAATAAAGTTTTAAAATAAAGTTGGTATCAACTTTTTCAAAAAAATTTTGTTTATCAAAAAATTAATTTTTTCGTAGTTTTATTTTTGGCTTATATTAATCCGCCATTGGTGACTCAAATTTGACTTTGATCAATACTCCATCATCGTAATGTCTAATTTTTTCAACTTTCTCTACGAATGCATAATTTCATATAAATACCTATTTCGCAAGTAAAAAAGTCGGCTCCTAATACCCGACACACTGTTAGTATAGATACCATGGTATAAATGTATACAGCTTGTATGTCAGAGAATACAGTGCTAGTATAAGGCGGAGCCAAAAATCGCCAATTTCAAAAATTGTTCATAAAAACTCATAATTTTTTTCCAACTTTAAATTAACTTAGATATACATATGATAACATAAACAAAAAAATAAAAAAAAATAATAAAAAAGAAATAATATTCGGTATTAAATTTATCAAACGTTCAGAATAATAATGGGTCAAGTCCATTTCAAATTGTACATTATTCTGAACTTTGAGAAGCTTTTTCTCGGAAACTAAAAGAACTTTTGAAATAAATGTTTCACAGATCGATAGCTCTATATCTAAAAAATGTCTTTCTTTTATTTTATTTGACATAAAATGAAACCCTTAATTTAAACTTAATTTTAAAGACCTTAAAACATCCAACCTAAAGAGAAGTGGACTTGACCCATTATAATTCTGAACGCCTCATATATGAATGAAAATGGAAGTAGGTACATACAATTGCGCTTTTCAGCAAGACGTCAGATTCTACTTCGAAGAAGTTTAGTTCTACTTCGAAGACTTTTAGGCGTGATCATAATAATCAAGTTCTTTTGTTATAAAAGTTTTTAATTTTGAAGGAGCCAAAAATCGCCAAATTGAAAAGTTAAGGAGCCAAATTTTGATAAATCGGAAATCAGAATTTGAAGGAGCCGGTTTGGCTATAAATAGCCGGTCCTGGCAATACTGGTCCCAAGTATAAGATTATGATAAATGATATCAGAGAAGGATTGTCTAACAAAAAGACTAATTTTGTTTGGTTCAAATAAAATACCTGGATTTATGAGCAAAACCTTTTAACCTTTTGAATGATGTATAATATTTCCATGTGGTTTGATAAAAAAAACTAGTTTTCATAAGCTCAAGAATTTCAAAAATACTGAAATTCTTCCAGATTCGCACGCCAAGTTAATTGAGGTCCCCTTCGACTTGCGTGCATTTTTCCTTAGACGAGGTCTTCCTCTACTGCGCGGTCCCTTTTGGTTGGAGGCGATAACTTTCTAACTTTCCGGGCCGTATCATTGATTTTCATGTGCTGCATATGACTCCTATCTCTCAGTCCCTGCACACTTACTCGTTTGACTAGATTAGTGTCTTTTAATAACCCAAACAGTTCGATGTTGTATCTTCTCCAATGACTATCAATCCAGACAGTACCAAAAAACGCCCCAAGAATTTTTGGTTCGAAACAATCTAAAGAGTACATCCGACTTCGTCAACCTCTCCGCCATATTGAAGGACTGTGATGATAAGATTCTTCTATAGGAACACTTGAGCTGCCTTCTCTTACCAAAGTAGCAGCTGTTGGCAAGAATAATTTTTCAATTGTTTTCTATATTAATAGAGGAGTCTACAATTTCGAAATTATGGCTGTGAATGGAAGCGTTTTGTCCAATTCGTCGGTATTGAGTTCCTTTTTTTTACAACAGTATATACTTGGTTTTGCCTTCATTGACCTTTGAACCCATTTTTTTCATTTCCGCTTCAATACTTTCAAAAGAACTGTTGACATCACGCTGTGTGTTCTACTTCCGTTATATTGTCCCACCATATTCCGCCTTCATTTCCACCCAAAAGCATTCGCGTTTTAAAATAAAAGTATCATATCCGCAGCTGTCTAAATTTACCTATTTGCTGTTTGCCAAAAAAAAGTTCTGCCACCCTTAAGCTTAAATTAACAACAAATCAAAAGAATTTCTTAACCTCGTATAGGCTTAAAGAATCGTTTTCTTTATTTGGATTAATTGATGTTTAATTTTTCTACAGTTTTGCAGAAAAACTAAACACCTCGAACGCCAGCTTCTTATTTTTCTTCAAATTTTTAAATAATTATCAACATTTATTTAGATGCAAATTGTATCTAACCGACAACCAAGATATTATCCTCTGGGAAATCATGAATTGGTACTTCCAAATTAAGTGGAGCTGGTCCCTTACGAATACGACCAGAAGCATCGTAATGAGAACCATGGCATGGGCAATAATAGCCACCAAAGTCACCAGCATTGGCAATTGGTACACAACCCAAATGTGTGCATACACCAATAACAACAAGCCATTCTGGGCGTGTTACACGTTGCTAAGAAAATAAATAAAAATCATTAAAAATAAGAGTTTCAAGTTGATATAGAAAACTACTTCCTACATCATCTGATTGAGGATCACGGAGTTCAGCTAAAGAAACACCACGCTCCGCGGAAATCTCGCTAGCTGTACGATGGCGAATGAACAAGGGTTTACCTCTCCATTTGAATGTCACTGACTTGCCCTCGGGGATGTCCGACAACTTAACTTCAATCTTGGCCATGGCCAAGACATCAGCCGATGCACTCATCGAGCTGACAAAATGTGTGACCAATGCCTTGGCTCCATAAGCAGCACCAACTGCTCCCGAACCCACAAGCATATAAGTGAATGCCTTGCGACTTTCGGAGCTATCATCCTTCCTGTCAACCCTCTTGACTCCATCTCGGCGGTAGGGCGAGAAATCTGGAACTTGCAAGTCAGTGTGGGCGCATCGAACTTGACTTACAGCTGGAAAATGAAAATTTTCATAATTGTTGCAAAAATTACGATCTAAACCTTGAATGACAGTTCAAAAGATAACCTCAAAAAAAATTACATAATGCCAGTAGAATGGTAGTTTTTTTGCGAGACAAAAATTTACTTTCATTATGCAACTTTTTAATGGAAATCTTATAAAAATTAATTAATATTCACTTTGTAATCCAGTTTGAGCTACAATTGTGGCCAAAGGAGCGTTTTTGTTCAGAGCACTGCTCACAACTACAGATTTTTTTTCAGTAGTTGATAGGACAGTTGGCTTTAAGCTGTTGGAAACTGCTTGAGTGGATGCTCGCAGGTATGCTCTAGATGCAGCGTTAATCATTTTGGAAATTTAATTAATACTTCAAATTGTTAACTTTAATTTAGAGACGAAAATGAAGAGCGAAATCCCACTCTTTTGATGGTCAGGTAAGGATATTTTTTTTTTTTTGCTATCGTCCGAGCAAGGGAAAATGACAACAGACGTCGTTCTTGTTAAAATCGATTGACGTTTTGTGAAAAAAACATGGCTGTCTGGAATACGATATTACGATATTAGAAGTTTGTTTAGACGTGTTGGAAATATATTTGGAATAAATGTGTGACATTTTTATGTTCTGACAATTTCACAGTCAACAAAAGTGCCTGGCTACACAGTGATTTTTCAATCGATTGAAAAATCACATGCGGTGGCTACACACTGTTGTGCCCAATCACGTTCCACACTTTTACATTTTTTAGGAACAAACGTCAGAAAGATGAAAAATTTAGCAATGGAACTGTACTACCCTCAGGGCCAGTTGTACAAACTTTTATCTTCTGAATTCGGTTTTAAAATTGATTTTTATCAATGGTTCTAGGTCCATATAGGTTGAAATAGCAAAATGCATCCTTGAACCAAAGTTGATCCACTGCTAATCCGCCGTAATCGGCGGGTTAAATTCCTGATCCGAGGCTGAATTACGTTTGTACAACTGGCCCTCAGAAAATTCATTTCCCTTCGTAAGCATTTTCCCCGCTTCACTCCTCATCCCTCTTGCCTACAAACTAACTGCTTAGGCGATTGAAAACTCAACGTGTAGCCACCCGACAAACAATTTTGGTTCTATAAAGCTTTACAGATGCAATTGTTGATTCTGTAAAGCATTATAGAAGCAAAATTGTTAGTAGGGCAGGCACAAAGGCGTTTTTCTTTTTAAAGCCTGGTTCGCTGTTCGAGCTAAATTTTAGCCAAGATAAAATTCCCATACAAATTATCGATAATTTGTATGGGATGCATTTTAGCTCGGATAACATTTTTCGATAATTTGTATGGCGGGAGCTAAAATTTATCTCGAACAGCGTACCAGGCCTTAGCCGCTCGCGGGAAACTAGTTCAGCTGAGCTGTTAAAAAAGAACTGTGTTACTTTTTTAGCTCAGGGAGCCCTGAGCGCCAAAATTATATTTTAGCTCTGAACTCGATCAAAGCTAGCTTGTTGAGCTCGGTAAAAATTAAATGAGCAGATCTAGCGAGCGCGGTTAACTTCAGTAAAATTTGTAGAATGAGATAAAAAAAAAATTTAATGACGGAACATTTCTTGAAAAAAAAAAACAATTTTATATACAAAGTTGGCATTTTTGAAAATTAAAAAAAAAAATGATAGTGACACTTCAGTGCTTAATTGTAGTTCATAAACTGTTCAAGGCGCTCAGTTCAGAGCGAGTCCTATTCGCTCAGGCCCCGCTCTGTGCTCTGCTTCGGACTAAAAAAGAAAAACGCCTATAATTATGACCCAAAACCGTGGACGTAGTTTAATTTCCAATATTTGCCCCTGAGAGCCAATTTGACCCCTATTCTCCCCCACAGTCACAACTTATGATAATCACAAAAATTCAAAAAGTTGTGATCTCCATGCAGCAGATCACAACTCACAAGTCACAACAACTTAACGAAGAATTGTGACTCTCACAAGATGAGGCTGTGGAGGAGAATCGAGATATTATATTCATTGGAGGTGGTAGTTTACTACTAGTAGATGTTTTGGTTAATCTAGTACTATCATCTACTCATGCTCTTCTTCCCGAATAGATACGATTTGTATTGAATTCGTTGAAAGTGCGTTCCATTGAAAATCGCTAGTAAACTACATGTTCACATTGGAATCACCCTTCATTTTTTTTTTTGAAGTTTCTGATATATTGCTTTTCTTCTCGAATTTCAAGTTACTTCTTTTCAGGCGTTTCTATCAGAGTGAAAATTTACTTTTATTTATATCGTATACATTTTTTGTCGAATAATTTTTTTTTTCCAAAATGGCAAGCCTCCGTAAAAGAATGGACTTGCCATTTGCCAGTATTAGACAAGCATGGTATAAAAAGACAAGGTATGATCATTAGAGCCACCATCTTACAAAATGGGGTAATAAGGTTTTGACGTTTGGCATTTGGCAAAGTCAAAAGCAACAACAATTTCCAAGAAAAATTTGTTTACAACAACAATTTCAATGGGCTGGGCTGTCAAAACCTTAAGTAGCCATAAGTTTTGACAGTTCTCGATACTGAGTTTTTTCTAATGATCATACCTTCTCTTTTTATACCATGTTAGACAAGAGCACTTGATAAGAAATGGGATATAGCGTTGTTCTGCTGTAAACACACAGTGCAGAAAATATGTCATGTCATAGTGTAAATTAACAATTAAGGTTTCAAGCTTTGATGGAATCTAATATCGTATGCTTATAAATTAGTCTACCTTATCGACTTGTAGACATAGGTTCAGAACTTTGCTATATATTTTTGTAAACAATATTTCCGTATCCGTCAGAATCAGTACATGAAAAGTACTCAAAAGTTTTTGAATTAAATAAGGTTCAGGGTTTTTTAACAGTATGGACAGTGTGCATTGACCTTCGGGGGTTTGAATTATACATTATATTATTTAAGAAGATGATTAATACCTTATTCTTATTATCTGCAACTATCGTTTTTAATTCATTAGTTTTGTTTACGTCTATAAGTTCAGAAAATTAAAATCTAGCACACAGCCCAACAATAGAAATTTCCTTTTTTTTTCTTCCGGCTATGAGCTGAGAAAAATTATACTCTTTCTAAATGACTAGACCAAATTCTATACAAAATTTTGCACAGGGGTGTTTGAGTAAAAGAGATTTTAAAGTTTTCAAAACATTTGGAAAACCCCTTATCAAGGGGCACGGTAGTGCCCAGCCAAGTTCTCTAGCAACTTCGGCACTACACCCTTATTTACAGGAAACAACTCAGGCCATTTTCGACCCCCCTCTAACTTCCATACCAAAGATGCTAGAAATTTCAATTTTTCAAATAGCTTTAAAAATCGGTAATTTAAAGATACATTTTCAAGAGAACAATCAACATTTTGTGTACAAATTTAAAGCCAAGCTTTAGAACTTGGTACACTTTTACATTTCAGTACTTTTTGTGCTAGCATAACTTCAACATATTAGAACTTGGCTCTTTTTTTAACAGTAATGTTTTTGTTGTGATATTGATTTACCTAAGTAAAATACAGTCAAAACTGGATATAAAGAACTCTATGGGACTCGAGAATTTGTTCGTTAACCGATTGCTACTTTTTGAATGAGCCTCTTTTGGGACTTAAAAATTAGTTCGGAATAAGCGATACTTTGTTATAAGTTATGTCAATATAACCCATTTTTACTGTACTGCCCATAATCTCGTAAAGGCCCTAACTACAAAATTTTCGATTTTGATATTTTTGCATATTTGGAGTTAGGGCAATGTCTCTGATTTATCCACATTTTTTTGTTTTTAGGCTAGGTCTTCAAATACGTCAGAAAATTCAAAATGTACTTTATATATCTGAATTTTTCATTTTTATATGCAAATTGCGATATTAGATTTCCTGTTTCCCTCTATAACTCAGAAGCAAGAAAAATGTAGTTAGGGCCTTTACGAGTTTATGGGCAGTGCAGTGTAGGTATTTCAATTTTTGCTTTTGAAATCTTTGCCTACTTTTTATCAAGTCATTGTTGTATGGACCATTTTTTTTCACTGACTTTGCTGCTTATTTCAAAAATTGTTACTGACAAAAAAGTTGCGTTTTCAATAAAACTGGCTCTCGACACTCGACCATAATTATACTTGGGATATTCATTAGGTCATATCGGAACATCTGAACAACCAGATTTTGTTTCCGTATTTTTATATCATTACCTAATAAAACCGATTTTTTAAAAGTTCTAATAGGTAGGTATGTATACTGAAGAAAAAGTTTAGAAAAATTAAAATATGAAAATTAATGCTTTAAGGTTAGGTGCGATTATCTACACAGTTTTACTTTTACACCTTTGGTTATTTAAAAATCCCATGTGAAATAAGTGAGTGAGTAATTAAATGCTTTAAACATTAATTTTAATTCTGTCCAAATCGACCCTTAAAAATGTCCTTCATTCTCATCATAAGCCACTTTCACTTTTGCAAGCTAACTGATAAGGAAGTATTCAGGTATAAATATATATCTATCTTAGCATGTATATAAGATACACGAAATGCTTTTATATACAAATAATTATATAGTTTTCTTTATCACCCCCTGAGCGCAATTCCTGCAGCTTTTGTTGTTGTTGTAGGGTGGCAATAAACACGATGACAACGCATTGTGTGTTGGTCCTTACACACTTTTTGTTTGTGCGTTTCGAGAAATATTTAGGGTTACATAATTGGAACATGAAGAATTTTGGAAACAGTATTATTATGATTATATATCGATTTCTGGATTTATATTAAATTTTATTTTATTTTGTTACTATTCCTGTGTGCGTGTAATTAATTTGCCAGACAATGATACTCTGGAAAGGTTTGTCAATTCCTGACAAGATCGCCATCTCGTCCATTTTTATAACATACTCAAAAAACGTTATTTAACAATTATTTAAAACAAATTTTTGATTTAACATTAAAGTCAAATAAATATAAGCAAATTCATGTGTCATCAAAGGGTGGTTAAGCTTTTCCTTAGGATTTGGTAATAAGGGTGTGAGTCTAAAGTTTGGCATGTGCAAGTAAATGCGCATGTTTCACTCTGCAATATTATGCTGCTGCTGGGCATCATGCAACTTTCTAATCATCCTGTCCTGTCAAATGTGTGCGTTAGCATGTGCGTGCATATCTATTATATAAAGCAAGCTTTATCATTAGTCACAAAAAAAAAGAAGAAGGAAGAGTTTCATATAAAACGCAGGCAAGCATAAAATGACAAAATTGAACAAGGAGTTCGGAATTTGGGTGAAATTCTTTTATAAGAATGGAAAAGCAGAAGACAAAAAAATGCGTTCGAATAAATTTGATGTGTAAGAATGCAGTTCAATAGTTCAAAATTTTAATTGGCGTTTAGAATTTATGCAAATAAAAATATATGTAAATCAATATATTTTTAATCTTTTTATAGTAATTTTTCTTATCAAATAAAATCTTTTTTAAAACATGCTTTTTTTAAACGGTAAAACTTTTTTACTGTTTTTGAACCTCTCCTAAGAATTTATAATGGTTTTGAGTGAAATATGACCAATTGGGAGAGGGTTAAAGAACCGAATTCATTCATAGTTTGATTTTAACTTTTTTTTAACCTTTTTCATATAAATTGAATGTTTGTTGTTAGCTAAGAAAATCTTTGTTTGTTATATACATACATATATCAACTTAAGTTGAGAAACTTAAACTCGAAAAAGAGCTGTAAAATCGGTTCGACATTGGGTTTTCAAAAATACTTAGATACCTACCTTATAAAAAATTACAGTGTTTTTGGTTAAAATAGGGAAACATTCAGATATTTAGGAAACTTTTGTAAAAATTTGTTAAGTCTATCAATTACAAAAACTTACCAAATTAAAAAGTGTACCATTATAATTGGATCATTTTCGTTTTAAAATTAAGTTAATACAAATAATTTTTATTATTACAAGAGGAGATTTCGATAATTGAAATTTGCAAAGAAAAATTATTTTTGAAAATAGACGATAATTTGTTTCGTCAAGGGTGGGAGCTGGGAGAGAGTGCTAAAACACTAGCTTAAATTGACTATAAAAAACAACTCTCCTTCGATGAAGTTTCAAAGCCTTTATCAATTATCACTACACAACTCTTCCAAAGAAAGGTACACGTAAATCTTAGTTTTTTTATGTGATTAAGTTTCTGATCTTAAAAGAAAACATTACAACGTAGCTGACCTGGTAGAGTGATTGGCTGTGAACCTGCAGATACCAAGTTCATATCCGGGATAGGTACGGAGCATGTGACATTTCAAAAATTATTTACTGTGCAAAATATTATTTTTTCCAGAATTTCGATAAATCTTATATTAAATAGCTATACTTACAAGCTTTTCCAAGCTTATTGTCAGAACTCACAGTTTCGATACACCTTATAACTGCATTGTCCAATAATGTTACCAAAGCTTTACATTCAGGCCGATATTCATCAAGCATTTAATACTTAGTAGTGCTCTTAACTGTTTTGTGAGTTTTTCAGAGTAACTTAGGAATGGTCTATATGGGTCACTAAAAGTCACCTAAGGTTACCTACCTAAAATTTGGACTTCTGTTAATTTTTTTTCCCATGAAGATTTTTAATAATTTCCTAAAATAAAACATTCACTATTCAATAATTTTGATAAAAAACGAATTTCTTGCAGTATATAATATTTTATACAGTAGGTATGTCTAAAATGGTCAAAACTTAAAATTGTGAAAGACCATTATGTGTGCGCTCAGAATTTTGTGAAATTTTCATTTTGAATCATAATGATTTTTTATAAATATTAGTTTTTATAAAGTTTTGAAAAACATCATATTTTGAACCATTTATTTGCTAAATTCCACTTTTTTTTGTTAATCATTTCATTATTGTTTACTATAAAAAAAAAACTTTCTTATTTCTTTCACCATTCAGTTAAAGTTAATTTATGTTTTATTATTGTTTAGTGCCTATAGAAGGAAATTTAAATTATTCATCGTATTGAAATAGAAAACTACTCTGCCTAATATTTTAATCGTTTATTTCAGAAACAGCATAAGTCCATGAGCACTAACTTTTCAGGAGCAACAAAAAACTGTTTTTTATGTTAAAATTCCACAACACTTAAAATTAAGAGTATGCCTAATTATAATCTAGCTCAAGACGCATTTAAAAACCTTAAAAGTATAAACCTTTTTTCAAGTCTTAGCGGGTTTTTAAGCCTTTAAAGTCGCTGGACTTATGTCGTTTCTGAAATAAACGAATTTTTGTTTTTAAAACTTTTGTTTTCATCCAGCTATAGCTTTTGAACCCTGTTTCTGATTTTAATGAATAAAATAGCAGTAGATAGAGTAAATCCTTACCTTTTCATTGATGTATAATTTTTAAGCTTGCGTGTCATGATGGCTGCCAAAATAATTAAAAACTGGTAAAATGTCATATATTCAACAGTTAAAAACGCTACCACCGCGAGAAATCTGGCTATAATTTTTGAACCCTGAGTTCAATTTTAATGAATTAATAGATATAAATAGAGTAATTCCTTAACTTTTTATAGATGTATAACAAAAGGGTGTGCGTGTCAAGATTGCTGCCAAAATAACTTAAAACTGGTAAAAAGTTATGTATTTGGCAGTCAAAAATTTTGTCACCGGGTGAAATATTTCCATATATTTTGAACCCTTTTCTTTCAGTTTTCGTATTTGGGGGGGTCTGACATACTTAATTTTTTTCCAGAAGATGAATAACTATACATAAATGAGAAATCTCCAATAAAAAAATTTTTGGGAAAAATGGACTTATGCTGTTTCTGAAATAAACGATTCATTTATTATGAGTGTTTTTTTACTTTGCAATGTTGAAAATGAAGTAGGTTCTATATTGACAACTTCTTGATGTAGGTAAATAAATGCAATCCTGTTAACATCACGCCAATATTTATTTTCAGATTTGAGCCTTAGATTTATTTTTCAAACTTTAGTCCTCGTCATTCAGTCTATAGAATTATTTCCAACTATCGCAGTTATAGATACAATTCAATACCTAAGTTATTTTTAACTATTCTAAAGTGTACATAAAGTGAAATACCTATGTACAATTGTATACATACCCTATATACTTACATGTAGTTCAATTATTTGTAAAAAATAAAACGAAAATGTCCTATTTGATTTAGTTTCAACTTTGTCCTATAAGTCTTATATATAAACCTTTACATGTTTTTTTTTTGCAAAAGTACCTACCCTACACTATACAATAAATATATAGTGGGTACCTACATTTTATATAAACTTACATACATACCTACAAAAACATGGCTATTTTCAGCAAAATTTAATCCCCTACCACATTTTCACAAAAAAAAAAAAAGTTCCTCGAACATGCCAACTCCAGCAGAAAACTGGAGAAAACAAAGTTGTCATTCGAATGAAAATTCAAAAACTTTTTTGAAAGTTTTACTAGCACAAGACCCATCATTCTATTTCCCTCAAAAGATATACCTACACCATTCCGCACACTCCACTCCTTTTCGTCCTTCCTCTTGATGCCAGTGTATACGACAATGATCTACTTTCGAAACTACCATCCTGGCGCGCTTCCCACTCCACACAAAACTTCAGCCGCAACGGACAATTTGCGAAAGTAGCAAAAACGAACAAGTCAGCAACGATATAGAATGAGAATCCCAGAAGTGCGTGTATTAAACGAAGCACATCGACAGACATTCATCCTATACCCCCAAAAGTAGTATCCAAGAAGAATAGAAGCCTTTCCCACCCGCCAACCAAACCCTCTACCCCCCCCCCCCCTTTGCCTTTTATCCACTTGAACCCCCTTAGCTAACCCCTATAATTTTGTAACACCACACCACAGCTACAACCATCGAAAGTAAAGCATACCAACTGGCACACATATATTTTCAATTTGAAGAAACGCACTGCCTCCTAGTTCTATAAATCTAAAGGCGAAACGGAACGAAGAAGGCAAAGGACCAACCCGACCCGAGCTGAATATCTACTATACCAGGCTGTTTCCTGGCAACATCATCAGATCCCTGGTTGTCGTTGTCGTCGTCGTCGTCGACGTGGTCGTATAGTCGTCGTCATCTTCTTGTCCTAATACCGAAAGTAATTCCCGTGGCGCCACTGTTATTATCGGCGAGCAGCAATACAACACTGATGTGCTGTTGTGCTGTTTCCAAAACAACTCAAACCCAAGGCATTAGGGTGGTGGTGGTAGGGGTGGGATTTGGTGGTGGGTGGTTTAGTGTGTATTTTGTAGGGAGGTCCTCCTACAAGCAAGCATAATTCATGGCCTTATCACCAGCGCAAATACAACCGCACATATATACAAATTACATACATACATACTTTGGTCCCTCTGGATACAGCACCAAATGCAATGCTACATAAGGAAAGCATGTATCCTGGTTGATTCACCGAATACCCGCACAGCAACCCTCTCTAACCGTTTTGTTCATACACACAGACAAAGTACATAAATGTGCCCCACTTTCCCACTTTTCCACCCAACCACCTCCCTAGTGGGTCACAAAAAAGTGCAAAGCTGTTCGGGGGATAGTGTGGTTGAACGTTGCTGTGCAGCATTTTCTTTACAATTCAAACGAAAGTGAAAGCGAGACAGCGGTATACGATATACCGTCATTAATACCCTTTTACGCTTTGCCAAGGACATTCGAGACATAAAAAGTGAAAGCTTGCAATTCGGCCATAACACAAATATATATGTAAAATGTAACTGAAGAGATGAGAATTTTGTCGTAGAAAAAGGAGGTGTGCATGTCTTTTAACTCTCTTAATTTTTCTTTCTCTTTCTTTTGAGAAAGCCTTGGATAGGTTTGTGAAAATTCCAAGTCGTAATACCAGAGACGGAAATTTATAGGACGACGATGACATCAATACATAAACACTTTGCAAACTTGAACGCGCTTTATTGTCAAGTGCAGTCCTTGAGAAAATACATTCACTCGTACTCTCTCTTTTGCTGTCTGGATTCTCTCTTTTACCACACATGCGTACTCTTTAACTTTTCCTTTCACTTTCTTGAAATAAGTATTCTCAATTTCTCAAGATTTCGCATCAACTTTCTCTTTTGTTTTTTCTTCCGTGAAAGTAAAATCTCAATGTTAGTGAGTTGCAAAGATCAAGGACGTTCAATAAAGAAGCCACTTTTTACTTATATCCCAGGATATATATTTTTGAAAAAAGATATGGTATAGATGGGAATTATAAATTCTCGTAGATTTTTGCCGGTTGACACACGACTGTTGTTGTTTTTCTTTCGTTTGCTTTGCTTACATATTTATTTTCTATAAACCATCACAACCTTTTTCTTTCTTTCTTCTAAAGCGGGTGGATTATAATTTTCTTAAGGGCGGAAAAATCTGATGTTTTGAGAATACACACACGCACAATTTCTTTATGGTTCTTGTTTTCGATGTCACAACTATGTATGTTTCTGGAAGAAGGAAAATTTACTTTAATTGGAAAACAGAGTTTTTAACAAGAGAGATCTACTCTTGTCAAAGTACATAGATGTTGTTGTTGTTGTTGTTGCCTAGGATTATAAATTTCCATTTTGGCTGCATGAAGAGGCGGCACAAGAATATACTTTATCCTGGAAAATATATATGTACAACTATTTTGCTTCAGTGGCCTAATTAATTTTCTATTCGTTAAGTTTCAAAAACAGAACATAGGAAAAGCTCGACAGGGGAAAAGCGTGGGTTTTTTTTAAGGATTCGGGCATAAATTAATGCAAATCCGAGACGTACGTTCGCATAGAAAATGAGGGACTAGTGCAGAAGAAGGAAAAGGCGGTGAATATAAAGTTATGTTAATTTTAAAGCTTAAATTAAAGTTGGAGTTAGCAAGCTAGAACTTTAAATTGGGTTGCATGATGTAAAAAATGGAGCATTTAGAAACGCGATGCGTTAGTGTTGAAAAATCTGTCTTAAAATTTAGATTGACATAAAATTTAAGTTCTCTTCAGTCAATGAAAAATAGCTGGTAAAAGTATATTTTAATTTTGGTTTAACGTAAAGGGTCACTGTGATGGCGTATGGTTTTTTTTTTTATTAAAAAAAATTTAAGAGCTAATGCAAATTGTTCTTATGTTTCTTTCAAATGTTTTGATTGGTTTTGCATTTTGACTTTTGTAATTTGAGTTAAGGAAAGATAGATTATTTTTTGGATTAGATTTGAATTTATGACTGTCTTGGTTATGATTTTGAAAACAAACCACAAGTAAATGGTGTACCTACGTGATTTTGCAATTTAAAAGTATCGTTTGATACCATAGATCGAAATGCAATATATTAGAACCTGCATTATGATGTTTATAAATATAGCAAACATTGAAATAACAATCAAACATATTGATAACAAGACTGTGGTTCAAACAAGGCTGCATTCACAGGCCTTTACTGTTCGTACCTTGGCTAACATATGGCAAATAATAAAAGGGAGAATGGAAAAACATCGAAAAATGTAGCATAGACAAAGAAAAACATGAAATTTATATTCTGACCAGCTCTGAAATTTTTCTTCAATTAATTGTCAACTACTGTGAGATACTCAAAATATACGCTGACCCATTTTCAAAAATTCCATTTTTTTTTTCATTTCAACTTCGATATCCATAGGATAGTAAGAATTTCTTACATTGGTTATTTTAGTTCATTTGTCACCATTGTTATTTCTACGTTTATAATAGTTTCAATTAAGACCTTTTGAACAGCAGTACATAATGTGTTCAATTACTCTAATAAATTCAAAATTTGATCGAAATCGAGCCCTGCGATGAAAACTTAATTTAAGATTTTCTTGAATTGAAACCTGCCTGTACAGATATCTCAATTAAAAAGGATTAACAGGGTGATTTGGATGTGATTTGACTAATATTTAAAGTGTATGATATGATAAAAATGATTAAACTTTTTTCAATGTCAAAACACAAAAAAAAATTATAATTCCATAAAGCTCATCTGCAGGAAATTTGAAGAAAATCTGTCACCCGTCTTTGAAAATTATTAGTTTTTTTGTTCTTTTATATCACGCTTAAAACGGATATCTCCCACTTAACATTTTCAAAGTAGTGCAATTTTCTCAGAAACAATTTTAACAATTTTGATACAAAATTTAATTTAAATAAGATATTATATCTCCTGAAAACATGTTTTTTTTTTTCGAAAATCATTATACGGTAACTGACTTTCTACCATGCGACAAGATAAACTTTAATAATAATTTTTCTATTCGGAAGCTTATAAATGAAATATAAATCAAAAGAAAAAAAATAATTTTTGAAAGATATTTTGAAATTGAGTTCAATTTTCTTGAAATCAAAATAGTCTTAAAAAATCATTATTTATTCATTTATTTATTAATTTTAAGAAAATTTCGAAAATTGGTTTTCCGAAAATAATTTTCAAAATATTTTTAAAAATTCAAAAATTATTTTTTTATTTTGATTTGTTCGGTTATTTGCGCCTTCTTGCAGAAAGACCGAGATTTGTTCAACTAACAAGTACTAGTGTAACACTACGGTAGTTCACGCTTATACATATGTAAAAAATAAAACTCTTTCGAAAAGTGGTATCGTAGTTTCATAACGTATCATTAGTATCATAACGTTGAATTTACAGCCTCCTATCTTAAAAAAGAAAGGGGTTCTGATCGATATTGAAAAATTCTGTTTTTATAAAGTAAAAGAAAAAGATTTTTTTTAAACTTAAATAAATTATTTACTCTTCAAAAAATACCTAAGTGGACCGAATATCGAAAAAAAATATTTTTTGCATCACCCTTCGTGTAGGTTTTTGTGTTCTTTCCATACGATCTGCGCACAGGACCACTGTCTGTTACAATTTTATGGATCGATAAGGGCGTATTTAAAAAGCATAAAACCAAATTTCCACCATCTGAACATTCTCTTTAACGTAGTTATGCCCAAAAAACATTGTTTGGGATAATTTGATTCTCTGTTATCCTACAGCAATAAATAAAAATGCAATATGTAAATTCAAAATGGCAATCAGTTCACAAAAATAAACTGGTAACAATATTTGTTTAGCAGAAGAAAAATTTGTCGTAATTTCTTTGAAAAAAAAAAAAATATTACGTATACACCACAGTGACCATCTAACTTAAGGATTTGAAAATTATTACAGAATTTTCTATCGTTATACAATCTTTTAGAATCAATAGGAGTACTTATATTGTTTTCAGAAAAAATGCGAGGCACCCTGTTTAGAAAGCGTCTGTTTATAAATTCTATGAACTTTCGTCACTTTGCAATGAAGATCCAATCCCTATTCTTATATATTTAAAGGTTCGCTCTATATATTCTTCTATACATTACATACATATATATTTATATGTATATTCGATTGTTTGCGTTTGTCCCCAGCTTGAGCCGTAGTGCACATATAGTGTTAAATCCTTAAAGCAATATATCGCATGACTTCGCAGTATGTAAACCGCAATTTTCTTTAGATCCTTCTTCAGAGTTGTGCCAGAGAAAGGAATACTAAGGGTTATATTGTTTTGGTGGTGACGGTTATACAAAAAGCGTGTAGATACGCCGACGGCATATACAACAAGACGACTAAAATCTAGGCAAAAATTTTACCAAAAAGTAAATTTATATTTATAGTGGTTGCCTGTGCCATAATCTAGGTCCACAGGATATACACCCTACACACGCGCTTGTGGCTACATGCACAGCAAACATAGTAAACGAATTTATTCATCTGCTCTAAGATGCTACGTTATCCTTGCCAAACGATGATGATGGTGACGACGACAACGACGAAGATGTCGTCGTTGTACAAAGTACGTGCGTTGGTTTCCCGTTTTCAAATGCTTACCCACAACACCAAGGGCTTTTGCAAATATCCTTTTTCGAGTGCCTATTCGAAGTTCTGTAATAATGTATGTGCACTCAAGAAAATGGCGCAACTAACGCACAAAATTACACATACGACACAAGATCTGAAAAGAAAATTTTCCGGTGAAAGTCCCTCTGTGTGGGGTATAGCAGGGTGAAAGTGTGTATGGCATTGGCAGTGGTAGAGGCACCTAAAAAAATGCCACTCGATGTGTCTGCAGATTTCATACACAAACATACAACATTATATACCTAGCATGAGAATTTTCTACATACAAACATATACTTTTCTATATCCCTTTGCCTTTCAGTTCTGCTTATGACAAATGGTAAAATACCAATTTCCTTTTCTAGTATGCTCGAGTTGGAGATTTATTTTAAGACGATTTTATCCCCAGTCCCGTCAGCAGCGTTCGGCCATCTCGTTGTTTTACTATACAAGAGTATCCCCAAACAATTTTGGAGAGAGTATAAGATGACAATACATACGACTTTTACTTATGGTAGTGCATTTGACGGTAGAAAATGTTCCAAAACAACACACTATGAGACTATGACTATGGCACTATCTCGATATAGTAGATCCTTTTCCCTTTTCGTATAATAAATTCGAGTTTTTGGAGAAGATTTTCTCTTTCATTTCACTTGCTTCTTCTTCTTCTTTTTGAACATTGTTGTTGTTGTTGTTGTTGTTATATTTTTGTATATCGTTATGGAATCATGGGGGAGCTTGCGAAGGAAGGATTCTAAATTGAATATATAGTTCATGACTTACTTGGGGATGATTTGGTTTTACTAGGTTGGCTTGGTATTTGGGTCAATTGGGTATTGCATGCATGCGTAGGTATATAAATTTTCAGGCTTTACTTTATAATATATAAATATATTTTGAATTGTAGTTATTGATTCTTTAAAAAAAATTTACTGCCCTAAGGATAATATTTATATGGTTTAGAAATGAAGTTTATGATATACTAACGGCTTATGTATGCTTTGAAATACATAAATCTAACAATCAAAATCAATTTTTTAGAACAAAAACCAACGCATCATGGAACGGTGGTAATAAGAGAGTTATGATTTATTAAGTCTGACGGGTAAGTAAATACCGGTTCCAATAACTTTACTTTCAAATTTTACTTGAAACAAAATGGATCGGAAAAAAAGAGAAGCCGTGAAATATGTGGTCTTATTATATTTTTTAAAAGCTGAATTCTATCATTTTATTTAGCTTTAAGAACATACATTGGAACATACCTTAATCAGACTAGGAAGCTGACTGATCCCAAAAAAAGACATAAACACTTTGAATCCTTGAAGTCACCTTCGTTGCTCCACTTGAATCTGTGTTTAACATTTATGAAATTTCTGCTATTGGGTCTAGATTTAGAGATATACAATACATATTTAAATTAATAATATTGCATTTTTATGCATTCAGATGGGGATGGCGCACACTGGGGATTTTGCGGAAAAAAGTCCAAAATTTAAAGTTCTCGGAGAATATTTCAATAGTATTTCTAAATTCTAGAATAAAATCTGAATCAAAATCAGAAAAAATTACTAAAATCGGACTTGTAGTTTACTTTTTAGAGCTTTGTATAGGGACAAGTTGTTGAAAGTATAAAAAACGAAATGAAAATACCCTCAAATTAAAGCTGTGTAATTTTTTTTAGCTTGAGCCGACTCATACACTTTTATTTTTCCGTAAAGAAGCCATCGTTTGTCTATTGTAAATCGAAGAAATTATTAATTTTAAAGGTGTTAATTATGTTATATAATTATTTAAAGAAAAGAGAAAAAAATGGCTTGATTTTTTCATATTTTTGTATATATAATCTTAGCTACACTTGCCTACAGTTAGAGACTATTTAAAACATTTTCCTTATGAAATTCCCTTTCGATGAAGGCCAAATTTGGGTGCCACCAGGTGCCACTGCGTTTTTTATTGGTAAGTGAAAACTTCATTTGGTCGCAAAAATCATTTTCTTAAAAATTACTTAAAATAACAAAAAAAAATATTAAAAATCAATGGCAACACTTACAGTTATAAATGACACTTTTTTTAAAAGCCAAAATATTAGGCTTAATTTGAGCTTGTAAATTAAGTTCTTTAAGTGAATTATTTTTGAAATAATCGATTTCAAAGTCAAAATTTTGAAATAAAAATTTAAAAAAAACATATCCAATACTATTTTTGACAAGGCTGGGGATTTGAATTCAATTTGAATAATGAAGAACACTGCCTTAATTAATTCCTTACCAAACACTGAAAACCATATGTTTCTATGCCTTCCAGTTTTCGAGAAAATTGAAAAGTAAAAAATCTCCTTTTTGTCAGATTTTTGTTTTTTTTGGCTGCAAGCTTGAAATTCTTATCCGAAAAGATAAATAGAGAAAATAAAATTAATTCGTAACACATTTTTTTACAAATCTACTACAATAAAATTACATTTGATTTTTTGAACTTGGCTCAGGAAAATTAATTTTCGTTATATGTAACTGAAATGTATGTACATAATATATTGAAAACTATTCAAATTAAAAACTAGTGAAAAGGGATTATGCGTATTATGAAATTATTATTGAAAAATACAGATCATCTTACCCATTCCTTTATTAAGAAGAATCAGAGTCATTTAATTGAGGAAAAAATGGCTCTCTTAAAAGAATAAACTTTTGAAAAATTTGTATAAAAAAATGAAAAAAGTGTTTTTTTTTTTTAAATAATTTTTAACTATAATTTGGGTTTTTTATTATGCGTGGACGTGGACCTCGACAACAGTACCTACTATGAGTTATTCTTTTCCATTTAATGTATTTAAAATCGGTGAGGTGGTTCCAATAATACAAAAAAATTTAAAAAAAAATGCTATAAGTACAAGTAAATTGAGAATCGGAATTCTTTATTACTCTCAAAAATTTTTTTAAAAGGGCGTGGCAGTGGGCGGAAATGAATAATAATAATTTCTTACGACGAAAACTGTCATCCCTGAAAATTTCATTCAAATCTATTCAGTGGTTCAGTTTTTATTTAATTTTTTCCGCACTCCCATACAAATTTCCCCAGTGTGTGGCGTAGCAAGCAATCTTTTTGATATGTTTTTTAAGGTCTAGTTCTTAAGTGGGAGGTTAATATTGTTTCTTTGAAGGTTTTTTTCTGTTTTATTTTTCACAAAAAAAAAAAACCAGATCTAGAAAGATTGACTCAAGAGTCAAGAATTAAAATCAAATTCATTTGCAAGGTTAACCAACCAGCTGATCTCTGAGTTAACTCGGCTCTCAAAAACTGGCTCTAAGTAGATTATTTTTCGGAAAAAGGATTTACGTATGTGCACTTTCAATGAGTGTACATGGCACATTTCACAAGTTTTTCAAAGCCTAAAAGCTTCCTCAAGCTTTTGCTATGAAAACGCATACCTTACAGTCCCCTTGAAAATGGATTTTTTTTTATCGGTTTAAACAAAGGAACGAGAAAAATGAGAAGAATCGAAATTGTTTCAGGTAAGCGGCTAGGAAAAGACTGAAGAATAAATTAGGAAGTCCGCGGAAAAATTAAAATGCTAAAAAGCAACAATCTGAAAATATCGCCACAATGGTAAGTTGGGAAAGTAGTTCTACTTTCATAGTTCATATTACTGAAAAAACGTCCTCTAAAATCCCGGTGAAAGTTGTTAGATTGCTTTTTAAGAAATTCAGAGAACCTCCACCCAGAATGCTTTGTAATGGAAGAATATATTCTGTTTAGAAGCAAGAAAAAACAACTTGATTTTCTTTTTTTTGTAAAGTGTTCTGGTACCCATTTATTTGAAGATGGCTTTTCTGCATTTTTAATTTATTAATTAAATTTAAATTTATACTCCTTGTAGAAAAATTAAGGTTATCATGAAAATCAATATCAGAACAACATGTGACCAAATTTGAACGATTTTGACTTTTGAAGGACGAATTTTCTACTAAAATGATCTATTGGTATCAAAAACAATATCGAAATATCTACCTATTCAATTTTAACAGAATTGATGATATTTGAAAATAAGCCAGTCTTTTAAAGATATCCTAGGTCTCAAAAAATTGAACTCTACTGATTTGTTTGTATGTTGTTAGTATAGATACTTACGAGTATAGTTGAAAGACCTATTTAGGTGGATCCAAACTTTCAAGCATTGCAGCAGTTATTAATTTTTTTATTTTACTTTATTAAAATAATGTAAAAATATGTAAATTTTTCTAAGATCATGTCAATTTATAACATTCGTGAAATAAATTTATTTTGCAGAGTTTTTTTTAAAGTTTAATTTTAACTTTAAATTTAGTTTAATTTTAAATTTGGACTTGCTCCCTTTTGATGCAAGGTCTTCAATTCAGACTCTTAAAAAAATGTACATATTTTCAAGTTATTTTAATCAAGTAAAATAAAAAAAATTAATAACTGCTGCAATTTTTAAAAATTTGGATCTGCCTAGATAAAAAAATTGGATCTAATCAGAAAAGTTTTCAGTTACAGTGAATCAAGTCTTTTAAATACTGCATTCAAATTTTGTTCACATCACTGCTTTATTTTACCACTAGAAAAATATTGTCACTCTACGCTTATAGATAAATTGAAAATATGTTAAACCAATCAACTTTCCTTCTTGGGGGTTTCAACTTGAATGAAGAGCATTTGCTCCAAGCTGATTTATGTCCCATTTCTGTGTGTATTATCACTAGAATCTGGTTGTTGATTTTCATGTTTCATGCAATTGAATCGGCCATTTCATAAATTTTTAAGTCACAATCTTAAATTTTTTTATAACTCAATGAAAAGTATTTCATTTACAAATAGAATCAGTTTTAAGGAGTTTTTTGATGAGTTAGATAGTAATAGTATTTGAATCTTACTACAATATTGTATTTACCTAGGCTAAAAAATATTTGAAATATATATTTTATTTGTGAATGATAAAGTTTTTGTTGACAAAATTTTTACAGTGTGACTCAATAGGATATTGAAGTGATCGACTCAAATGCTTGCATAAAAACCTTAAAGTTGATCTTCTTTTATATTTTTCATATAGTTTCAGCTTTTGGGATTTTAAAGTTTAATTTTTGTATTGTTCTCTATTTTTTTAGCAACGAAAAAAGCAAGTAGAGCTTTATAGAACCGTTTTGAAAAAAAATCTGAAATTTCTTTTTTTCAACAGCGCACAGGTGTAAAATGAATATGAAAACCGTGTTTTTTTTCCTACGTGCATGCAAAATTTCATTCAGTTAACATATCTCCCCATCTATTCACGTCCAAATTGCATAAAGTTCTTTCAGGCATAAATAGTTGTTATTAAAATTATGCGATGAAAAGGGGTTATTTCAAACCTAATTCCTCCTCGAAACTATTAAGTTGGATGTTTTGTCACCCTTCCTAATATATACATAAATATGATTTATCTATCTAACACACCTATAAGCTCCACTATTCCCAATTGCAACTTATAACTATATTTATATGTACATAATATTTAAATTTTTGAATTTTCCATCTCTCTTTAATCATATCTAATATCTCTTTTCCTCTTACCTATATAAAATTTATTTCCATTTTCTACTAATTAGTTCATAGATGCGGCAACGAATGAATTTAATTTCGGGGTTTTGAAAACCATCCTCTCTGTTTTTCTTATTTATAATAAACATTTGCAGCCCCGCGTGCACATAGAATTCTCAACAACAGCAGCAGCAGCAGCAGCGAGTATTATTGTATCTAGGGAAAGTGATTAATACCGTGGAAAAGTTTTGTTCCGCCACACACAAAAGGGGGATGGTGCAAAAGTATACCAACGATGCTCTGCTCTATATTGAGATGATATACGACACCGTAGCTGTTGATAAGCAAAAAAGGAAACCCAACTCGCAGCCCTTACAACAATTGTAATCAACTGCGATGTTCTAATTACGATGAAAAGACGAATTTCTGCGTAAATGCGTGCGTATATGTATGTGTGTATAAGGTTGTATGGTATGTACCTATTCATTGTGCGGGGGCTAGAACTTGAACTTGTAGGATTTTAAATATTTTGTGCTTTGATGCGCCATTCTACTATACCTACCAGTTCACTTAGATACCAATATCGCAGCAAAATTTAATGATGGAATGGGAATCATCGGTGGAGAAGCCTCATCGGGAATTAGGAATTCCATCAAACTCTACTCTCGTTCTCGTACATCATATTCTTCTGGCGTATCGCAATCGCACCCGCACCCGTACCCGGACCCGCACCGCACACTACTACCATTAGAAAGTATAAATCAATAAAATTGTTGTGTACCTACATCACTAGGAAGGTATTTCGATACACCATCAGCCTTAACAACAATACGTAAAGGTGTACTACTATCGTCGGTCCTCGTTTGTAAGCTTGTACGTACCACCACCCGCCTGTACGCCTGCACCATATCCTCTCGTTGCGAAGTAGAAAAGTACATACCTTTTTTCCAGGGGGAGGATGTCAAAAACTGCGAAAAGAAGAGATGATGAAGAGCAAGGGGATTGGGAGGAAAATATAGAGACGTGCTCAATGGGAAATAAAAGGAATCCCTTCGAGTTTAGCCTGCCATCATCAACTTTGTATGCACACGCACTTACCAACCAATACTATTAAGTTGCCATCATAAACGCCCCATGTCGCACCCAACAACTACTGAAAATGCTCCTCAAAAAAAAAGGGGGGATTGTAGCAGGTATGGAGGATTAAAGATTGTATGGATGTGTGAGGGACGATAGATGCAGGTACCTAGTATTTTTATTTAATGGGATTTTTTATTTTATTTTTAATTTGTTGTATAGCTAGATGTTTAGGGACTCCAGAAGTTTTAGATTTCAGGAGATATAACGTTATAACGTAGGCTTTAGATCGTTTGAAAGGTACCAAATCATCCGATAAAATATTTTTGTACGTATAGTAAGCAAATTTAATGATATTTCGTTGCTTTTTAACACCACTTTTAAATCTGGAGAACATAATAATGATTGGAATCCTTGACCTGGATTTTTCGTTTTATGTACGCACTGAAAATTTCACATAGAATGTCTATATTGTGTCTCCTAACTAAAGCTTATGTCTGTAGCCCAAGAGAGCTGATAATTACAAAAATTGATTTCTTCTAAATTTTCACTAGAGAATTTACTAGACTAGACTTAAATCACAATGTACATAATTTGGCTCTTTCTTTTATCAAGTATTCTTAGTACCAATCATTTTTTTGCTAATCGATCCTTATTTTGTTAATTAGAAAAGGTGGATAATTCGCTGTGTTTTCAGCAAGTTACTTAAATTGTCTCCTTTTCACTCTACAGTCTGCACTAATGTACTGTAGATCAAACATTACTTAAATAATATTTGTGCTTTTTCTAGCTTTTTTCAAACGATCGAAGTACACCGTAGTAATGCCACTCAGAGGCGTACATTCAGCTGCTGGGGCCACTTTTCTTTTTATTTTCTTTTTAAAAGAATGTAAGTTTCTTTTAATTTTTTTTAAACATTTTTTTACCTTTTTATAGCTCCTATAGATCAGTTTTTATTTCAATTTGAAGTTTAATAACTGCACTTCAGGTTCATTGTAACAATAGAGAAAAGTTTAAAAATGACTTTCTTGAACACTTTCTTTGTCACGATTTTAACTTTGAGCTACTTTCTTAAACAAAGCCTTGAATATTTTTAAAAGCAAAAGAGCTACAAAATTAAGGTAATTTTTCCAAAATTTCTCCGTTAGCTCTTTTAGGACTCTTTTAGAGCCCTCAAAAGATCATTTGTGCAGTCTTGCAGTGGTTTTCAAATTGAAGTAATGTTAAATACAGATTATTTAAGTTTTTTTTAGGTTCTATAACATTCATTTTTTCAGAACCTTAATTATCCTGGACAAGGTAAGGGTGTTAATTATAATGTGGATAGCCAACAATGCAGTACGTGAAAGTGCCCCTGATTATTTGTAAATCTGATGTTCCTAGTTTTGCATGTCCTTTATACATATAAGTATCCCCACATTATGAGTTGTAAGTGGTTTGGAAAAGCTATTCTTGCAGCTCAGAAAACGTTTTAATTCTCTGTAGTTTATTGAAAAAAGAATGACAGTAAGTTTCTTTTTGTTTAAAGATATTGGGCAATATTCAATTCATAGTTGTATTTAAAAATCAGTTCTAACTTAGACTTGAGTCTAAAGTTCGGCCATTCCATTTGCATTTTTAGGACATTTTCACGCTTATTCTCCAATTTATCTTTTTTGGTGGGTCTAAAGGGCTCATGATTAAGTTGAAGTTCTAGAAGTTTCAAGAAAAACTAATTCAAAATAGCTAAATTATTAACAGACAAAGACGCGTACAGGTCTTCTCCGTTACCGCTTTATCTGTGAAAAATTTTGCTACGTTTAATTAGTTTTTCGTGAAACTTCTAGAACACAAACTTTATCATGAGCCCTTCAGATCTATCAAGTTTCAAGAATAAAGATTGCTTCTTCAACGAACAACGAGATAAACTGGAAACAAGGCCAATATGTCTTCTCCGTTATTTTGGAATGGCCGAGTTATTACACTGAGCCAAAAAACAACGTAAAATCAATCTAAACCACTTTGAATCAATGGAAAATCACTACATTTTTAGCCTAAAGTGGAAAATGATTGAATCAAAGTAGCACACTTTAAATCAAAGTTGTTCACACATTAAATCAAAATTGTTCACACATTAAATCAAAGTTGTTCACACATTAAAAAAATAAAAAAAGTAAAACTGGCATCCGCAGGGGATCGAACCTGCTATACCTGGGTTGACAAGCTTGTGCTTTACCACTGTGCCATCTCACTTATAAAAATTGATGTGACAAACTGTAAGTTAAGCATAGGACGACTTTTTAGAAAATTAATGAATATATTTTTCACCATTGATTCAATGTAGAACGGATTAAAAATTACTATGCGTTTTTTCTCTGGGTGTACACATACACAGATTAAAAGCAGCTCTTTTCCATTGGAAACTGCAGGTTAAAAGTGGGCCTAAATTGTCTATGAATAAGGTAAACCCCATAGTTTTTCTTGTACCAAAGAGACAAAATCACAGCTTATGAAAGAACTATGAATATGGCCCATTGTCAGTACAAGCCTTACGCTCATATTCTTTTTCAAAACTAGTTAAGTCATTATTTATACCTAATTGCATTCTATAAAAAAATGGTCCCGTTTCCGAAATTAAACTGATAAACATTTTCCAAAATGATCTAAAAAAAAAACTTTTCAACTCCGGTGTAAATTTTTTGAGCCTCAAGCGCAAAATAACATCACTTCATTGAACTTATACTTCTCGTTTCATACGACAACTCCGGGAATGAGCGAAAACAAGATTTTGGAAATATCGGGCCATGAACGTGTTCTAGTTCGTTCGTTTCTCATGACAATAAACCCCTCAAGGTGGGTGGACGTATAGCTACGGGCTCTGGACATTTAGAAAATACCTTTTCTATGGAAACTGCTGCGTGTTTGCCTTATCGTAGAGAGCACACAGCAACGATATAACGTAGGAGTAAAATCATGAAAAGATACCCATATACACAGCGATATAAGAGAGTTTAATGTGAATATAGGAGGAGGGGCGGGGGGATGAGTGTTAATTGCAAGCACTCCACATCCACATAGTCCAAACGAATGACAACAACAGTAAATTTAGAAAAATAGAAGGGTACCTATCCTCTCGCGTCGTTATTGTCCCTGTGTATCTATATGTTTGTTTGTATAGCTCAAGCTTGTGCCCGTTCATGTGAAAATAGCGGCATAGTGTTTTGATTTAGAAAGGCTTCTAAAAATTTTATTTTTTTTTTTTTAACTTTTATTTATATTTTGAAAGTTTTACTTTTATGTGCGCTACGAAAGCAGTTTTATTTCTAACTTCTCTACTATTTCCCGTTTATCAAACAACCCCCATAGCATCATGACGAGTATTTGGAAAATTGGGTGGTAGTGTATAAGAGGGGGATGATTGGGGGTGGTCTTGTTATATAAGGACAACGGATAGAATAGGATATTTTATAGATTGGAGACTGCTGCTGGTATGACATGTGTGATTGTGTCCTTGCGTATGGATGTTAAAAAATTGTAGAGATAACACAGAAAATAAACAGTGTGCGCTGTTGTTTGAAAGGACCACATACCAGCTATCTGATGGACTTTAATCACAGTTTTTAATTTTTGTTTTTTTGTTTTGTTGTTGTTTATTTTGAAGCAAATGTTGAAATGGAATCTATACCATGTGCCCCCAAAAGTTGTTAGGTATTTTTATTTTTTATTTAGTCCTTTAGCAAATGAAAAGTCAAACATAGCAGACTGTGCTTCGCAATAATTCATTGAAGCGCGCCATGCCTTGATGATACTGCAATTTGGGAATCGATAAATTGCAATTAAGATAATGGCCCCCATTCGGTGTACCTATAACATAGTTCATTAATAAATCATAATCGAATAAGAGAGATGCGACTACTTTGCGGTGATGGCAAAGAATTTTAGATTTTAGAAGCTCATATTAGGCAATTGATATGACGGTTAAGTATTTTCCTATAAAAATAATGAATGCTTTAAGAGTTTTTATGAACCGCTGATGTTTTTATTAGACTCAAAGAAAATTAACTTTCTTAAGGCACTTGTCTAATCGTATTTCAAAGGAGATAACGTCCTAGGAGGAGCTTAGCACTGGGCATTCAATCAAAGCAATTTACTTTCTGCTGTTTAGTCTTCCAACTTCCAATATGCATAAAATTAACAAATAACATAAAATGTATTTATGTTTCAGAATTAAAGGCGAAGAACTTGATACCTACCAACTTTTTCTGATTTGTTAGCTACTTCCATCAATGAAAAGAAAATATCACTGATAAGAACACAAAAACCCGACTGAAATTTGCCAAAGAATTCTTAACAATTTAAATGAATATTAAAAAAACTTATTTTTTTTAATCCTATTTCTGCTGTCCATTTAGAACCGCTAGTGAATACAAATATTCTTCAGTGCATAAAATCTCGTGATTTTTCGTAAAAGTGATTTCTGACTCATAAAGGACCAAAGGTATCACTGTGCGCCATATTTTATATGAGTGTGATATTTTTTTATGAAATTTTTTTTTAGAAAGAGTTTTTTTTACCACATTTGTTCTGTTTTTATGTTCTTGCAAAAAAAATTCATAGCTACATCATATTCATCTACAAAAGTGGAAAAACTTTTTTTTTTCAAATATTGTAGATCAATTACTTTCGCAAATATAAAACGACAGTTTAGTAGATGCGTTGCACTTCAATATCGTTAATTTAGCATTATAGACCGAGAGCCGGCAGAATATATTTTGGCAGTTTTGATATAACCGAAATTCGAGTGTGCACCTGTTTGGGAAACCTTTAAGGGCGTCTGGCAGAGGGAAGGCTGAAAAATATCTGGCTTAAACTTATATTTTCTAAACCATCCATGTTACCATCATACGGTTATACCCAACAGAAAATAAGCTATTAGGTTTTTTATTAGAAAAATGCATTTCAAAATGCTTCAAAGCGGTCTGGCGGGACGAAAGCTGAAAAAAAACTTCTGGTACCCACATTTTTTAAATCAGGGGATTTTTTATGATTTTTTGGTGTATCATTTATTCGGTTAATACCTAGCAAAACGCCAAAAGTTGATTTTTGACTGCACTTTGGATGCGTCTGGCAGAGGGAAGGCTGAAAAATAGCTGGCTAAAAATCATATTTTCTAGACCTGGAATAGACATAGAATATTAATTTGTTACCATCATACGGTTATACCTAACAGAAAATAAGTAAATAGGTTTTTTATTAGAAAAATGCACTTAAAAATGCTTTAAAGCGGTCTGGCGGGGGGAAAGCTGAAAAAGAAACTTGTGGTACCCACAGTTTCAAAATCAGGGGATTTTTTATGATTTTTTATTGTATCATTTATTCGGTTATACCAAAACGCCAAAAGTTGATTTTTTGCTGCACTTTGGATGCGTCTGGCAAGGGAAAGCTGAAAAAGATCACTGCCAGACTTTTTCCGTTGACATACTGTGGTGCATATCTAGATACGTGCACACTCGAATTTCGGTTATATCAAAACTGCCAAAATATGCTGCCGGCTCTTAGACTATTATATTGAAAAGCGATACAACAACTAAAACAAAAATATGATTTTTTTGAATATCAGTTGTTTTTCTGTTTTTTTTTTTTAAACTCTTTAAAAAAAATTTCAATTTATATTAAAAAAAAACTATTAAACCGGCCCTAATAAATTATTTATAATAAATAAGTATTACATAATTTGTTTATCAAACTGCGTTCTTAAAGAGTGTCTCTGTCTCCGTTGCTTAACCTTACATAAAATCACGCTACCAAAAATGTTGGATTTGACACCTATATGACTATTTGCAATTTAAGTTTACAATTCAGAACAAACAGAGAAAGCAGAATAAATGGTTGAATTTTGTTTTTATCTAAATTTTCTAGTTCATCCCATCATGATACAAAATGCAAATACTTTTCAAAGATAACTTGGTACATTCTACAAACATTATATGGCAGCAGTAAATATAATATTCTAATCTTAATCTCAAACAACAATACATATATTTTTATTTTTTTAAATTTTTTTTTTTTCTATTTCTTATGTTGTCCACTTTTTTTTTTTCTTCTAAATTTCTCACCAATACTTTTAAAAATACAAAACTTATATCTAAGAAAAGCTTCACGATCATTAGATCAGTACACACAAACGCATGCTTGATAGAAACGAAAAAAAAAAAAAAATGCTTTTCGGCTAATGAACTTTTTCAAGGTGAACAAAAACTTGCGTTCGCACAGCGCATCGAACTCTTGCAAACTTCAATGCTGTATTGCGGTGCGTGGTGATTGTTGAGAACTTTCGGTCGTTTGCTGCTGACGCATCCGGCTGTTGTTTTGAAGCTTAATTTTGTTTACCACTTTTTTTTCGGTCTATGGGATAGTTTATTTTTTGAATTTTTTTTTTTTAACAAGGCATTTATCTAGCAAAACAAGCTTTTTCATACGAAATGATCGCATTTTTTTTGTAAATGTGGGGAATTAGACTGATGCTTTTATTACTTATAAAAATAAAAGTCATTGTTGCAAAAAGTCACATAAAAAGAGAAAGAGAAGGAACTACCTAATTTTGGTTATTTTTGTATATTTTTTTTTTAAATAATTTTTAGCAACATGCGTCAGCAAATGTTTGATGCGAGAACCTTCTACAAATGTGTTAGAAATCATATAAAAAAGCTATGCGAACGCTTGAATATAATGCTTTATGGTTTTTTCCACTCTCTTGCAGGGTGCAATGATCGGAGTTTAAAATTTGAAGGTCACCAAAAAAAGGTTTATATATTTCTACTGACTTTGCTTTTTTAAGTTTGTATTGTGACAAGAAAAAAAGCTTGAAAAAATTTAATATTAAAATCATGTTGAATATTTTCAATATTTGCATCGGGCCTTATTAGAACATAACAATACAATATAAAAATTATTCGATTTTTCCCTAAATTCAATGAACAACTCATTTCATAAAGCTTTTTTTTTTAATTTTTCTCCCTATAGTCTATTGAATAGACCCTTTTGGATGGAACAAATTCGTTCAAGAGTTTTTATTGCTGATTATGATTCCTTGGCATACAAGAATACTCCAGCCAAAAGTGCTACTAAATCCATTGGTGCATTTCTGAGAAAACGGCAACACTGGTCGGTTTTCAGTTTTTTTGATTTAACTCGAAAACCAAGCCTGACTTTGAAATTGTTCAAAGACACTTTTCATAGCAAATTAAATTTTCTGTCAAGTTAAGATGGTTAAAAAATTTTAAAAATTATTTTTGACTAAAATTCTAACCTAAAATCAAAGAAAAAAAAGTTAAAAAATTGACAATTTTATTTTTTTTTACTAAATCAAGGGGCATTTTGTGTATGTAGCCGAGACGTCCAAACTTTGTACTAATGAAATAAAGTAGAGGTAAAATCCTTTGATAATATGCAATTTTTAATTTTTTTTGTCAAGAAACAACTTAAATGTACCTATTCAAAAACTAGCACTTTTTCTAAATTTTTGACTTTTTTAGTGAAAAGCAAGTTTTTAAAACTCGATAAAATCCTATTAATTGGTAACTTTTAGACTTTTAAAGTAAACATACTTCGAGGGATTGATTTAATATAAACTAAATATGACAAACAAAAAAATTTATTTGCATCCTTATGGCCTTTTGTGCAATTTTGTGTATGTGCATTTTTATAAATTCGGGTCGAATGGATGGACGGAGAGCCATTAGCTTTGGTCTATTGCATAGAAGAACATTTAATACCAACTCTTTTACTGTTTTCAATGGCCTGAAAAACAATTCTTGTAAAATCCGCGACCAACGAAAAGTTTCTCTTGAAAAACGAAAAAAATACTGTAATGAGTTTGAAACAAAATAGCTCAGGCAAATTAGTAAATCAAATTGCACTTTTCGCGGGACAAATTTTTTTCATGGAACGTGTTTAGGTGAATGTCCTGAATGAATTTTTTGGGATGATAAGATATCGGGAACAGCCGCCATCTTGGAAAAGAGGTCGGTGCCGTTTTTATTTTATAACTCCATTTTTACTCATTTAAACCAAAAATGTCCGAGGATAAACTTATTATCAATTAAATTATCTAAAAAATGATATACAAATGAATTCCGTGAGTTAGTTAAATTCAATTTTATAGTCGGTCAAAGTCCGGGTTCTTCTCGCTCGGTTAAGACAATATGACATTTTTTCAAATATCTGAAGAACTTTTGATTTGTTTGGGATTTTCTTCAAGAATGAATTATAGCACTTTTAATTATCTATGAAATGAACCCTTTATTGTTTTTGTAACCATCACATTGTAGAAGCAACCAAACGTCGAGGTCATGATATACGATTTTTTAACTGAACTTATTTGGGATTTCAATAGTTCAAATAAACAATCAAAAATTAAACACAATAGTCTCGAAAAGGTAACGGCTTACACACCTCATATCTTGAGTTATACTTATCGTAATGCTGAGATTGAGGTGTTCATGTTTTGGAAAAATGACAGGGCATCAGTTCTTATATTTAGAATCTTAAATAGTGTCACTTTAGCTTATTCACGTTAATTGGAAAATTCACTTCATTTAAAACCTCGAAAACCATATAAAGGTTAACATTAAAGATTTCAAACTTTGAATTCAATATTTAGACGAATATAGTTAAAAAACTGTTTACTTATATTTTGGTTATACCTCCACTTCAAAAATTTGCTCGGTCTAATAGAAGAAAACTTGTTATTTTCTCACTTTTGACTAGTAGAATGTGAACTTCGACGTTAGATGGCTTATACATTATGTTGGTTACAGTTTAGATAAAGGGCTCATTTTATAGATAATCAAAAGTGCTATAATTCATTCTTGAAGAAAATCCCAAACAAATCAAAAGTTCTTCAGATATTTGAAAAAATATCATATTGTCTTAACCTTGCGAGAAGAATTTGGACTTTGACCGACTATAAAATTGAATTTAACTAACTCACGGAATTCATTTGTATATCATTTTTTAGATAATTTAATTGTGAATAAGTCTATCCTCGGACATTTTTGGTTTAAATGAGTAAAAATGGAGTTATAAAATAAAAACGGCACCAACCTCTTTTCCAAGATGGCGGCTGTTCCCGATATCTTATCATCCCAAAAAATTCACTTTTACGATAAGGACATTCACCTAAACACGTTCCATGAAAAAAATTTGTCCCGCGAAAAGTGCAATTTGATTTACTAATTTGCCTGAGCTATTTTGTTTCAAACTCATTACAGTATTTTTTTCGTTTTTCAAGAGAAACTTTTCGTTGGTCGCGGATTTTACAAGAATTGTTTTTCAGGCCATTGAAAACAGTAAATGAGTTGGTATTAAATGTTCTTCTATGCAATAGACCAAAGCTAATGGCTCTCCGTCCATCCATTCGACCCGTATTTATAAAAATGCACATACACAAAATTGCACAAAAGGCCATAAGGATGCAAATAAATTTTTTTGTTTGTCATATTTAGTTTATATTAAATCAATCCCTCGAAGTATGTTTACTTTAAAAGTCTAAAAGTTACCAATTAATAGGATTTTATCGAGTTTTAAAAACTTGCTTTTCACTAAAAAAGTCAAAAATTTAGAAAAAGTGCTAGTTTTTGAATAGGTACATTTAAGTTGTTTCTTGACAAAAAAAATTAAAAATTACGTATTATCAAAGGATTTTACCTCTACTTTATTTCATTAGTACAAAGTTTGGACGTCCCGGCTACAGACACAAAATGCCCCTTGATTTAGTAAAAAAAAATAAAATTGTCAATTTTTTAACTTTTTTTTCTTTGATTTTAGGTTAGAATTTTAGTCAAAAATAATTTTTAAAATTTTTTAACCATCTTAACTTGACAGAAAATTTAATTTGCTATGAAAAGTGTCTTTGAACAATTTCAAAGTCAGGCTTGGTTTTCGAGTTAAATCAAAAAAACTGAAAACCGACCAGTGTTGCCGTTTTCTCAGAAATGCACCAATGGATTTAGTAGCACTTTTGGCTGGAGTATTCTTGTATGCCAAGGAACCATAATCGCCAATAAAAAGTCTTGAACGAATTTGTTCTATTTTTGCTCTGGAGCTCGGGTCTATTAAATAGACTACTAATCTAAATCACAATTTAAATAAAATATAAACAAAAATTCACTTTTTAAAATGTTTTGTTTTCATTTTCTATATTATGAATATGAGAGAGATGTAGCCCAACAAATAGAGTTGGACTTTCAAAACCTTTTGTTAGATAGTATTTTTTTTTTTTTTTTTATTATTTAATTTTGTTTAGGTTCTTGTGGCTACGTGAAAATATTTTATATATTTTAAGTTTTAATTATACTGAGCACGCAGTTTCTGTTTATTTTTTTTTTTTATAGGTCAGCGTGACCAGAACATAAAATACAATTTTGGTAAACAGGCAAAAGATATAAGAGAATATAAACGTAGCAAAACCTTTTTTATTCGATTTCTGAGTTATTTTATTTTTGCTGTTCTCTTTTAACTTCTATTATCATCCATTCTAGATAAGAAAAGTGAAACTATGAAATTAGTAGATAATTTTTCAAGGTCATAGAATAATTTGTAGTTTTGTTCTTTATTAAAGTGTTTATATTTTTGTATACAAATTAAAGCATTTATCAAATAAGCATCATGCTCATAACCATTTTTTTTTTGGTTACAAATTATTTCTTTGATTCGTTAAACTATCTCTACTTGCATTACAGGTATGTTAATAGGTACGAAAGTTATTTAAATACAAGCAAGGAAAGTTTCGTATAGTTTTTATAAAAATTTAAAAATACAAAAAATAAAACACATTAAGGCCCAATTTATTCACTCTCCATTATTTTTAAAGGCTCCATTAAAAATTATAAAACTGTCAAATCGCATACAAATTTTAAAATTTCCCTTTTTTAATGGCGACTTTAAATTTAATGGAGTGTGAATAAATTGGACCTAAGTATAACCTATTCCATGTCTTTTTCATCAAATGTATCTGCTTATTGAAAGAACATCTCTTGATTCAATGTTTTTTCAAGCTCTTTCGACTTCACACTGCACAACTAACATTCAAACTTCTATTATGCTACATCATAGAAACTTTGAAGAGCTGATATAGCTGGTAGTTTCAACCAGTGGCGTATCCAGAAAAAAATTTGGAGGGGGCTTGAAAATTTTTTATGTGGTGAATGTTCGAATTTTTTTTCTTTTTTTACCGACTTCCAAAAAGGAGGAGAAATTCAATTCGTCTGTTTTTTTTTTTTGTTTTTGTTTTTTTTTATGTTTGCTACCTCATAACTTTGGACTGATTGAACCAATTTTGATAATTCTTTTTGTATTGGAAAGCTTGTGGCTACAATGTGGTCCCATTTCAATTTCGTTCTGGCCATAGAAACTATTAAAAAAACCATAAAACCCAGTTTTGATCCATGAAAGTCGGTTTTGTTTTTTGATAAAAATGATTGTTTTTATTCATCTTTGATCGAGAGAAAAGCGATGTGCTGCGGTGCTGAAAGTGGGTATAGTAGCATTTTACTGCTCTCAACTTTGTACTACTGCGTCCTCCTACACATTTAAAATAATGTTTTTATGAAAGTTCTTGTATTCCAAACATTTTACACAAACAGCGAGGTGTTGAGTAATCTTACAGATTTATTCCTATCACGTCTAGTTTTTGAGCTGTACTTATCACTTTATTCGATATAAACGCCCATGTTCCGAAATTCGACCGAAAGTGAATTGAAATCACTTTTCAATTTAATGTGAAACTGATCTTTGATCGATTTCGAAACTTTCGAAAATGCTTCGAACTGTCAAAACTGAAGGATTATCCATTTTTATTTTGTTTCTAAAGTGAAATTACTGCTGCTTTGAACATGATCAAATTTTATTGTTAAGTTTAATGGACAAAAGCAGAACATGGGCGATATTATAGCAAATTTTCAAAGAAAAATTAATTAGGTAAAGTGTAAAGCGAATGAGGTTGCAACACAGAGGCAGTGATAAATTATATTTCATGTCTCATGTGTTTTATGTACTTTGTTTTAAATTAACAACAAATAAACATTACAAAACAATAAAAATATAAGTTTTGATAATTAAATATTTTGTCAAAAAATTGCAGATTCATTGAAAAGGCCACCAAATTCACGAAAAGAAAAAAAGTGAATTGAATTCGATCAAAAATAATTTAAATGAGTTAGAAAATACAGAACATCTAATTTCACTATCGGCAAGTGAATGCTCAAAAACTAATTTTCAATTAAATTCTTTTTGATGTATAATCCGAATTATATATTTTTTCATAATATGTTCCTTTTTTAATCCAAATCAAAAAAAGATATACAAATTTTTATTTCCAATTTCTTTGAGAAAAATACTTAAAAAAAAAAAAATAAATATACTTAAGACATGAGAAGCTTTGCAAAGGAGAATGGGCATATTGGACGTTTGGCGGCCAGTAATGAAATTGGTATCAAATGAAAGAACTATAACGTAGGAAATTTTTTTACTATGGCCGTTTCGTTGTATTGCATTTGGAATGGAAGATATTGCAATATTAGTGTTGTTAATGCATCGAGCAATATGCGAAGGGCAAATTGAATTACTATTTTGATTAAATTATGAAATATGATTTTATGTCATTTTTTCTATTATTTAAAACCTCAATCTTGAATATCAGACCAATGGAACTCAAAATATAAGCTTTTTAAGCCAACCACTTCAAGATTTTGTTTTTGAGTTTTCAAAAGGAAAAAACAAACGAAAAATTGAAAAAAAAGTCTTAAAATAGACTCGAAATTGATGTTTTAAAAAGCCAATATTTTGGGTTCTATTGGTTGGATATCCAAGATAAAGGTCTTCAGGCTCAGGGAAAATGACAGATTATCATATCTTGCACTTAAAATACACGTTCAATTTTAAGCATTGAGACAATTTGCATTAACTTTTAAATGCAAAAATGCATTTTATCCGTTTGTGAAGAACGTTAGAAGGATAAAACTTCTGCACAATGTATGTAAGACTTAACTACATCAAAAAATAACAAAATCGTTCTTGGCCGCGGAACGTCCAAGTTCCATACAAAATTGCCCATTCTCCTTTAACGGTGATGTAATTCGACGTCAAAATAACAAAAAAAAAATATTTGAAGAATTCTGAATTGGACTAAAATCCTAAACAAAATTATCCCAACCCTCAACGTCAACTAAGGCACTTACTCAAACAAACACAAACAACCATTTCAGAATTTGGAGGGGGATCATTTCAGCTGCCTCTAAATTTCTAAGATTTACGAACAAGTTTAAGTTAATCATGTAGATTATGATGAAATCAGCTAAATAATAACATGACTTTGGTGGCTTGGGGGGGGGGGGGGCTTGAGCCCCCGGAGCCCCCCTCAATACGCCACTGGTTTCAACTACATTTATCTTCAGAAAGAGTCTTAATTTCCTCATCATTGCAAAAATAATAGGAACAGATTCATAAGATGATAGATCTAATGCCATTTAAAACTGTATCTATGAAGCAAATGGTGTACCCGTGTAACCAAAATCAATAGGATAAAGTTTGAGCTCAAAAGCTTTGGAGTTGTTCTTCCTTTTTTTTTTTAATTTTAAATTTTTACAAGAAAAACTGAAACACCTTAATTAGCTTTATTAATTCCGGTTTATATTCTAGTACAGCATATCCCCGGGAAAAAAATTCAAAATATTTCCTCATCAAAAAGATGAATTCCGAAAATTCCAAAGGCCAAACCTCGGTAAATTCCATTTCTTGCAGAAGAATCCTTCAACACATATTATATTTCCAATCTTTAGTTATACCATATAATAAAGTTTTGAAGTGGAGAAATAATGTAGCGTGTACCACGTAACAGCTATCAACGCTATGATTTATGTCCTTGTTCAAGTGAAAATTCTTAATGGCTACAAATTTACACAGTAAGGCTTTTTCCCATTATAAAGACTTTCCTCTCACTATGTTGTCGTACGATATACTACCTTTCTAATAAAAAGATGGGGAGTGTATTATATTTAAAAGTCGAACAAATTTGAATAACCATAGGTATGTCTCTACTACTCCACCCTGGAAATATAGCTCGATGGCCATATATGACAAGCAAAATCCCAATCAACTTCAACTCTGATTTCATGTAAGCATGAATATATTCATATTAACGAAACAGAAATCAAGGCGAGTAGGGTGGCGTATACGCAATCTTATCGCCTCGTTCCATCACGTGTACTTACAACCTGCACAATAGTAGATACTATTGTACTTTGTATAGATAGTACAGGTATATATTTTGTGCGATTAGCAGAATGTTTGTCACTGACTTACAATGCGATGGAGATGGATTGTGACCAGTAACGCAAAAACGATTCAAATATCCTTTAGCGGTTTTATTCCTATAAATGAATATTAATCAAAAATTCATACACTCTTATGAAGTTATATGTATATGTGGGTTATGGTCGCTAGGAAGGGCGCTAAAGCAGAGCTCACGGCTCTGTTTTAATTAATGTGTTTGGAATAAGTAGCGCACAAATGTGACGTGAAGTAATTGCAGATGCGTAGACTATCGCTTTTAAATACATTATTCAATTTTGTATTTGTCTTTTTTTTTGCTTTGATAGAAACACGCACTTTTTGATAATTTCATTAGAAAAACTACCACATTTAGTTTGAGAAATGATTATAATTATTATAGTCACTGCCAAAAAAATTAACATAGATGGAAGAGATATGAATAACTTCAAAAGACACATTAGAAACTTTGATGTATTGATTGAGTTGTATGAGAATTAGTATTCCTGAGGAAATTTGCCTTTTATTTTATCAAGGTTGTTATGCGGTTTTCTGAGATTTTGATGAAATTAAAAGTATGTTTTGACTGACTAGCAATGAAAGAGTTGATTTTCTCTCACTATTTTTAATGTAAGCCATTAAGACCCTTTATTTTCCATGTAATTAGTTGGGGTCAAAATTCGGCTGGAACAAAATTCTTTTTACTGCTTTCAAAGCAGAACTTTGTAAAAAAGAAATTAAAACAATAACAGAAAATTGAAAGAAATAATTGAGCAGAATTTTGAAAAACAGAGTTTTCTTTAAAAATGCATAATTTTGAAAACAAGAACTTTAAAGTCAGAATTTTGACCCGCTCCTATTTGTATTTTTTTCTAAAACCTTTATTTGAGTTTTAATAGTTCTTGAAAATGATAAGAAATATATGCCTGCAAATTTTTAATAAAAACTGTTTAAGCTTTTACGAAGTACACAACAAATCCAAGTGTTAAATCAATGGAGTCACAATTTTTTAAAAATTCAGATTTCAAAATTTTGTATACCATAAGTCTGTATTTTAAAATTTTTCTTCCGACATTTTTTAATTTAAAGCTTTGTAAACTCAAAATTCATTATTTTCAAATTCAGGAAATCCAAAATTTTGTTTTCCAAATTCTGTAAGCCAATAATTCTGTAGGTATTTTAAAAATATCTGAACTTCAATATTCTGTATTCCATAATTCTATACATAAATGGAAAACTCTAAAGGCCTAAACTGTTGCGATAAAGAAATAAGAGCGCCTTTTTTTCATGACCAAAACTATTTTTCTTCTTTTCATTTACAAAATTTTGTAATACTTACAGAATTTTGAAGAGCAGAATTTAAGATAAACAGTATTTTGAAATTTCGAATACTGAATTTACATATAATTTTGGAATATGTACAGAATATAAGAAAAACATCATCAAGGAATAAAGAATTTTAGATAAAAATACAGAATTTCGGTCAAACAGAATTTTGCATTACATTTTGGATTGGATTTTTTTTTTCACGATAGGTGTATTAAAAATGTGATATCTTTGTATAATAAAAAAAAATATTTTCATTTATCTACTTATTTTTTTTTTCTTCTATTTTTTACCTCTAAATCAATCACTCAAGCTCAAACATCACTAAAAACACCTTAGCGTAGGTTGTTTAAAAAAATAATTATTTGTTGCCATTTACATAACTTCTTTTTCTAGCCTAGGTGTATTTTTTTTTCTTTCCATTTATTTTTTCTTTTCTTTCTCCTATGAGCAACAAGTTGTATTTTTTCGTTTTACATATATTCTTAAATTACTCAAGCATCTACAATAACAAACAATTCTTAAGACTTACCATCCATCGTTAGACCGATCAAAGCTAGAGAGCTTTTGTATTTTCAGTTTTTTTTTTATATTTTTTAACACTCAAACATGTACATAAACTTTTATATATTGTTGTTTTTTTTTTTTTTTCTTCTACTACATTCCCTTCTATTCTTTCAGAGTTAAAAGGCAAAAAGTAGATAGAACTTTTATTTTCTTTGATTCGCTCCCGCATATATGTAGATCTTGCACTTAAACACAAGTTTCAAGGTTAGAGGGTCACTGGCCCCAGCGCATAGTTTTAGAAGAGTATATTTTTTAGATGCGCGAATATAAGAAAACAAAAAACTTATTTTTTTCATTTTCGATGGTAGGGGTTTTTATTTTGAAAATTAAAATGAGGTTCTTTTTTGTTTTTGATCATTTAGAAACGCAAGCGACAATAGAAAATGAAAAAATAAACAAACAAAACTACATAAAGCTGCAAAATGAAAGGGTATATAACTCTAGGATATATCTACTTAATGTATGTTTTTTGTTATTTCTTTTTGGCATGCTAATGTTGATCAATGCAAGAGGCAATCGTAGTATATTTAAACTTTAATAGTATAGGATTTATTGTTGTGCTGCGAGACGAAACCAAATTCTTGATACTATAGTTGCATTAATGAAACATTCGTATTACATTCAACATTGTGAGAATTATTGTTAGATTTATTAGAATGTAATTAGAATATATTTTAAAAAAAAATTTTCTGTTCTGGTAGTTCATTAATACTTCGTTTTAATGAAGCGTCATCTACCATTTGTAGTTTAAACTATTCGAGAAAAATTACGAACAACATATCTCCATATCCAACCAACATTCCTACTTAAAGAACAGCATGTGTATATGCGATACAAAATTAATGAAAAAAAAATACGTATACGCCACAGTGAACAAAAAATGTTTTCTTTTTCAAATTACATAAACTTCATTAAAAACAAGTTATTTGCTGGAATTGAGCACATCAATGATCAATTTACGAAATTACAATCCAAAATGCAACTCTTTCTGCTAGACTATAAAACAAAGAAAGGGACAATAAACAGGTTTTTTTTTCTATTTTTCTATCTTTAAAGTAAATAAAAGATTTGTGTTTTGGGAATCTACGTTGTTGTTGATGCAAAATGACCACAAAGTTTTGTGGTTTATACACATATTAATGCCTTTTAAAGAAACTAATTGGATTCTACTTAGATGAAATTCTCTTGAAAGATTGAAAAGTTTCAAATATGGTTAAGCATCTATTATAGGTTATTGCACTTTCAAATAAAATGTCGATCAAGAACTTTAACAAAAGATATACGTACCTAGCTACACCAACCTAAAAATTATGTTCCGATCTATGTAAGATTAAGAAGTGCTAATAAATTTAAGGTGTGGGAAGTTTGTTTGTCAAATAATGTATGTGTGTATTCAAGTAAAATTATTATAATGCAACATTTTTAACGCCTCAAGTAAAATACAGGGTGTCCCAAAAGTAATGGATCAAACGAAATATGCTGATAGGCCAACTTAAGGGCTCTCAGAATTTGGTAACTTGTTCATCCCAAATCCTTACGGTTTTCGAATTAATGCATTTTTTGTGAAATTTCGAAAAATTCCTACTTTGCAACAGTATTTTGCTTCCTCCGTCCCCATTTGGTTTTTGTTTTTTATTATTCTTTCACTAAAACATTGTCCAATAATAAGAAACAATTAATTAATCAAAACATTTTTTATTTCATACGCCATTTTGTTGCAAGTTAATTAACAGTTCCAAGTTTTCTCAAAATTCAATTTCTTACATTTATTTCAAAGCAACAAATCGAAAAAAATTTGTATGGTGTGACACTGGTTTATTACTTTAAAAAACTTGTCCCGTTATTGCAGTTTTGAAAAAGGTATACAAGTTTCCAAAGTTGTAGTTAGATCGAAAAATATTACAATTTTAATTCAACAAAACAGGGTTTTTCAGACCAAAAATACAAACAAAAATAGAGGCTTTTGTTCAAAGAGAAATAAACAAACAACAGTTCGAGAAAATGTGTTTATTTTTATTTGTATTTTGGTCTGAAAAACACTGTTTTGTTGAATTAAAATTGTAATATTTTTCGATCTAACTACAACTTTGGAAACTTGTATACCTTTTTCAAAACTGCAATAACGGGACAAGTTTTTTAAAGTAATAAACCAGTGTCACACCATACAAATTTTTTTCGATTTGTTGCTTTGAAATAAATGTAAGAAATTGAATTTTGAGAAAACTTGGAACTGTTAATTAACTTGCAACAAAATGGCGTATGAAATAAAAAATGTTTTGATTAATTAATTGTTTCTTATTATTGGACAATGTTTTAGTGAAAGAATAATAAAAAACAAAAACCAAATGGGGACGGAGGAAGCAAAATACTGTTGCAAAGTAGGAATTTTTTGAAATTTCACAAAAAATGCATAAATTCGAAAACCGTGAGGATTTGGGATGAACAAGTTATCAAATTCTGAGAGCCCTTAAGTTGGCCTATCAGCATATTTCGTTTGAACCATTACTTTTGGGACACCCTGTATACCTACATACATGTTTTTTGGTAAATGTGTATACATAGTTGTATAAATTTTTGCAACTCACAAGCAGAGAAAAGAATTTATAGATGCTTGTGTGAATGTTTAGAATGATTTTTTTTTTGCAGCTCACTCGTGTTATGCTCCATGTATAATTTCGCAAAAATAATTTTGCACTAGAGAACAGGGTCATAGTCCAGTAATTTTAGGTTTTATCTGCGGAAAAATTCCTACTGGGCTGAATTTTGGTATACAGCTTAATGACGGCTTTGTAATGAAGATGTGAAAAATCGACATTGATATAGTGTCCGCGTTAAGAGTTATAGGGGTCAAAAGGTCACAAAAACTGGTTTTTCACGATTTTCAGCAAAACGGTAAGTCTTATCAAAAAATTTTCAATGCAAGAATTGTAGACCAGATTATTATATATAAAAAGTGTCATGACACTTTTTTTCCTAAGACCCACCGTTTCTTAGGTATAACGATTCAAAAAGTTGAAGTTTAGTTGTAATCGTCATAATCCTATTCCTGAAAAAAAAACTCCTAACTGAAAAGTTCCTGAAATTTCATTATTTTTTTAGCTTGAATTTCGTTCCTCAACTGTTAAGAATATGGGGAAACCAAACAAAAATGGAAATTTTCGCCATTTTTCCGATTGGGGCCCTTCTCCCGAAACCATTTCCCTGGGAATTTTTGTTTAGAATATGTCTGAAAATATACAGGGTGTGCAGTGCAATAGAGAATGGACAACCCTAAAACGGCTTATAGCTACACTTATGATTGATCTAAAAACAGATAGAAAAAAGTTCTATCGCAACCATTTCATAAAATATGGACTTTTTTTCGTTCAGTGTATTTTAAATTTGATCATCTTATGTTTTCGTTCACTACAACCACGAATGAATGAATTTTATTTATTTCTTTTTTTTATAATTTTCTACAATAATTGTATGAGTACATAAATGCTTAAAAAACTGCACAGCTATTGCACATTTTTGTAAAAAAAATTTTGAAATCTGTTTTTTAATGCAAAATGTAAAAAAAGTATTTTATGAAAAATTTTAAACACCTGTGGTATAAAATAAATCTATAGAAACCTAGGTGGCCAACTTTCTTAAAAATATTCTGGTATAAGGAGAATATTTTTAAGAAAGGTTTCTATAGATATATTTTATACCACAGGTGTTTAAAATTTTTCATAAAATACTTTTTTTACATTTTGCATCAAAAAACAGATTTCAAAATTTTTTTTACAAAAATGTGCAATAGCTGTGCAGTTTTTTAAGCATTTATGTACTCATACAATTATTGTAGAAAATTATAAAAAAAAGAAATAAATAAAATTCATTCATTCGTGGTTGTAGTGAACGAAAACATAAGATGATCAAATTTAAAATACACTGAACGAAAAAAAGTCCATATTTTATGAAATGGTTGCGATAGAACTTTTTTCTATCTGTTTTTAGATCAATCATAAGTGTAGCTATAAGCCGTTTTAGGGTTGTCCATTCTCTATTGCACTGCACACCCTGTATATTTTCAGACATATTCTAAACAAAAATTCCCAGGGAAATGGTTTCGGGAGAAGGGCCCCAATCGGAAAAATGGCGAAAATTTCCATTTTTGTTTGGTTTCCCCATATTCTTAACAGTTGAGGAACGAAATTCAAGCTAAAAAAATAATGAAATTTCAGGAACTTTTCAGTTAGGAGTTTTTTTTTCAGGAATAGGATTATGACGATTACAACTAAACTTCAACTTTTTGAATCGTTATACCTAAGAAACGGTGGGTCTTAGGAAAAAAAGTGTCATGACACTTTTTATATATAATAATCTGGTCTACAATTCTTGCATTGAAAATTTTTTGATAAGACTTACCGTTTTGCTGAAAATCGTGAAAAACCAGTTTTTGTGACCTTTTGACCCCTATAACTCTTAACGCGGACACGATATCAATGTCGATTTTTCACATCTTCATAACAAAGCCGTTATTAAGCTGTATACCAAAATTCAGCCCAGTAGGAATTTTTCCGCAGATTGGGCTTAAAAATGACTAAAATGACTGGGCTATCATTAAACTTTGCAATATAGCAGATAAATAATAAGAATAGATCAAAAGGGTTGCAATGATTAATTGAATTATTTTGCTTGTGGTGTCAGAAATAATTTTTATAACTGCTGTACTCTTGATAACTGGTAAAACAATATATAATTGAACTAGATTTATTAAATTTTGCTTGTAATAATCAATTTAATCAAGAGTTTTTGAAAGAATGGTCCTCAACTCAGAATTGTGGAAAAAAAAAATGTTATTACAAATATTTAAATGACTTTTTTTCAAACTTTTTCGTAATAAAATATGAATTTATTTAAAACAAATTTTTTGGCCATAAAAAAATTATCAGTTGAATTCGGAAGAGGAAAAGATAATATATGTTACAGCTTAAAAAATAAAAATAAAAATTACTTCAGTTTCATGGGATTTTTTTGATAAAAAATGAATTTTTACATTGAAATAATTAATTTTCTCAAAGGCTTTGGCAAATAAGAACTTTAAACTTTTGCTTTTTAACTTTCAACAATAAATGCTATTGAATGAATAAAAAATATCTTTATAATGTTGAACTTCCAAAAAAAATTAGTTAATTTTTTTTTCAAAAATTCTATTCAAAAAGTTCTTCGAAAATAAAATACTTTTTAATTTTTTTTCATAAACTGAAATACATATTGAGATTTCCTTTTATAATTTCAAATCATAATAAGTGTGGACAGAAAAATTTTGAAAAATAAATGCATCGGCCATTCCAAAGTAACGGAGAAGACATAATTGACCTCGTTTCCAGTTTATCTCGTTGAAGAAGCAATCTTTCTTCTTGAAACTTGGTAAATCTTAAGGGCTCATGATAAAATTGATGTTCTAGAAGTTTCACGAAAAAGTAATTAAACGTAGCCAAATTATTCGCAGATAAAGCGGTAACAGAGAAGACGCGTACAATTCTTCTGCGTTACCGTCTTTGTCTGTTAATAATTTAACTATTTTGAATTAGTTTTTCTTGAAACTTTATCTTTATGAGCCCTTAAAAACCACCAAGTTTCAAAAAAAATTTTGCTTCTTCAACGAGATAAACTGGATAATAAGCATGAAAATGTTCTAAAAATGCAAATGGATGTCCGGCATTTTAAAATCACAAAAAAGTTTTGAAAAGGACATGTTGAAATTTTTTAAATAATTTATTTTTTCAAAAATCTGAGTTTAATTACCATTTTATCAAAAACCCTTCACTCAATTTACTTAATTTTAATTTTACAAATATGAATAAGCTTCTAGCTATTTAAAAATGTATATTTAAATATTGTAGGTGTTGCCGTTGTGTTCAAATATTTTTTTCGGTGTTTGAAGTCAATTTTTGAGAAAATTGCATTTATCGCCTAAACGATGGAAGATTGTCCTTCAGTCCTATATAGTTGTTTTCCTTTAATTGCCTAGACAATCTCTTGGCATTAGTAATTTTATGAAATTTAAGCAAAATTTTTGAAAAAAAAGTTTTTTGTTCACAAAAATATTCAATTAAATTTAAAAAATCAAAATGGCAATAGCGGCAATTTTTAATCCATGGACTTAAAAGTATTTTTAATTGAAGACGTTTGAAAAAAAAAATCATCAAAATCAGAGCTGTTCGGCCGGGTTAACTAATATTGCCATTTTTTGAGCTTTAGTCACTCCACTATAATAAGTGGGAAAACTATTTCAAAATAATAAAAAAAAAATTCTTTCAGATTTTTATTTTGGCGCCCCAAGAGGGTTAAAGTTTTTTTCTCAATTGAAATAGGTATATGTTGACTTATGATATCAGGCGATTTTTTTTAATGTAGCCTTAAATCAAAAATGTTTGAGGTTCTTGTCTTCATTAAACACCGTTTTCAAAAAGGTATAAACTATTTTTCTAGAACCAGTGGTTTAGTCAGGACTTGCATGTTTTATTAAAACAAGCATATGAAATAGCATGAAAAATAAAATACGACCCAAGAAAACATGCATGTCCTGACTAAACCCCTAATTTATAGAAAAATGGTTTATAAAATGGCCAACATATCCTATTTCAAATGAGAAAAAACTTCAATTCTCTTGGGACGCCATCAAGCGTCTAACAAATCTGAAGAAATTAGGGGATTTTAAAATTTATTATTATTTTGAAATAGTTTTTCCACTTAGAAACTTGATTCTCGATAGCAAAAACCTAAATATGGAACGCTCTTATGTATATATAATATAAACTCCTGCTCAAAATTAACGCACACATTTTTCTTCTGAAGTTATACAACTGCATCTTATTTTAATAGGCTTTACAATTTTTTGGTGCATTTTTTTGTGTTTTCTTATTGTTTAGCAAGTCGAAAAAATGCTAAACTGCAACAGTATTATCAACCAAAAAAAAGATAAACCAAATTTAACAATTCAAGGTCTGAAAACTGATTATAAAATTATTTTTGTTTTTAAGAAGAAAAATTAAAAAAAATAATAATAATAATTAAAATATTAGACTCAATGAAATTACGAAGATAGAGAAGCAAAAAAAGTAAAAAAAAAAGTTTAGAAAACAGCTCTTAACTACTATGCAAAAATGCACAAAAACTAAACATGAATGTTGTACCTATTTGTTCAGAAAAAATTCTAATGCATTTGCGTATAGGAACTTAAATTTGAAAAAAAAAGTTAAAGAATTAAACATTTTGAGATCTTTGAAACAGTACCTAATCAAATTAAAGGGAGATTGGAATTTCACTATCTATAAGTTTTACAATTTTTTGTATAGCTCCACTAAATTATTTTGAGTGAATAGAAGAAGAAGAAGAAGAAGAAGTGATAATAAATTATATGAAAAGGTAATAATCAGCAAAACGACTGTAATGATCGGTGAGTACGCACAAAATTGCATAGTTCGATTTCAAATTATGTTTTTGTAATATAGTCTTTAGAAGTCTTTTTGACTTACGAGGTCGTGATTTTCAAAATTTTGAATTTTTCCTGTAGACCAGGCCGATGCCTTCAAAAACATTAAAAAGTACAAAAAAAATCATAGTCGAATGAAACCCATTGGAAAAAGAGGTGAATATGATGAAAATTAAAGGAAAAATAAATTACGGGCGAGCCGAGTTCGGGAAGTGGGTGGGTTGAGTTTTCAATGGTAAAAAACGGTATATCTCGATTTCCGGCAAAACTACAAATCCTTTAGAAAAAAATTGTATGGCAAAGTTGTAGGTAATAAAAAGATCTACAACTTTTGTACCAACAATTTTTTCACATAACCTCAAAATTTATGTGAAAAATTCAAAAAACCGAGTTTTTGGTTTTTTATTTTTATCTTTTTGAAAAACAAACATTTTTCTTCGAAATTTGGTGAAAACTTACGTTATTATGTCCCAAATACACTTTTGATTTAAAATATTAATTTGTTTACCTTATTTTGACTTAATACCAAAAAAACACCCTAATTTTCAATCGAAAATTCACGTGTCAAAATATCAGCTTTTTTCAAAAAGTCGGTGGGCATTTCGTTCGTTAAAATGTCTATTTTCTGATGGTGTAAAAAAAAATTTACATTAGTATACTATGAACATGTTCTCGTAAAATTGAAAAAATGAAAAAAGCTTGAATTCGAAAAAAATTTTTTGTCATTGTTTACAATTTTGGCCTATTTATTCAAATTTACACTTTAATTACTCAAAAAACGTAAGATTTCATGTAGCATTGATAAATCTTACGTTTTTTGAGTAATTAAAGTGTAAATTTGAACAAATAGGCCAAAATTGTAAACAATGATAAAAAAAATTTTTCGAATTCAAGCTTTTTTCAGTTTTTGCATTTTACAAGAACATGTTCTATAGTATACTAATGTAAATTTTTTTTACACCATCAGAAAACAGACATTTTAACGAACGAAATGCCCACCGACTTTTTGAAAAATGCTGATATTTTGACACGTGAATTTTCTATTGAAAATTAGGGTGTTTTTTTTGGTATTAAGTCAAAATAAGGTTAACAAATTAATATTTTAAATCAAATAAATTACAGTGTATTTGGGACATAATAACGTAAGTTTTCACCAAATTTCGAAGAAAAATTTTTGTTTTTCAAAAAGATAAAAATAAAAGACCAAAAACTCGGTTTTTTGAAAATTTTCACATAAATTTTGAGGTTATGTGAAAAAATTGTTGATACAAAAGTTGTAGATCTTTTTATTACTTACAACTTTGCCATACAACTTTTTTCTATAGGATTTGTAGTTTTGCCGGAAATCGAGATATACCGTTTTTTACCATTAAAAACTCAACCCACCCACTTCCCGAACTCGGCCCGCCCGTAATTTATTTTTCCTTTAATTTTCATCATATTCACCTCCTTTTCCAATGGGTTTCATTCTACTATGATTTTTTTTGGTTTCAAAAATTATCGACCCTGGTCTACTGCCCATATTCAAATAGAAGCATACTTCTATGTGCCAAAAGCAATTTTATTCTTTGGAAAAAATTGTACATTAATATGTTCATTGCTCAATACATTGTATAAATTAATATATTTTAATTATATTTTAATTATATCTTTCAAACGATAAGTCTATTTTTACTTGGCATCAAGATTAAAGTTCTGAACAACTTAACAAACCGGAATTGAAATAGCATATATCTATAATATTTCTTTCACATCAACCCTTTAATTGAATCAACTTTTTACATCAGTAACGAATTACAATATCATCTTAAAGGTCAATAGCATAACCTTGAAAAGTCGAGATTTGAAGTTTAACATGACTATAAAGAAGTGTAACAAATCAAAGTGTTAACATATTCATAAATATCTGTATCTCTATTTTATTATTTGTTAACGCTGCATTAGATATGCAACATTCATCAAGCCACTCTAAATAAATTACCAACTAAGTTATATACGATTATTTTAGTTCAAGAAACAATTTATAACTTTAAACTCGAAACTAAAAGAATAACCATAAATTAAAGAGATACGCACAATCTTTATTGTAATTGTGATAGTAAAAAAATATGTAAAAGTATTGGTTAGATTTACTTTCATAGGTATTGATGATCTCGAAGCGATGTAAAATGTATTGTTAAGATTTAAGAATTATATAAGAATAAAACTAAAAACAAAAGCAAACAAGTTATCGAAACAGGAAGTAAAATGAACGCAAACTAATCAAAGTTAAAATGCGTTTGTAAAAAAAATTGAAGGGCTCAGTCAGAGTATTCCTCTCTTAATTATATGTTATTTTTTTTTTTTGATAAGTGGTAATAAATTACCAAGGTCTGGTAAAAAAAGCTTCCGTGCATAAATTGTAATGCCTATTATTTATAATGAAATTGAAGTTGTTAAATACATAAAAAAAAACTATACACATATAGCTTAAGGCGACACAATATTTAGTTTGAAGGGCTTTTAGATATCCACTTACACCGTTTATTGTTTTTTTTTTTTTTTTTTTGTGTACCTATTGTGGAAAAAATCGTTTGTAAAGATGAAGTTTGGTAAGATGTACATTGAAAAATGTTTGATGATCTTAAGAAAAAGATAAGAAACGATGATGCAATAGAAACAATTAAAAGAAGCTATTGCGTTGCAAATTTTTTTTTAATATTAAGTCAATGAAGATTTTAATTGATGGAGAATTCATCGATTAGGTAAAAATAATAGGTTTGAGGAAGAATTGAAATATTGATTTGAAAGACTAATCAATCTTTTTCAATTCTGCATGAAGTTTTGTTTTTAATTTTTACCTTATATCGACTTTAAAAATTGATTTTTATTGCAAAGCAGAGTTCGTTCAGAGGCATATTTTTCATCAAACTTCTTCAATGATATCAATATCAAAAGTTGCGCTGCATTGGATCTATGAAAAAAATTGGGGAGACGGACAGAATCCCGAAATCCAAAATCCAGAAAGACCAAAATCCAGAAAATCCTAAATCCCGAAAATCCCGAAAACCCAAAATCCCGAAAACCCAAGATCCCGAAAACCCAAAATCCCGAAAACCCAGAATCCCGAAAACCCAAAATCCCGAAAACCCAGAATCCCGAAAAACCAAAATCCCGAAAACCCAAAATCCAGAAAGGCCAAAATCAGGAAAAAAAACAGAAAAAATAAAAAACTCTTCAAAACTGTGTTTCACTGAAATTTTAACTTAAACATAAAATTAAAACCTATTAAAAACAATTATTATAAGTAAATATTAAAACTCATAATTCTTTTGATTTTAGTTCAACGATTTTCCAACTTAACTCAATCATTACAAAACACTGCTGAAATCACAATACCTAAGAACCTGAAATCATGTAAAAAAGAGATATTAACGGAATCATAAACTTATATTGTTTTTTACGTAATAACACCTTAATTTCACACTTAGTATTGTTTTGGAAACCGAAATCCCGAAAAATTATATAAAATGAAAAATTTGCGGAAATTTTTCATTTTATATAATTTTTCGGGATTGCGGAAATTTTTCATTTTATATAATTTTTCGGGATTTCGGGATCCCATTCGGGATTTTGGGTTTTCGGGATTCTGGGTTTTCGGGATTCTGGGTTTTCGGGATTTTGGGTTTTCGGGATTTTGGGTTTTCGGGATTCTGGGTTTTCGGGATTTTGGGTTTTCGGGATTTTGGTTTTCGGGATTTGGGGTTTTCGGGATTTTGGGTTTTCGGGATTTCGGTTTTCGGGATTTTGTCCCCAATCCAAAAAATTGTCTTGATGTTATTGTAGCTATCCTAGTTCGATTTCGGTTTCGGATAGTAGGTCCAAGGAAGAACGAATAAGTTTGGATGAAGTAGAGTAGCCAGTTTGTGTAATGTTTAGTCCTGAAGGGCATCTATAATTTTGAAAAAAAAAGATCAACTCTCAGTACCTCGGGAACGCACAGCAAAAGAAAGACATTGATCAAAATAAGCAAAACCCGTTTTCAGAAAGTAGGCAGTGGTTCGTGTGAAATTCGGAATCATTTTAGGAGTGGTTTCAGGTAGATTCCAAGGGGCTTGGAAATGGTTCGGAAGCGGTTTGGAAGTAGTTTGCTAGTGGTTTTATAGTGGTCCGATAAATTGGTTCAGAAGTGTTTAAGAAGTGTTTTGGCAGTGCATTTGGAGTAGTATTAAATTTGTTTGGGAAGGTTTAGATGTGTTTAGGGAGTGTTTTGGCATTGGCTTGAAAGTGGTTTTGGAGTGGTTTGGGAGTTTACTAGCTCCTACGTATTTAAGAATCTTATGAGAAAACTTTTTAAAGAAATTAGATGTACATTGATGAAATCCGTTAAGACAAATGGAGCTGAGGAGTAGTTGAGGTATGGTTCGGTCGTGGTTTTAAAATGTTTTAAGAGTGTTAGTTAAGTGACTTGAGAGTGGTTAGCAAGTGGTTTCAAAGTGGTTTTGGAGTAATTTTAAATGGTTTTGGAATGGTTTGAAACTGGTATGGGAGTAATTTGAGATTTTTTTTCTGAAAATTATTTAACAGTAGTTGGAGAGTACTTTGGAAAGAGTATGTAAGTACTTTCAAACTGCTTTAGAATTAGTTTGGGATGGATGCAATATTTTGGGAGTAATTTTGAAATGTTAAAAATGTTGCGGCAGTGATTGGAGAGTGGTTCCAAGCGGTTTGTGAATATTTTCAGAGTAGTTGCGGAGTGGTTAGGAAATGGTTTAAAATAAGCCTACTTTAGGATTAGCTGAGGAGTAGTTTATAATAATGTGAGATGTTGAAAGTACTTTGAAAGTAGTTTGGAAATGTTTTCACTTGCTTGGATACCACTATCCAAGATTTTATACTGCTGGGTTTTAAAATTTCAAATATTTATAAGATTCCTTAAGTAGCATTTGGCGATTGGTTTCAAATGATTTAAATATATATTTGAGAGTAGCTTGGAATTAGTTTTTCATTTATTTTAAGGGACATCGAGGTGTGCCTAATTTTGAACATTTTTAAATTTAAATGTGCATACGGAATCAAATGTTTTGGAATAAATAAAAAAAAGTTAATTTTTTTTACATTAACCAGGCGCAGTTTAATTTAATTAATAATGGAGTGTCTTGCTTAAAAGCTCAATAAAATTCTAAAAGTTGGTAGAAAACCTTCAAACTTGGCAAATAATTTTATACTCAAAAAATGTATTTTAAATTTTGTTCAAACAATATCAAAATAGACAAATAAAAACATATCAATAAATCAACGACATGATTTTTATTTATTTATTAGTTTAAATAAATTTAAATATTTTTTTAACAATCCTCATAATTGGCAAAGCTGAAGGTTTCGCAATAACTTTTAGAGTTTCAACGACAAGTAAAACACATATAAAGTATAATCAATACTTTAAAGTGCAATAACCTTTAAGTCAGTCTAGGTTCTTGCAACTTAAAATGATATTATTTATGCAAAAATACGATCTAGTGTAAAACGGTCAAATTCCAAATCACTCAAAACTAAAAATAGAAAATGCATACTTTTTTATAAGCTCCCGTCAAAAATAAAGCAATTACATAATTATTTCGATAAACTGAATTTTAAGCTAACTTTTAGTCAAACATTTATGCATTTTAACTATGAAACGTTCATAATTTTAAAGAATTTTCAATCTAAAAAAGTTTATGCACCCAAATATACAATTAATCTAAAATAGACCAACCATTTTTTTTTTTTCAATTATAAACAATAAGTCCCCTGAAGCTTCCAATACTACAAGACTATAGTAATTAAATGTATCATATCAAAGAAGCTTTCCGAAGCAATGAGTAACAACTTTGCAGTTTAAAAACACAACAACAACAAAATTCAATTTCGGCATAAATAATATCCACGCTGCTTCTACGTCAAAAAAATTTGTGCGTATCGTATACAATATAAAAATATGATCACATATCTAAACTGATTGGTGGCTTATTTCGCCTGACTGTCACTGCTGCTGCTGCTGCTTACAGAAACCCATGAACGTAACCTTGAAGTTTTATTTAAAGAAACACATTTTTTTTTCTTCTATAGTATATTTCACTTCAGCTTGCTACAAAAAATTCAGTACGAACAGAAAAAAATGGTTTTCTAACAAGTTTTACTGCGTTTGCAATAAAAAAAAATATGTTCGTAGTATTATTTAAACAAAAAAAAAAAAACACACATTTGTGTTTGTTCTGCACACAAACGTTTATTTATGCGTGAGCTAGAGGGCCAATTTCGTAATCACCAAAAGCGTCTGTGATAGAGAGATAGTATTTTTTCTATGTGTGTTTGTTGTATCTGGTATATTATTTTGAAGCTCATTATAGTGGCGATGTCGGCGGTGGAGGCAGCATTGAATCGCATTTTGAACTTAAATTGGATGCTTTTACAAAATGTGTAAGGTCAACTGAACTTAATTAACTTGGGTTATATGTCTACGCGCTTTTTGTTGATTGTTATTATTTTCAGACATTTTTTTAAAATTGTTTTTAACAAATTAAAGAGCTTCCTCAAAAGTTGGTACATTTACTGAATTATTCAAATTTCATCTGAAAGACAAATTCCATAGTGAATGTATGCATTTTGAATTGTTGCACATTTTTAGGCGTTTGGATGCATGTAATGCAATAATTGGTATTCAATAAGGCGTTGGGTGATACTGAAAAAAGAAACCATATTTTGATTGAAACTTTTCCACTGTTTAACCAAATTATTTTTGTAATTTTGTTTAACTTTATAGTTTTAAGCTAAAACCAATTTTAAGCAAAGGAAAGCAAAAATAAAATAATAAAGTCTTATGTTTTATTTAAGCTTTAATGACCTTTATTTTTGGATACAATTAATGAAACACTAATTCATCTTTTTGTTACCCTACTTTTCGCCGGTTTCTTTCCACCTTCCTCAGGGGTTTTTTTTTTATTTGACTAACAAAACCAAAAATACAATTACAAATGTTAGGTAAAAGTATGTATAATTATAATAAATAGTATTTTGCATTACAGAAATAAAACCATAATAGTTGTGTTTAAAGGAAAAAGCAGAAAAGTTTAAAATAAATAAAACAGCTGACTTTTCGAAAATGAAAACGAAGCAGAACTCCATCGTTTTTAAAAACCACAAAACTTTAACATAAAATTTCTTATAATGAAGGTCATTTTCTTAAACATTTCACTAAACAAATCTTGAATCAAAAGTATGTTTAAAAATGTTTTGGTTAAAATAGATGAAAGTGCTGTTTTAAAGGGTTAAACAGTGTTCAAAAAGTAACAAATTTACATTATTTACAAGAACAGAGAACACGTAATAATATTTCAATTGACTCAGAGAACAACTAAAAGAGACAGGAAACATATAATTGAAGAAATTCGTGAAGGACGAAATTTCTCACTTAGGTATACTCAGCTATTTATATGTTATATTGAAAAAATATTCGATTTCGACAGAAGCCATATTTTGAGAAGCAAAATTTTGGAAACCATGAAGCCTACAGAGACTGCTTGCACGTCATGTTTTTCAAAAATTAGTGAACCTTACCCATCAAAGGTTGCGTATTTGGATGCGCTGAGTGGCTGAGTCAGTTTGACACGTACGGTTCCAGTTTTTGAGTAAACGAATCTTGTATTATTCAGTGCCGATGTAGCATGTAGGTAAACTATTATCAGAAAAAATTTTCCAACTTCAATAATAACATTTTTTTTTTAATGTTGGTCTCGTTATTTTTTTTTAATAATTGGGTTGTTATGACATATAAAAAAAAAAAAATATGTGATTATAAGATTGTAAAATGAGAAGAATGTGGCTTTGAAATATATTTTGTTTTATCTTTTTACTAAAATTTTACACTTTATATACCTAAAGTTTATCAAAATAATTTTTTTTATTGTTTCCTTAATTTTTTTTTGGACTAGCCCATAAGAAATATAAATATAAATCAAAGAACCATTTACACAAGTTACCAAAATACCATATAGTAACAAAATATAGATAATGAAATGAGAATTTCAATCACATCAAAAGATTTTAAGTTGGGTCACTGTGGCGTATGAGTAACATTTTTTTCTAAAGTAAAGCTTTAAGGTAGATATTTAACTTAAATCCGGAAAAAAGTAATTTTTTGTAGGTATTATTTAAAACTTCACATTGGTAATTTTTAAATATAAAAGCATTCTCAAATATATTCAACTTTTTCTGGAACAAAAAAATTAATCTTCGGAGCACTGAGATAAAAACCAAAACTTGAGATAACAATCAGAGATAGTAATACGATGATTGAGAATGCTGCAATATTCTTACAACTAGAGGGATTTTCCTGCAACTTACATGTTAAAGGTTTCAGTGATTAAAACAAAGCCTCTTATTTAGAACGGTTTCTTTAGATCTATTTTCTCATAAACGGCTAAAAAAATTTGTACGAACATTTTCAAAAAAAAAGGCTTTAAACCAATTTAAATAAATTTTTTTCATAAAGTTTATCATTTTGACTTTGGTTATAGAGGTACACAAAATCAATTATAAATTAACAATTTATTTAAAAGTAATAACACTGGTTAACAAAATTAAACTTTTTTTTTGTTGCCGAAACAAAAATATATCTACTTTTCTGAAGGTTTTCGGTGTGCTGAACTCGAATCCAAAGTCAGAAAAAATTAATCAGCTCCTGTTTTTGAAATATTACCGTTAGAAAATGCAGTACTTCGGACCTTATTCTTTTATATAAGGAAAATTGTTGGAGCATATTTGGTAATGTTTTTTATAAGAACATTTTCCACCTTTTTAAATCTGTTTAAATCTTTCCGATATCTTTCTTACTGCCCGAGATATCCTCAGTTGTTTGGTATTTTTATAAATTTTATAACGTCATTATCTTCTTTATGATATATGAAGCCAAACCGACTTCCTTCACTTTAAAATATCTCGGGCAATACAAAAGATATTGAAAAGATTTAAACAGGTATCGAAAGATGGAAAACAGTTCTTATAGAAACCGTTACTAAATATGCTCAAACAATTTTCTTTATACAAAAGAATAAGGTCCGAAGAACTCAAAAAAAACGTTTTTTTTTGCATTTTCTAACGGTAATATGTCAAAAACAAGAGCTGATTAGTTGTTTCTGACTTCGGATTCGAGTTCAGCACACCGAAAACCTTCAGAAAAGTATATTTTTGTTTCGGCAACAAAACCCTTGTAAACCAGTGTAATATAATAATTAAATTAATATTGAAATCTACAACAAGTCCAAATCAAAAAAATATGTATATTTAAATTTTCTGTGACTTACACTAAATTTTTCATTAATTTAACAATAGTTTCTGCTCAAATATATAGTTAACATAAAGGGTTTAAAACTACATAATCGCAGTGGAATAGCAATGCTAATAAGCTTGAGGGCCATCAATTTTACAATTTTAATAATTTTGCTATCAAAGGTTTTTTGTTAAAATACTTTTTTCGAAAAGCTGATAAAAAAAACATGTTCTGTATATATTTTTATGAAAGTACAGACTTCTTAATTTTTTTCAAATGATCTTAAAAAAAAATTAAACTAAAATTTAAAAAAAAAAAAAATGGAAATGAATCGAGTACATTATGAAAATCTAAATTTACAAAAGTCCAACAACTACCATATTTTCTGCCTACAATCTTGCAAGAAAATCAACAATTAAAATAAAAAATGATCAGAAGCATTGAAAGAAAAAAAAAAGAAACTTTGAGCTAATCTAAATGCGATGCGTGAATGCGTAAATCTTACGCACATCGCACTGGTTGCTTAGAACGCCACTCACATGCATAAAATTTTATGTATACAAAATTTTATACAGAACTTTTATATATATATATAATTTTCAAGGTTATCCAGTTAACAAATACAAATGCATTAATGAAAATTTTTTTTCCCTTCGTAGTTCTATAGCTTTAACATTTGAATTACACGTTACAACACACCCTATCTTTGAATAGAAAAATAAAAAATAAAATTTTGTGCTGATATTTGTTACTCTTCAATCTTCAACATAACATATAGACGCAGATTGATTATTATATTTTTGGTGATCTAAACTTATATTTCTTAAGATTTGTTAAGATACTCTCTTGTATAGTTTGGGAATGGAAATACATGCATACATATTTTATTATATTGTTAATTTATGTTTGCAAATGTATATATAAGTTTGGTGTGGTTGTAAGTTTCGTATCTATAATTTTTTTTTTTACAACACAGCACCATTGCATGTCCACGTGTTAAAAGCTATAGATTCTGACAATATTCAGTTTTTGTGTGTTTTGTTTATGAATGTGAATTCATCTTGTTCTCAGGGTTAACATTGAATTACGTAATGGTTAAGAATGTTTCCTTTCTAAATTTTAGATGTAATTTCTGTAATTTAACAATATCAATTGATATTGATGATAGTGAAGTATTGCTTATGGAAAATTCTGGAAAAAGTTCTCGAATTCAAATTTTCATTAATATTTTTTTAATGATAAAGTTAAGATTCACACATTTGATAGCATTAAGGAAAAATTAATTTTAAAAATCATTATTCCTTTTGTCTTTGTCCAAATTTTTAATTATAGGTACAAAAGTTCTTCTGAATTTGTTTGCACTTAATTTCCGTGAATTTAGAATAGAATTTTGGATTTTATTTTTCGGGATATTTTTACAATCTTATTTTTTTTATAAAAATTTGAGAAAACCATAATTTTTTACATACAAACGAAAATTGTAATAGACCAAGTCCTGGTACCACCAACCCCTCATTACCCATAACAAAACGATACAAAATATTTTGCTTACTAGGTTTTTCTCTATTATACAGGGTGTCCCAAAAGTAATGGATCAAACGAAATATGCTGATAGGCCAACTTTAGGACTCTCAGAATTTGGTAACTTGTTCATCCCAAATCCTTACGGTTTTTGATTTAATGCAATTCTTTTGAAATTTCGAAAAATCCCTACTTTGCAACAGGATTTTGCTTCCTGCTCCCATTATTGATTTTTGTTTTTTTAAAATTCTTTTACAAAAACATTGCCAAATAATAAGGAACAATTAATTAATCAAAATGTTTTTTATCCCATACGCCATTTCGCTGCAAATTAGCTAACAGTTTCAAGTTGTATAAAAAATCAATTTCTAACTTTTATTTGAGAGCAACACCGCAAAAAAAATTTGTACGGTGTGAGAATGGTTCATTATTTTAAAAAGTTGCCCTGTTATTCTAGTTTTCAAAAATGTATAAAAGTTCGCAAAGTTGCAGTTAGATCGCATAATATTACAATTTGAATTAAAAAAAACAGGGTTTTTCAGAACAAAAAACAACCAAAAATAAACACATTTTCTCGAACTGTTATTTGTTTATTTTTCTTTGAACAAAAGCCTCTATTTTTGTTTGTAATTTTGCTCTGAAAAACCCTGTTTTGTTGAATTCAAATTGTAATATTTTGCGATCTAACTGCAACTTGGGAAACTTTTATTAATTTTTGAAAACTACAATAACAGGGCAATTTTTTAAAATAATAAACCATTCCCACACCGTACAAATTTGTTTTGCGGTGTTGATCTCAAATAAAAGTTAGAAATCAATTTTTTATAAAACTTGAAACTGTTAGTTAATTTGCAGCGAAATGGCGTATGGAATAAAAAATATTTTGAATTATTAATTGTTCCTAATTATTTGGCAATGTTTTTGTAAAAGAATTTTAAAAAACAAAAATCAATAATGGGAGCAGGAAGCAAAATACTGTTGCAAAGTAGGGATTTTTCGAAATTTCAAAAGAATTGCATTAAATCAAAAACCGTAAGGATTTGCGATGAACAAGTTACCAAATTCTGAAAGCCCTTAAGTAGGCCCATCAGCATATTTCGTTTGATCCATTACTTTTGGGACACCCTGTAGATATATTTTTTTTTCTCTACTTTATTTGTTTCATGAACAAACGAAAAAGATCGACGAATGTCCTTATCAGTTTCACGGCGACGGTTATACGACCTCTTTCACAATAACATCCTATATAACATCTTATAGAGTTTTCCTATTACCAAACAAACAAAAAAAAAACAAAAATCCAAAAAACTGGACTGAGAAAATTTGTCCAGCAAAAATTATCAACCAAAAAGGAGAACAAAAAAAAAAAACAGAGAAAAACAACAACAGGACATTAAGGACAACTTCATATAGGCTCGTTGACATAGTTACGAAGCATAGGAGGCCTATAGGATTTTTATTGACTGTGAGATTTGTGTGGCGCCATCAGTCTTTCGCAAGTGCCTTACAGCCTATATCCTTTATTTTGATGTTATTTTTATTTCATTTTTGGGTTATTTTTTTGTTTTGCTCTACTGATGCTGATGCTGTTGTCGTTGTGATACTAGCAGAGGATGGATATAAAGGATATATTCAATTTAGTGAGTACACTTTGCTTGGTTGTTTTTGTCTTTTTTCTTAATTTTTTTTTGTCGAAGTTTGAGCAGAATTTTTCTTAGTTTCTGTTCATATTTATGATAATATCCTGCGTAAGTTCTGGCAATAGTTGTTTTTCTTTTTTTTTCGTATAAACTACGCTTGTCTTTTTCAGTTTGTTCTGTGTACAGTATTATTCACGCAACATTTTTTTTTGTTTTCGTTTCTTCATATATTACAACGGGAAACAGCATTCATTCGAGTACATTTGAAATGGAATGAAAAACACCAAGCAAAAATTAAATATCACGATAGTGAAAGACAAAAGCAACTTCAGCATCACCACGAAGAGGGTTAGCAAGCTCCATTATATTTCTTGTTCATATATTGGTTGAACTTTCACTGTCATGCTATTTGTGAGATGTCCTTTGATTTTATTGCTTTCTAGAAATTTTTTTTTATGTTTTTGTAGCTTTTGAGATATATAAAAATAATGAAAAATGAAAGATGAAACTCACTCCATTTAAAGAAAATAGAGAATCAAGGACGATAGTGAGTGTCATCAATAAATAGTAGAGTGGAGCGTTTTTGGACTTTTCTTTCAGATCACTGCGTGCAACTCATGGTTTATGCCTTGTGCTCTTCTGAACATATTCTGATACTTTTTTTTTATTCGACAATGGAAAAATAAAAATCGGGAAGCCTCTGAAAATTGCTCGTATTTCACCAAAATCGATATTTTATGAGGCGTTAGAACCCATCTGAATTGACTTAAGGGGGGAAATGCCTCTGGACGACGGGTTTTTCAAGAATTTTTATTGGAAAACTGAAAGCATTAATTAAAATTTGGAAAAATACATGATATTATTGACATCATGAAGTGCTAACACAATTTTTTTGAAGTAATAAAAAAACGAAATGGCGGCTCTACAGCCGTTTAAAGTTGATGCCTCGCGTTTGCGCCGTGCAATGCCCAAGTCCAGTTAATTATTTATAATCAAAAGAGACATTTTTTCCATTAAAATATATTTATACGCATTGCATGAACCTAAATTTAGCAAAAAAAAGTGTAAAATAAAAATTAGAGACCAAAAAACGAAAAAAGACAATGTTTTTTTATAAACTAATTGTTAAAAAAAATATTTATTTTGAAAATTATATTGAACTTTTAGGTTCATGCAATGACCAATGTTAACGAGTAATTGACACTTTATTTCAAGTCGATAGCTTCATTAGTTTTTGAGTTACGTTGCAGGGCGCGGAAAAAAACATGTTTCGAGGAAAATTCGTTTAAAGTTTTCATTTTTGTACTGTGGTAGGCTCCGAACGCATGGGTTTCAGGACTATCTGGGGACTTTTGGGGCTTCATTTAAGGCTAAGATCACTAAAATAGTTTCTTCGGTTGATATATGATTTTTTTAGGCAAACAATAAATAATGCAAAATTAAAAAAATTCCAGAGGGTTTTCCCCCCCTAACCTTTTTCATTTCACTACCAACTGATCATAACTTATGCTGAGCGGTCTCTAGAACCAGATCTGAACCCCTATTTTGAGTCGTTAATGGAAAAAACGAAATCGGGAAGGCTTCGAAAAATGCACATTTTCGCAAAAATTCAGATTTTTTAAATTGTATAAAGAGAGAAATTTGAGAAATTTTTTTTTCTTTAGAATTGTTGAGACAGATGGACACAAAGCTTTGATTTCGAAAGTTATATGTTTTTCAAAGCCAGATTTACGTAACAAAGAAATGAAGTATTTCGGTTCACGTGAATCGAATAGCAGAATAGGGCTGTATCATAGAAAATCCTCAAGGAGTTTTAAGCACTTCTATTTCGAAAAAGCTGGTAACAAAATTAGTAAAGTTCAATTAAATCTTCTAGTTGAAGCTGATATCGTAATCCACTTTTATTTACTTTTCTTTTACTTTGCAAACCTACTAGATTTGATTGACGTCAGCTGAAACTAGTAAATAGTTTTCAGGAAACTCTAAAGTGTACTTTACCTTGTCGTTTAACTTCAATAATATCCGTTGTAGTTCTGAAAATCTAAAGTTTCGATTATTTATTGTGACTTAATACTCTACGTAAATTAAATAAATTGAAATATGGGATTTCAAAGAGAAAAATTTAACTGGGTTTATTCTTTTAGAGTTTTGGTGGTCACTATGGCGTATGCGTAACATGTTTATTCAATTAAAATGTACATGTAGAATTTTGACAAAGAACTTGTACAATCCTCCTTGCTGAACGAATTTGAATCAATATGAAGTTCCATACAAAGCCCTCCAAATATTAAAAATGCTCAGCGAAATTTCAAGACGTGGCGACTAATCAGTTGGATAGGAAAGAGAATACCTACATTTAAAGGAATACAGTGAGCTACTCCAAATGTTTTTTTTATGCATTTTTTTTTTCATTATTTTAATATTATTATGCTGAGGGAAGATGAATTTATCAAATTAAATATCAAATAATCCGATCCAGCCGTTCTTAAATTATAATTAACACGACTTCGTTCTACATTTGAAGGATTGAAAAAAAAAAAAATAAAATATCTGTATTTTATGCTAAATTAATTTTATCGATGATACATTAACGGAAATACATAGTATTATTGAAAAAAAAAAAATGTTTTCACTTTTAGATGTGTTTTGACATTGAATATATAAAATACATATTTTATAGTAAAAATTGACACATCACTAAATTTGACATAGGTATCTTTTTAGTTTGGTCAAATACATGTTAAAGATGCCAAATATGAACCTGAACAGTTAAAAAATTAATATTATCTATAACTTAATTAATATTAAATATGGTTAAATTATTCAAATAACAAAAAAAAAACAAAAAACGCTGCAGCATAAATGCATAATTTGTGTGTAAGAATGCTAAAATATGCACTACTATAATAGCCTATAGATGATCTATTAAAAAAATGCTGGGTGTCATCTATTAATTACGAGCAAGTATCGGAAATCCTACCAAATGCTACAAAATACTGAAAATTAATATATTTTCATCCAAAATGTAATATACTTTATAAAATAGAAATAAGATTCTTAAAAAGTATACCCAGCAAAAATTAAAACAACATAAAAAGTGTAATATGCAAATATATTTTTTAAACATATATTGATCGGTATTTGCTAAGGGTGCTAAGGCTGAAATGTAAATTTATTAAAGTAATACCTATGTTTTAGAGAGAATTAGTCAGTATGGTAATGTACTTGCTTCAAAATTCGGAGAACCAAGTTCAATCTTCAGGGCTTCCATATGTTATTTTACTTTTTGTTTGAAAGTGGATTATTTTTTAAAAAAACAAATACCTTTGATTTAAATATGTTTTTTTTTCATTTGAAATCAGGTTTGTAAAAAATCATGTTTTTTAAGCATTTATTTTCCATTACAAATTTTTTTTTTTTTTGACGGGAGGAAATCTTCAAAAGACACTTGGCAGTATTCGACACCAAGTAGTGTGGGACTCTTAACCACTAAAACCACCTCTTTATCAGGACCAATCTTGAGAGATCGACATCAGATTTTTCTTTTTTAACTTTGGGGGAAGTTTAAACTTTTAATACTTTCCCATGTTTTTTTAGACCATAAGCTCATGAGGCTTGGTTCTTCTTAATCTCCGAACATGGTTTCTGGTATTCAAGACGGACACCATTTCAGAATTGGTATGACATTGCAGTCTCTGATTATGGGATACAGCGTATTTTTTAACAACTTCTGTAACCGTTTCTATTTGTAAGTCACGATGTAGATCGCTATTTCTTATGTACCAAGGTGCATTAACTATTCCACGAAGGACTTTGTTTTGGAATTTTTGGATGATTTCGGTATTTGTTTTCTTTGTACAGCCCCATAATTGGATACCATAGGTCCAAACAGGCTTTAGTACTTGATTATACAGCATTATTTTGTTTTGGGTTGATAAATCAGAGTTGTTACCAAGTAACCAGTACATTTTTCTATATTTCAAGTTTAGTTCTTCTCTTTTCTTTTTGATGTGCTCTTTCCACTTTAGCTTTGCATCCAAAGTCATTCCAAGGTATTTGGCCGTATTGGCGTAAGGTACAGCTTGATTATTAATGAATATTGGAATATTGTTTATCTTTTTATTTGTAAAGTTTATATGTGAAGATTTTGTTTCATTGAGTTTGATACGCCATTTTTCGGTCCAATCTCTGACTGTGTCGACGGCATATTGCAGCTTTACTGCTCCCCTAGAGACACATTTGTCGGGTACCAAAATTGCGGTATCATCTGCAAAAGTAGCCATTATGGTGTGATTCCCAACTGGGATATCCCTTGTGTATAGTAAATACAGGGTAGGACCTAGGACACTTCCTTGTGGTACACCGGCTTCTATTTTCTTCAATTCCGAATATTCTTGATCGTACCTTACTCTAAACAATCGGTCTGAGATGTACGCAGGGGCGTACACTCCCTTGGGGCAAGCGGGGCGGTGCCCCGGGGCCCCCGACCGACCCCAGGGCCCCCACTGGAGACAATGCAGAGAAGGAAACTGTTAGCATAAATTGAGTTACGAAGTAACCAGGGAGACAAATTATGTCATTCAGTGTAATGTATAATGCATTGGTAGCCACACAATATATGTATATTGATTTTAAAAAAAGGTTACCCCAGGGGCCCCAAAAAAATAAACTGCTTTTTTAAAAGAAAAATTATAATTTTATTTAGGGCCCCAAAAAATATTACTTGAAAAATCTTTGCCACCACAAATAATACAAAAATATTATTTGAGGATCCTTAAAAGTGGTTCAAAACGATCAATTGGAAAATAAAATATAAATTCAGGGGCCCCAACATAAATACATCATCGACCAAAATAAAAACATTACGTTATTGGTGGCATTCCGAATATTACTTCAGAACAGAGGCCCCAATACCTATTAATTCTTGGCTCAAAAAAATTATATTATATTTTAGGGGCCTCTAAGCACTTAATTTTGAGGCTCTAAAAATAATTTTTCAGAGGCCTCAAAATAAAAAAATTATGTCTGATGATGAAAAATAAAATATGTATTTATTACTTAAGAACAGAGGCCCCAAAAACTATCAATTCTTAGCTAAAAAATTTTTATTTTAGGGGTCTTTAAATATTTAATTTTGGGGGCCCCTAGTACAAGTGTTTACTACTTTTATGAGAGACATTTTAAGTAAGTATAGCAAAGTGCATTACGAACATATTAAAACATTAAAATAAACCTAAAAATAAATAAGCCATACAATAAAAAAAAAAACGTATGGCGTATACGTAATTTTTTTTGTAACTGAGGGGCCCCAAAATTTAGTCTTACCCCGGGGCCCCGGCGACTCAACGTACGCCACTGGATGTACGATTTTAATATTTCATAGTACTATCTGGGAAGATCCCTTTGCAGTTTGTACTCAAGTCCCTCATGCCAAACCTTGTCAAAGGCTTGAGCAACATCTAAGAAAATAGCTGAACATACTTGTTTTTCTGCTAATGCTTTTTCTATTACATCCGTTATTCTATGAACTTGGTCTATCGTGGAATGTTTATTTCTAAAGCCAAACTGATGATTTGTGATTAACCTTCTTTCTTCTATAATTTTGCTAAGTCTCTTCAGAAGCAGTTTTTCAAAAACTTTTGCCATAATTGGTATAAGCGATATTGGTCTGTAAGACGTTACAAATTAAAAATAAAATATTTGTTGCAAATACAAAATGTTTGCATTAAAAAAATATTTATTGCAACTGAAAAAATTGCATTAAAACAAAAATTATTGCAACTAAAAAAAATTTGCATAAAAAAAATGTTATTGCAACTGAAAAATATTTGCATTGAAAATAAAACTTTTAGTCCAAATAAATATATTTCTCATTAGAAAAAAATTTTATTGCAAATAAAAATGTTTCTGCTTTGAAAAAAACTGTGTGCATTTAATATTTTTTTTTAATTCGTAGAATTTCTTACAAATAGTCAATAGACAACCCTTAAGTTTTGTTTCAGGTTTGCAAATTAAAAAAAAAGAACAGTGGTTTTATACCTTTTTCACAATTTGGCATTCGAGTAAGAGACACTTAAGTGGCCGATAAGGATAACTTAAGTTACATTTTTTATATGCACTTCTTATCAAATGTGTTGCTTTTAACTATTGAAATTTGTTTCGAAAGCCTTGCTCATGGAATTCTTTTCCTCTGGTTAAAATTTAGGGGCTTTCAGTTTGTTAATGGAACTTCATCACTTGGAAATATACATTCATACATATCAAGTTAAATAAAGAAGGACATGTGCATATGATCATTGAAGTACTGAAGTCAAACTTCCAACTATTAATAGTTGAAATTAATTTACAAGGAGCTACCATCTTCGTGGTAAGTTTATATTAACATTGGTTCTCTATATAGAAATTTAAATAAAAATCCACTAAATCCAAAGCCAAGCCGGATGGAATGAGAGGCTGACGATGCGATGGAGCCTTATAAGTTCATCCCTTACAAGAAATATAAAACTTTGTGTATAGAAGAAAACACAAAGAAAGATAAAATAAAAATAAACATAGATTTTGCATAAAAGCACTATAAAAATTTGACAAAACTAAGTTCTTTCAAGGATATTTTTTATTATTTTTAACAACTCTTGTATATTGTATACGCAGTTTTGTGCGTTGTGTTTATTTGACTTTTATCTGAGTTTTTGATATAACAAGAAAATTGTGTTTGTGGAATTTGAATTGGTGGCGAAAAAAAACCCAAAAGTTGTTTCTATAATTGTTTTATTGAATTGATTTTTATATTCACACAGAATAATTGAAAATTCAGGAAGAACAAAATAAAAACTTCTTTTGCTAATATTTCTTCTTGGTCCTATAAAACCGATTATTAGAACAATTCTTAAAGTGTCATACCAAGAACAGATTTTATCTACTAAAAATAGTTCTATTTCTGCTTTATTTCTATAAACGTGACCAAATATAATATGAGCCTACTCATCTACCTACTTGTTTATTATTAAAACCCTTATATTTTTTGGAAAAAAAAAATCAGTTCATGATATGACGCAGTACGCACTCTCTTTTATGGCATTATACCAACTCGACGCATGAAAACAAACACAATGCAATCATCATCGGTTCCATTCCAACTTCCATCCAACAAAACAAAAACTGACTCTATATTCTCATATTAATTGATGCGATGAGGTAATCGTTTTTAATAGGCTCACTCACACACATACAACTTTATGCGAACGCATAAAAAAAAATGTGCTTCTGCTGCTCCAAGCTACAACTTACAGCTTTTCATAGAACAAGCTATGAGTAGGTACACGTTTTGGTGCCTATGCTTTAGCCTATGCTGTCTATAATGCCCTGCCCTACATCACGATGCTGCCGCATAAACTCGCATGTTGGCAATGAAAAAAAAAATATCTAAAGTTGATTTGTTGTTGTTGTTGTTCTTAACTTTATAGAAATACATTTTTTCTCGAACTGAAACCGAACCATCAAAGCCGACGCCCTTTGAAATCTAATAATTAATATAAAGAACTTATTAGTAGTGATTAATAAATTTAGGGTTTTTGATATCCGCATTCATTCTTTATACTCAGTCTTTTTTATATGCTATTGTATAAAAGTGACAACTGACAAGCTTATACATACAGCTTTATGCACACACTTTGGTATTTTTTTTTTCTATAGCCAGATTTCGATAAGCATTCATTGGCAAGATTGGTATAGAGAAACTTGGCGGGCGGTAGAGGGCGATGGAAGGGCTCAATAAAATTTTCAAGTTCAAATTTTTATTCTTATTGTGTTGTATTCTATTGGAGCCATATATAATAGAAAAAATATGTAAAAGGGAGAGTGAGTTTGAGTGATATTTACATATAGAATGACAACGTGTTTTTTGATAAAGTAGAAAAGAATTGATGGGAATTCGGTTAAATAAGTTTAATCTGTGTTTGTGCGTTGGGCGCCATTTAAATGATTATGCATTATATTGGATAACTTTTAAATAAGAATATAAAAGTTACAATTAGACCAGGCATATTTTTTGCAATTGCTTATAAAACACCCAAAACAGAGCTACATATATGGAAATTTGAAAGCAGAAAACATATGGAAGAATGGATTCCGGATTTATGTAAAGGGAAGACTAAAGAATGAAATCACAAGCTTTCGCATCTTCTAGTAACAATCCACATAAACTTGAAAAATTCATGCTGTTTTGTACTCAAGTTTTAACTGATGAACTTAACTTATATTCTTCTTAAAAATACGTACCTATCTATCCGAAGTATAAAAGTAATATTATCCCTGGCAGTGTCAACTTTGAGGCGGGAAACTACCAGATAAAGCCTCATCTTTATAGAAAAAGAAATCATTTAAATCATAAGGCTGAAGACGATCAGACGAAAAACTAAAGCTTTCATTTAAAAACAAAAGAAGTTTTGATCCAAAGAATTAAAAAATTTTGGTATTCTTTACTCACAATCAGTTTTGGGAAAATATACAATAACGTCGTTCTTTCAAAAAATCAAAAAATATTGTAAGGTTCAAATTTTTAAATACAAGCATATTCAAAACAAAATCAAAATTCTTTTTCCTTATGAGACGCATTTTATGGCCCTTACAGAGCCTTTTGAAATTTTTAACATCTACCTACGGAAAAAAAAATTATTTTTTTTATAAAATAATAAGGAATAACAAAAGTAGGTTCCGCAAGTCCTATCCTGTCTTTATAAGTAAAAATCCTAGTGTTGCATAAAAATGGGTTTAAGTTCTTATCTCACTTTTCAGATGGATTTCAAGAAAATGTGCTGAAGAGTAAGATAGAGCATCAGCTCATTCTTTAAGCATATATATGACACCTAAGACCTTGAACTCATTTTTATTTGATACCACCCAATGTCTTTCTTTTGATGCCATTAAACCGATTTCTTTTTCAACAACAAGATTCTTCGTATTTGAAAAAAAAAATTTAATTTTTTTGAAATTTCAAATCTTTGAATGCATTTTGGGGTTTAAGTCTCCAAGATGTAAAGTAATGAAATTAAATATAATAAAATAAATTAAATAAAAAAATGAAAAAAACACTATTTATTAATTATATTTTATTTTGTTTAAAATTATTAAATTATTTTCACAATTTTATTTATATTTTTTGATGGGCGACGCGTTTCGGAGTGTCTTACGTGACAAGCCCGATGACCTTCAACTAATTTTAAATAAAATAAAATAAAATAAAATAAAATAAAATAAAATAAAATAAAATAAAATAAAATAAAATAAAATAAAATAAAATAAAATAAAATAAAATAAAATAAAATAAAATAAAATAAAATAAAATAAAATAAAATAAAATAAAATAAAATAAAATAAAATAAAATAAAATAAAATAAAATAAAATAAAATAAAATAAAATAAAATAAAATAAAATAAAATAAAATAAAATAAAATAAAATAAAATAAAATAAAATAAAATAAAATAAAATAAAATAAAATAAAATAAAATAAAATAAAATAAAATAAAATAAAATAAAATAAAATAAAATAAAATAAAATAAAATAAAATAAAATAAAATAAAATAAAATAAAATAAAATAAAATTGATAAATAGTGTTTTTTCATTTTTCATTTAATTTAAGATAGAGCATCAGCTCATTCTTTAAGCATATATATGACACCTAAGACCTTGAACTCATTTTTATTTGATACCACCCAATGTCTTTCTTTTGATGCCATTAAACCGATTTCTTTTTCAACAACAAGATTCTTCGTATTTGAAAAAAAAATTTTAATTTTTTTGAAATTTCAAATCTTTGAATGCATTTTGGGGTTTTAGTCTCCAAGATGTAAAGTAATGAAATTAAATATAATAAAATAAATTAAATGAAAAAATGAAAAAAACACTATTTATTAATTATATTTTATTTTGTTTAAAATTATTAAATTATTTTCACAATTTTATTTATATTTTTTGATGGGCGACGCGTTTCGGAGTGTCTTACGTGACAAGCCCGATGACCTTCAACTAATTTTAAATAAAATAAAATAAAATAAAATAAAATAAAATAAAATAAAATAAAATAAAATAAAATAAAATAAAATAAAACAAAACAAAATAAAATAAAATAAAATAAAATAAAATAAAATAAAATAAAATAAAATAAAATAAAATAAAATAAAATAAAATAAAATAAAATAAAATAAAATAAAATAAAATAAAATAAAATAAAATAAAATAAAATAAAATAAAATAAAATAAAATAAAATAAAATAAAATAAAATAAAATAAAATAAAATAAAATAAAATAAAATAAAATAAAATAAAATAAAATAAAATAAAATAAAATAAAATAAAATAAAATAAAATAAAATAAAATAAAATAAAATAAAATAAAATAAAATAAAATAAAATAAAATAAAATAAAATAAAATAAAATAAAATAAAATAAAATAAAATAAAATAAAATAAAATAAAATAAAATAAAATAAAATAAAATAAAATAAAATAAAATAAAATAAAATAAAATAAAATAAAATAAAATAAAATAAAATAAAATAAAATAAAATAAAATAAAATAAAATAAAATAAAATAAAATAAAATAAAATAAAATAAAATAAAATAAAATAAAATAAAATAAAATAAAATAAAATAAAATAAAATAAAATAAAATAAAATAAAATAAAATAAAATAAAATAAAATAAAATAAAATAAAATAAAATAAAATAAAATAAAATAAAATTGATAAATAGTGTTTTTTCATTTTTCATTTAATTTATTTTATTATATTAAATTTCATTAAGAGCGGAATTCAGAGTCAAATTTTTTCTCAAGCACAAGTCTGAGATGAATTTTCTGAGTGTTTGCACAAGCATTTACTTCAATATTTCCTCATTTAGTATTCATAAACTAAAACTAAAGAAACCTTTAGGTTTTCTTAACATAACGTGTAGCTGAAGTGGGCCAAGCGCAAGAGCAAATGTTCACTTGAGTAAAGTTTTTACTTGAGTGACGACTCTGGATTCCGCTCTAAATCTTGGAAATTTTTGCGAGAAATCCACTGTGCATTGCCAACCGTGAAGGGAAATATGAAAACTACGACCGTAATCTCACTTCTAATCATTCTTTGAAGAAGATGAAAAATTGACAAAGTATTGGTCATCCCTCCGAAACTACATACACATGTGGCAATGTTTATTGCACCACCTAAAAGAAAGCCCAGCCAATTCGAAAATCTTTTATGGCGTAAGAAAAGAATTTCTTCATGAAAATAGAGTAGGTACTTTGTGAAGTAAAAAGACGTCATGAAGTCACAAAATTTTTTAATTTTGACAAAGGTATGACTACAACTATAGGCAAATCAAATTTTTTTTGGAACACAACTCTACCCGATTCCTTAAAGATACTTGCCAACAACAGAGCTTCATAATACTTGTAATTTGTCAAATGAGAAATATCTCAATTAATGTACTTTTTATGTCTTTATCTATGAAAAAGGCTTACAACATGAAAAGTGTCACCAAACCCAAAAACTGACTATATATATAACTAAGTAATTCACAAAAATATAATCAAATTACAACCCAACATAACAGTTACGGGGTTTGACAAAAATTACTTAAAAAAAAAAAAAATACAATACACCACCCCAAATCCACCCTTCCCTTATGGACACATAAAAATCATTCGAAGAAAAAAAGTAATACACAAATAAATTTGCATAAAAATTGTTATTACAAATTAAAGGGGCGTGACCCATAAAGCTATAGTAAAAAAAAGTGAAAATTAAAATAAATCATTTATATACCGAAACGAGTATGTGAGTTCGGGTACTTAGGGTTTAACCATCTTTTTTAATTTACAACTTTAGTTTGACCGAATTATACTTAGTCATAGAGTTATTTCGATTTTATGGGAAATATTTTTATACTAACCCCAAAAGAAAATCGGGGGTGGCCTTATAGTCGAATGGGTTGAAAAAAAGAAATTTAATTTACCTCCTGATGTGTAGCCTCGCTGCCATCGCTATGCCACCTGGGTGCTTAAAGGTGCGGACTTGTAGAGAGCACACCGGTCGGTGATGGTGGAGCACCTACAACCTACATATATGTAGGATTCAGGATTCCGTATTAAAGAAAATACTGTTTTATTTGAACATTTATAACTTTATTCGAACTAGTAATTTATAACATAACTTATGCGCACGACCGGCCAGATCAAATGACAATTTAACTCTAATTTACTTTTACTGTTTTCCCAAAATTAACCAAGGGGACGCGATCTACTTTTGTTCTCGTTCTTGTCTCTTTTGTTCGTTGTCTAGGGTTTGTGTTCGTATTGTTGTATGGTGTTTGTGTGCGTATGTTTATCTAAAGGTCTGGTGTCGGTCGTACGTTATCACTGGTAATGGGTTCATCCCACAATCGGCGATCCTGACGGTTCATTCGTCCCGAATGTTGGATCCCAGGGTTTCATGTTTTCGGCTACGGTCGTTGTTTGCTTAGGACCTTCGTGTTCGCCAACTTTCTCGACTTCATATCTCCCATGTTCTCTTTTATCTACGATCTTATAGGGTCCCATGAACTTTGGTCTGAGTTTCATTCCGGTTCCGAACTGTGTGCGCTTAATGGCGACTAGTTCATTTATCTCATACTCCGTCTCGAGTTTTCGATTTCTGTCGTAGTACTTTTTGTTTTCTGCTTGAACGGCTGCGATGTTACGGCACACTGCCTTTCTCAGCTCATCTCGTTCTGCGTGTAATTCTTGAACTGCTTCTTCATCTAACCACTCTTTCAACTCTGGATACTCTGACAATCTCATCTCTAACCCGGTTAGGATCTGGAACGGACTAAATTTCGTGCTTCTTGACGGTGAGTTGTTTAGAATCTGCTGCACTCGATCTACATGTTTATACCAGTTGATTGGACTACCTTGACAAGCCTTTGCTAACATCGGAACGATGATCTTGTGTATCCTCTCGACCTGACCGTTTCCTCGCGGTACACCAGTTGCGATTGTCAGATGTAGGATATCTTCGGTTTCACAGTAGCTCTGGAAGGCAGTTGACGTAAAAGCTGTACCCCTGTCCGATATTATTCTTCGTGGATTTCCAAAGATACTCGCTTGTTTGGTTAACCGGTCCAAAACCTCCGCTGTTCCTGTGCTCTTCGTTGGATAGAGCCAGACGAATTTAGAGAACGCGTCTACCACTACCAAGATGTGGTTGTACAACTTGTGGGTCTGTTCCATTGGTCCTACATGATCTATATGGTATGTTCCAAGTGGTTTGTCTTCTTTGTTGATTGGCCGTAACAAACCCTCTTTTTTGCCTTGTTTGGATTCGGAGATCAGACACTTCACACATCCTCGCACTGTCTCGGTTACCTTTTGGGTCACACCTGGTATAAAGAACGATTTTTCTAGCAAGTCTTGGGTTTTCTTAACGGAAAAATGCCCTTGCTGATGTGCAATCCCAATTATTTCTTTCTCCATGCCCGAAGGTATTACTACAAGTTCCTTAACGGGATCCTTGCATAACACTCCTGCCTTAATGAAGAAATCTTCATATTGATCCTTTTCTAGAATCTTTCGGACTGCTTTAGTCCACTCATCTTGCAACTGCGCCTCTTTTATTCGATGACTTAGCGAATCTTCAATCATGAGGCTGTACACTCTGCTTAAAGCATCAACGTGCTGCATCTTGGAGCTTGAACGATGCTCATATTCGCATTTAAATTGCTTGAGAAACATTGACCATCGAGCGATTTTAGGAGGAACATCATCTTTTTTCATGGTTTGCGTGAATGCCTTACAGTCGGTGACGACTTTAAATTTCATGCCTAGAACATATACGCGCCACTTCTTTAGCGCCTCTATAATCGCTAATACCTCCAGTTCATATGAATGGTAGGTTTCTTCCACCTCGCTGGTCTTCCGACTCATGAATTCAACTGGATGTAACTTTTGATCTTCTGAATCTTTCTGCAGCAGTACCGCACCGTAACCGTATTTACATGCATCTGTGTGGATCTCAGTTTCTGCTTGTGGATTGAACAGCTTAAGTACCGGTGCTTTAACGAGCGAATCCTTAAGTTGTTTAAACGCAATCAGTTGTTCATCATTCAAAACAAATTTAATGTCTTTCCGCAACAAATCTGAGAGTGGCTTTGCTATTGTTGCATACCCTTCAACGAACCTTCTAAAATACGATGTCAGTCCCAGAAAACGTTGAAGTGTCTTTGGGTCTCTTGGCAACGGATAATCTGCAACTGCTCTTGTTTTTTCATCGGATGGCTTGATGGAACTATTTTCGATAATATATCCCAGAAATTTAATTCTCGTCTGTAGAAATTGACACTTCTTCCAGTTTAACCGTAAACCGTACCTCTCAGCTACTTCTAGCACAAGTTTTAGTTTCGAGATTCCTTCCTCTACATCTTTAGATGGTATGATGAGATCGTCCATATACACCTCTACAACACGATTGTGGATTAGCGTCCTATATATCGAGTGTATGTACCTGCAGAATACTGCTGGCGAGTTAGATATTCCAAATGGAACGTACAGAAACTCAAATTGTTCATCTTGGGTGACGAACGCTGTGTATTTTCTTGACCCAGGATCCATTGGAACATGGAAGAATCCATTCTTCAAATCAAGTGTTGTGAAGACTTTTGCCCCTTGTAAACGTTCAACAACTTCGTCCATTAGAGGCATTGGGAAATTATCCCTGACAATTTTCTCGTTTAAACGCCTATAGTCGCAACACAACCTCTTCGTTCCGTCCTTCTTCCCTACCAGCACGATGGGTGAAGCATATTCAGACTTGCTCCGCTGTATAATTTTTTCATCAAGCCATGCCTTCACTTGATCTCGTACTAAAATCTGGTCGGAGTACGCCATTCGTCTCGGTCTTTGGAAAATAGGTATTTCATCTTTTAAAATTAGCTTCATCGTAACCGGAGATGATTCTTTCCCATTCGGCTTATACCCTTCAATGATTTCACTCAGCATCTTTTGTTTGTCGACATCAAGATGGCTGAGTTCTACGTCTCTGGCAAACATACCCTCTTCTGCTGCTAAACAGATTTGCCCAAACATCGCCGCCAATTCGAAAAACTCTGATCCCTGATCACTTTGTTCGGCCTTCTCGGTACCCTCATTACCACATACCTCATTATCGGTACTCTCATTACCACATACCTCATTATCGGTACTCTCATTACCTCGAACCTCATTATCGGTACTCATTTTACGTACCCCCTTACACGTACTATCATTGTTATTAGTACCACCCAGAACCTCTGGTTCCCCTTCGTAAGAATTACTTTTTAGCTTGAATTCTACACTCCGATCCAATATCTGTAGATCTACTATATCGAGGATATCGTTACCTATAACCGCCGAAAAACTCATCTCTGTTTCTTTAACTACATGGAAATTAATTGTTAGGAGTATGTCGTCTACTTCTACTTCCAAACAAACGTTCCCCATTGTCATCACCCTGTTATTACCAATGCCCAAGAGATTTCTCTTTTCTTTGCCCATCTCGACAAACTCTATTAGCGCCAAACAATCGTAACGTAAAAGACACAAATCACTTCCTGTGTCCACCAATGCAGTTAGAGTCTTACCTTTGACCGTAATATCTTTGAAGATTCTATTTGAACCTATAGCTAGATTTGTCCTAGCCTCTGGCCACGAATTACGGTTACCCGTTGGTGCAGGTTGACCGTTTCGGCTTTCGATCCGCTGATCCGTTGGTAACTTTGTTTTGCATTCTCGTGCGATATGCCCTAATTGGCGACATCTGAAACACTTCAGGGTCGGTTTCACTCGGCATTCCTTGGCGACATGATTTGGGTCCCCACAGCGGTAACAATATCTCGATATTCTCTCTTCTTTTATCTGAGGACGGACAGCAGCACTTCCACTGGATGAACTTTGTGGGTTTCCCCTCGAGTATGAAGACTGAGGATGGGGTCCCTTTGATCTTTCGTAAGCTTTCATTTGAAATTTAAGCTCTTCCAGGGTTGTCGCTTGGTACAACATCATTTTGTTGGATCTAGTGTCGGGGATACCGTCAGCAAAATATTGGATAAGGCTTTCGTCATCAAGCCTAATTGATTTTCCAATTTCTTGTAAAGCGTACAAAAATTCCAATAGCGACTCGCTTGATCTCTTCGTTCGCGTTCTCAGTCTGCGATGGACTTCCGCCGACGATATTTTCGCCCCGAATTCTTTTACCAACGCATTTTTTAGTGTGTCCCAACTTCTAATACCCGTCTGGCTTCTAATGAAGGATTTTGCCGCGCCTCTGAGAAGCTGTTTGGCATAGATATACATTTGTATAATGTCCCAGTTTACCGCAATGGCATTACCCTCAAACTCTTGAATCCATTGATTAACGTCCATGGATTCAGACCCGTCGAAATGAACCAGAGAGTCTTCTATGTCCCGCAAAGTAAAATTACGCGCTCTGAACTGGGCCTGTATTACCTCAGGTTCGCCCCTGGCTTCTTCGAACTCGTCGTCTTCTTCCATTGAAATTTCGAAATGTTGTAGTAGTCTGTCTTGTAGTGTTCGTTTTCGTCCAGTTGTATCTAAATTTAATTCTGTAAGTTTTTCCCTAAGTCCGTCCACTGTCAAACGTAAAATCGCGTCCCTTTCCATTTTTAAAAAATAGTCTACGCTACCCCTCACAATAGTCAATGCAACAATAAAAAATAAATTTAAAAAAAACTCGTACCACAGTACAACAAAAAATAAAATAAAACAAATTGGCTCGGTCGGTACGCTTACCTCTTTTTTTTAGGAAAAACAAAAAAAATAAAACTGGAACACCGCTTCGTTTCCCCTGTCTTCTCATCAAATTAAGTTGCAGCAGCAGCAACTTTCTTCACTTCTGCCTGGACACGGCACTTCGTTTGCCTTGACACGGCTTTCGTTGGAGCGAAACAACCACGATGATCTTTGTGTACGTGACACACACACTTTGTTCACTTATTTATCGAACACCGGTTTGCTACGGTTGTTCTTTTTTTTTTTTTTTGTTTGTCACGCCACTAACACCGCTTCAGGTTGTCACCCTTTTTTTTCTCTTTCTTAGTTCTATTTTTTGTGAGTTAAAGCGAAAGTTTTTTTTTTTATTTCGTTTGCTGGTTAGGCCACGCCTTTTTTCTCTTTTTTGCTTTGCGCTCTTTTTTCTTAAAACGCACACACTAGGCACAACAGTTTTTTCTCGATTGTTTTTTTTTTTAAACGGAAACGTTTACCGTACACTATGACAAATGTTTTTTTTTTTTGTATACTCGATCAGTACACTCAATCCACAAATTAATTTTGATGTTTTTCGCTCAGATGAATTTAATGATTCTATCTGGCTTTTTTTTTATTAAAAAATAAAAACTTTGATTCACGCGCAAATCACAACAAGAAAAAAAAGTACCTATCGCGCAGATGAACATGAGGGTTGCATCTGGCTTTTTTTCAAACACTATGACAAAGGTTTTTTTTTTATGTATACTCGATCGGTACACTCAATCCACAAATTAATGTTTTTCGCACAGATGAATTTAATGATTCTATCTGGCTTTTTTTTTAATTGAAAAATAAAAACTTTGATTCACGCACAAACCACAACGAGAGAAAAAAAAAAAAAAGTATTTATCGCGCAGATGAACATGAGGGTTGCATCTGGCTTTTTTTTTTAAAACACAAATTTAATTTTTCGATTTATTTTCACGAAAATGAAAATTGTCTTGTCCCGTACAATCCCGGTTAGAGCCCCCAATTGTAGGATTCAGGATTCCGTATTAAAGAAAATACTGTTTTATTTGAACATTTATAACTTTATTCGAACTAGTAATTTATAACATAACTTATGCGCACGACCGGCCAGATCAAATGACAATTTAACTCTAATTTACTTTTACTGTTTTCCCAAAATTAACCAAGGGGACGCGATCTACTTTTGTTCTCGTTCTTGTCTCTTTTGTTCGTTGTCTAGGGTTTGTGTTCGTATTGTTGTATGGTGTTTGTGTGCGTATGTTTATCTAAAGGTCTGGTGTCGGTCGTACGTTATCACTGGTAATGGGTTCATCCCACATATATTTAGCTGACATTCATCGAACGACACGGCTTTGGTTTCCTTTGGCACAAATTTTTTTTATATAATGAAACAACTTTTGCTCAGGTCAATCACATAAATTTTGTGGTTTTATTACAAGTGTGCGTTTCTAGGATCAATTTTGGGGGCCGCGTGCATAATTCTTACACGCGCACAAATGTACCAAAAAATTCTTTGTGTTTTTTTTGTGACCTATACCTACATTAAGTTCCGGGGGTGACAGGTGGCGGTGGCAGTGGGACCTATGGGACTTTTGGGTAGTGTTGTTACTCATATTTATGACCAACAAAAACTTCACCTCCTTAAAATATTTTTAACATTGGTTCACTATACTACTTTAGTCGCGACGCACTGGTTGCGGTCCTAAATTTTAAGACCTACCTATTGTTGTGGTTTCCTGCTGCGTATTGTGTTATCAAGGCGTGGATGCGGATATCCCCAGCAATAACCCTTTCCACTTAAAAGAGGTTTCAAAGATATTGCAAGAAAAAGTTTTATTTCTTTTCTCATGCGCCCCCAAGGGTTGTGGTGGTTTCGAAAAAAAAATGTATAAATAAAAGAATTAACACAAAAACGACTTTGGTGCGTGAACTTGAACGTTGATGTTGAAACCGTTGCTTTTTAATCATGGGAACATGTACATTTTAGTCATTTTTTTTTTTGTTGTGGTTTGAAGAAGGTGGGGGGTTATAATTATTGTATTTTATTTCGACTTTTTCCCTCCTTATTCAATTTACACAAACTCATTCCTTCGACTCTGTTTTTGCATTGACACTTTTTTTTTGCCTTATATTTATTTTTTTAATCGTGGAAATCTTGTGAAATGATTTCTTACGAGGACACCAGGGGAGAAAGAATTATGTTTTAATTAGAAATAGCCAGAAATGTAGCACCCGTTGTGAGGAGAAATTTTCGTGTGCGTGATGCCTGCGTGCTAAGACTTTTTGGGCCATGAACTACCATCAGCTACAGGTTACGTTACATTTGACGTTAGTTGCACGCATTTAATTGTGCGGGGTTAGATGATTTGTTTGTGCAAAGCGTGACGTTGTTCTTTAGTTGGGACTTGAGAACAATGAGGTGATAGATGTTTAAATAATCTTTTCATGCGTCTTATATTTTTATCTAAACATACGTTAGTATTAATTTTTAACAAGTAGGAACTAGGAAGACGAAATGGGTGGTAATAAATTTGAAAAAAAAAAAGAAATCCGTTAATTTGTGTCTACATTAATATTTTAATTTCGGTTTTATTTCCTAAAAATTGGGGAAAATGAAGGTATTTTACAAATATTGAAGGTATGTAGATTCCAACCTTAATTGTACAACATAATTAAATTTAAGATAATGTACCTATGAAAAGATAATTCTTTAGACTTCGAGATTGTTCATATTTCTTGTAAAATCTTTTGAAATGAAATTTTAGGAGCATGAATTTTTACTGAATTTCATAGATATTGCATTTTATTCACATGGTTTTTCGGTCTAATTCTAAATCCTCCTATTTTCTCTGTAAATATAACTTCTCTTTTCTGTATGCTAAATGAAACCGCATTGCCAAATTTCTAGCTAGCTTACCATTATTTTTAATAAGTTTTCTCTCCTGATTTAATTTTTGTGCTTAAAAATATATTCATCTTTGCATAGAAATGGTTATATAACTTGTTTTAGGAGGGAACAACAATACAATTTTTTTTTGTCTTTGCGCAACTTAAATTAGCAAATAAAATTAAATAATGCCCTAGTTTAAGGTCCGAAAGTATTGGCAATTATTCTTTTTTTATACCAAAGGCTTTCATAATGAGCTTGACTATAATATATACTTATGAATATGTGCTGTTCCAGGACATTCTAAAATTTAATTTACAACTTTTCTTCTTCATTTCGAAGATTCGGTATAACACATTCAGTGTTATTCTTTTTCTTCTTTTGCTTGGTCCTTCAAATGAATTGATCAGCAGCTATAATTGGGAGTGCGAAATATCTTTTAGGACACGATTTATTATTTCCTGGGAAGATATTCTTTCTCCAGATTGATTTTTGATTTGCACCACACAAAAATGTTTCCATGCACTTAAGGTTAAACAGCAAATAGTGTTATAAATTGTAAATGTTTATTTTTCAGCTTAAAATAAAAAGTGTTGGCTCTGGTAAAGAATTTAAAAAATTGATGTATGGCGTATGAGTACTTTTTTTACACGAAAGTAAAAAAATAATCTGCGCAAAAATTCTCGTGTATCAGAAAATAGCAACCAAATCTTCTTAGATTGACAAGAGGATTATTTCTTTTGACTTAAAAGTTCGTAATAATTCAGATCATGTGGTATTCTACATAAAAAGTATTTAAACTATACATATGTAAGTACAAAAAACTTTTTGCTTTATATTTTTAAACAATACCCGTTTCATTGTCCATTTTGGTAATGAGCCTTATTCTGCTATCCATTTGGGGGAATAATCTCTAAATATTCACTAATTGCCATTCTGGTATTCATCGGGGGGAATCGAAACTAAAGTCGGTAATATCGGTAATGTTGTTCGGTATTCCACTATTCACGTTTAAGAACTTGCTCCATACATTTGCAATCCCATAAAATATGTTGCGGATCTGTCACTTTTGGTTAAAAAATAAATTGACCATCGTTAAAATTAATCAAAATGCAGCTTCTCATTAATTTTTAAGTATTTTTTAGTATGTAATCGGTTCTTTTTATTTTTTCTATGCAAAAAAAAAAACACGAAAAAAAAATTTTTTTTTCTTTAAATTTACTTCGTCGCCGTGCATGTGGACGTCAAATAGTGGTATGATAATGCAGTTCACCCGATGGATAGCAAAATGAAAAGGTAGAGTTAAAGTGAATCGGATCGGAGATTCACGTGAATAGCATAATAGGACTGAATATCTCGTAAGTGACTACTTTGGTTGCAAAAACATATTTAATACGAATGAAAGTTCTAGTTTTCAAAATTCTGTCACATTAATTTGAAAAAAATTATGCTTTTTCCACCTACTTTTTTTTTGTTCATTTACCTAAAAATATTTGCTTAACAAAAATACACATAGTTAAAAATGTACTAAAATTGAATTACATTAGTTGTTTGTTGCTAAATTTCTATATTCTTACAACTCACGTTAACAAAATTCTTTCTTTTAATGTTCATTTTAATTTTAAAAACTATTAATTTTGTAATTATATTTCAAGAATATCATTAAAAACATTTTTACAATAATTAAATGTAGGTATTTAAGTTTATTAATTTATAAAAAAGTGAATATTAAAAAAATTATGTAAGTACATAATAATATAAGAAGCAATTTTGAAAGTTTTGCTTAGATAAGTGAGAAAATGATTTTACAAAATTGTACCAAAGAATTAAAAAAGAGTTTTGAAGTTGGCAAAACCCCAGCAGAATATTTATCCCAACCCCTTGCATGCTCCTTTTAAACAAATGGCATTCCAAATATTTATAAAATTGTATTGCATCTTATGCACGACTGGGTCGCAAATACTTGCTCTTATGGCAAAATTAACTCAAATGTTAAAGCTTTTTATTTAAAACAATTATGGAAAAATTGTTTTTTTTTTTAAGTAGGTAATATAAAAAAATAAAAATTTGTTTTTATAATTAATTGAGCACCGTTTTGATTGATCTTTTACACAAAACCAAGTATGCCATTTGCTTGTATGAAAAGGAATATTTAGAAAAAAAAAATTTTAAAATCTTTTTTTTTTCTAATATTTTTTATACATATAAAAATTTGCTAATATTAAAAAAAAAAAAAAAATTGGTATGACACTTAAAAGTTGGTATGGACCTACTTTTTTGCATTCTCCATAATCGAAATGTCATGTCTGATTGTTATCTTGAGTTCAATTTTTTTTTTCGACTCCTAACCTTGGTCTATAGTAGGTACCTATGTACAATATGGCAATATCTGACAAAATAATGTGGCGTTTCTGTTAAGGCTGAAGTTTGTTTGGTTTTTTCTTTCTTTGAAGAATAAACTTAATTTATTTTGATTTTAATTTTCATTTCGAAATGTTAAAATAAAGAGTTTTAACAATTTCTGCAACTTGAACCTCACAAACTTTTTCCTGCCTTGCTGTTTTCCTTTTCTAAAGTGATATTATATTGCAAGCCTGTTTGGGGTCGTCAATTTATTATTTATCTTCTTCAAAGACGCTTAGCAAACTCTTTATTCAAAACATCAAGTTCCAAATGACCTTGATAACTCAATTCACACCTGATGAAACAAAACTCTTTTTTTGTGTGTGTGTCAATAGTCACGTTCTTCTTTTCTATTGTATGCCTATAAGAACCTATAGAACCTTACTTTACATAAGCCTAATGATTAACTATGACACTATGAATAATTTAAATTATTACATAAATTGAAAACTCCAAAACGAACAACAAACAGTTTTCATATCTTAATTTGTGTAAAGGTATACACTACCATCTTAACCGATAAAGATTGTAACCTTTCAATTTCTTTGAAGCTATATATGCCTTAGGTAGGTATAGTGCCTAGTCTGAAAAGTAATGCTGCATTTTCGTTATCATTTCTCATAGATTCTGGCAATCATCTGCCATGCTGTTATTATTATTAATAACAACGCAACCTCTCAGACTATTATAGTACAAGTGTAGATTTTGTCATTACTTGATTGTGTTGTTTTTTTTTTTTTAAATGTTTATGGCACATCATTTTAAAAGCCGCATATTATTATCAGTAGGTATCAGGGGTGCTGTCATTCTAAGTCTCTCAATGTATTGCGTCCAACAACAACAATATAACTCAATGTGTGTTCTCTAATATTACAAATGCTACGCACCACCACCGCGTACGCAACGGAAACGAGGTCACGAATATGTACGAAACTAGGTCGCGACAAAATCAAATTTGTTAGCTTTTTTTTCGTTCGTTTAAAACATTGTGTACCTATGCACTTTTGAGCCATTTTGTGTGTTTTTTTTTCTAACTTTATTTTTTTTTTATTATCAGCTGGCTTCATTTTAGACACAAGGGGACTGAAAATGAGGTCAACGCATTTAAGTATTCGTTTTATGATAGCTTTGGTGGGCCAAAGTGTATGTATAGTTTTTATTTATTTGGTTGGTATATTAATGTAGGTGGAATTCTGAATGCGTGAGATGCGTTTAGTGCGAGGAAGTAATGAAATAAAAAAAAAGACAATATTGAGAAGGGAATTCTTAGTAAATTACTCTAAAGGGATTATAGGGTGTTTTATTCATTTCTTTAATTTGTTTTCATGGAGAATGTGCGTGAATAGAAGAAATGATATTGGATCAAAACTTCCTCAATTATATCTGTAGGTATAGAGAATAAAATACGCATGCATGTGAATAATGACCAATTTTGTCAATTTTTCCAAAGTTTGTGGTAGATATCAACTTAATAAAATATGTCAAACATATTTTTATATTTTGAATGGATCAATCTTGTATCGACAATATGCATTCTTTTGACATTTTGAAAAATTGTAATCAAAATTGTACAAAATAACAATTTTGATTATTTTGAATTTGGGCTAATTTTTTAGATTTCTTCATTGATAATAATTGTAATTGCGTTCTTATTTCATTATGATATCAGTCTACTAGTTTAAAGAATTTGAATATCAACTAAGACTCTATGACATCTACAGAAACACATCTGATTTATGAATTAAAAGCTCAATAAATATAGGCAAGAAATAAGGTTAGAAATACCTGGATATAAAACACCCTGTAAAAACAATTTTAACATTTTCGATGTTATTTCTTAGAATTGATTTATGAAAGAAATATTTAGAAATTTTTACTATTTATAAACAAATATGTACATTGAAATATCAAAAGATAAGATGAAAATAAAAAATAACCGTTATGCGAAATATTTTCTGGTTTTATAGTGGGTAATGCTTTATCTTTTTCTTGGTCGCTGAATATTTGATAGCTTGACAACTTTTTGTAAGGCTTGAGAGTACATAATCTATTCTAAAAATTTTTCTTAGAATTAAATTTTTGTATGTACGAGTAGATATAAACTTTATAATTATATCGACGCAACTATTGATTCTAAGGTATAATTTAAGGTCTCCAATTTTACCATAGCGGTTTGTGAATGTGGCAGCTTCTCAGAACTGAGATATTTTGAATATAAATACATATTTCGAAAGTGAATCTGATGAAATTTCGATTAAAGGCAATACTACCACGGTCACCATAAAAAATTCTGTAACTTCCCGTGGATATTAGAGTGTCTGAGAGTGAATAGAATATGAGCCAGTAGGTAAGAAAAGGTGACGGTTTTATCTCAGCCTGAATTTGAGAAAATGTACAAAATGAAATTTATGATTTATGCACCTAAATTAACTAACCCAGAAATAACATGTGGTGTGAACCTACCAGAATTTAAAAAATATTTTTTTTACTGCATTTGGTTTCTAATAAAATAATATAAAAAAACATTTATTCCAAATAACAAAACTGGCATTAAAAAAAATGTTTGCAATAAAAAAATTTTGCATAAAATTCATAATTTTTTTTAATATTCGTCGAATTTCTTACAATTTTGGTAAAATTATAAGAAATTCGACGAATATTAAAATCAAAATATCTTATGCTCACATTTTGCACTGATTTTTTTTTTCAATATAGAAAATTTTTATTTGAAATAATATTTTTTTTGTAATCTAATACAAATTATATTTTTAAAGCAAATTTTTTTCAGTTGCAATAAATTTATTTTAATGCAAATTCCTGTATTTTTTTTTGCAATAAATGGTATTACCTATTTGCTTTGATTTCAACTGCATTTTTTTTATATGATATTCTTACAGGGATCGGGTCAAAATTCTGGCTTCAAAATTCTGCTTTTCAAAATTCTTCTTTTTCAGCGACAGTTCTGTTTTTCAAAATTCTGCTTTTTTTCTATTCTGTTTTTCAAAATTCTGCTTTTTAAAATTCTGCTTTTCAAAATTCTGCCAGCATTATATTTGAACAAAAAAATTCTGCTAATTCTGTTTTTTTTTTTATAGCATATGCGCTGGCTAAAGAAAAATACACCTCATTAATGTAATTCAACATTGGTACTTTCCTAAAATTTTTTATTTAAGTGTCGCAAATATTTTTTGAAATGCATATACTGACTTTCTTTCAAATAAAATATGTATGCTAATTGGAACCGATGTTGTATATTCCTTTTCTTATTCAAATTTTTGAATATTCATCTTTATTTGATAAATTAATAAATTTTTAGTTATTTTCGGAAATGTTTAATATTAAAAACTTTTTCTTAATATTTCCAAATTTATTCATTTATAAAACAAAAATTAATTTGCATTTAAAAAATGACAAATTATGTAGGTAAGTAATCAAATAAGCAAATAATTTTTCAAAAAGATGATTTTACAGAATTCTGCAAAAAAATAAAAAAGGGTTTGGAAAATGTTAAAAAGCGCGCGCTTTTTAACATTTTCCAAACCCTTTTTTAATTTTTTGCAGAATTTTGAAAAGCAGAATTATGAAAAGCAGAATTTTGAAAAACAGAATTTTGAAAAACAGAATTTTGAAAAGGAGAATTTTGAAAGCAGAATTTTGTAAAGCAGAATTTTGAAAGCAGAATTTTGACAAAAGAATTTTGACCCCGCCAGAATTTTGACCCCAACCCATTCTTACAACCCTGGAACATACTAAATTTTAAAAGGCACACGAGTACGGAAATTTTGTTGATACAAGTGAATTTCTGTGACTAAGAACCTTGATACATGTAACATGTGTAAATGTTTTTAAAAACTTTTTTTTTCGAACAAACAATTTTTTTAATTATGTAAATACTAAATGCATTATGGATTTAAATTATTTTATTTTTCAAAACAGCTTAATGCATTTTTATGAAATCTTGTGCTAAAATACTAATAATTTCTTCAGAACGGCATACCATTTTTTGTATTTGAAGCATTTTTAAATCTTTTTAATTTCAGAAATAATTTTTTAAAAACGACTTCACAACTATCAAAAAATCAAAAAATTCTTTGATGGGTACTCAAAACATCAAATGACACACTTTGTTTGCAGATTTAAACCATTTCTGTAGTATTTTTTTACTTTTCTTTAAAAATCAATAAAATAATAAATTAAAATTATTTTTTTCATTCATTCATAGTAAAAAAAAATAAAAAATAGAGTTCTTTACAAAAAGTAACAAAACTTGTTTTTGTTATAAGACCTGCCTAAATTATTACTTTTTCAAAATTAAAACTACTTGTATCTATAATGTTAAAATTTTACCCCCAAGGCTTAAAGACCAACGACTTGCTGGCTCTTAAGGAACAGATAAAACCAATTATCTTCTTTCATAAAATAGAATTACCTTCAAACTTGATTTCAAAATAAAACATCTCAAAGGTTTTGTTGACTAGGTAACTTACAATGAAGTTCTACTTAATTGAATTTTTTATTTAATCAAGACATTTACCTATTTTGTTAAAGTTTGTGCCAATATCAACGCAGTAATCACTAATCTTAAATGCAAAACAAAAAATATTGAGATAAGTGTCGAGGTATAAACTCAATAACCCAACAACAAACACTAATTATATTTTTTCCGCGAAAATGGCGTTTGGTGTATTTTTATCGACTGCAACGTTGAGTTTGCACTCTGAAAGGCGGTATCAATGAAAACGTATAAAAATAAATGTGCTGGTTTTGCTGCTTTGTTAAGTTTTATTTTTTTTTTGTTCTTTTTTTAGCAATCTTTTTGTTGAAACTGACGAATGAAAAGCAAAGCGAAATCACACCAAACGTAGGTGGAGCACGCAATCATATCGATATCTTTTTTATACAATGTGCATTTTCGTATAAACAAAATGGTTGCTCTGTAGGTATGCAAATTTTAATGAAGTTTGACAATTGATAAGTCGATTATTTATTAGTTTTTGAATTTTTTGGACAGAATGCTTAAATAATGAAATTGCAGTTTTTTGTAGTGGATTTGAATTGTTGCACAGAGCTTAAATTCGGAATAAAAGTTTGATTCCAAGTCTAGTTAATTTATAATTTGGGCCAGGAGTTTGTATCATTACCAAATATTCTATTTGCAAATATCACATTTTGGATTTTTTTTATATTGGTGTCTATTTGACCTAAAAATAAATACATATAGAAACTTGAGTTCTCTAAATTTTTCGATATCGTTGATATACAAAGATGAAAACAAAATTTTGTCCATTAATCACCGTTTGTTGAGTTTAAAATTTTCTATATATTTCTAATACATATCTAAATTTTTTAGAATATCAATAAACACGAAATCGTAAGAATTTTCTTATAGAAAAAAAAAATGTTTTCTACATTCTACCATACATAAAAAGAATAAATTTAAAAATTGTTAGAGCCATTATTAAATAAAATGCACGACTGGGGTCGCACGTACTTGCTCTTATGCTTAAAGTAACTCTAATGTTATAGCTTTTAATTCAAGAAAATTAGGGAAAATTTAAAATCTGTTTTTATAATTAATTAAACACCGTTTAACGAAAAACCAAGTATGCCATTTCATTTCTGGTATAAAAATGTATTTTTAGAAAAGAAATTTTGAATATCGTTAGAGCCATTTTAAAAAAAAAATATTTTTTTTAGGTACATATAAAAATTTTCTAACATTTTTCAAAAAAAAAGTTGGTATGCCATTTTGAAGAAATAATTAATTTACACATGAAAACGTAATTTCAAAATTTTTCACAAACCCGTTTTAAAAAAATTGATTTTTCAAAAAAAATATTGAAATATTTTTTAAAAACCCAAAAATGTATTTTCTAAAATTTTAATATTTAACGCTTTTGTGTAAAAATTTTGGTTTAAATCGGGTTAGTTTTATACGAGATATTTAGAAACCAAAAAAACCGTTCTATGGCAGGTACCGTAAATAACGGTACAAAAAATGTTTTTTTTATTTCGAAAGTTGGCTCTTATATGTAATACTATACCTACACAAAAATTTTAAACAAAATCATTTGAGACATTTTCGAAAAAAATTAGCTTTTCTATTTCCGTTATATAACAGATACCGTTAGTTTTGGTCCTAAAAAAAAATGTCAATTTCCCCTCTAGAGAATCAAGAAAGTTGGTTTCCCATTTTTAAGAAAACATTAATCAACAACTAAAAACTAAATTTCGAAAGTCAAAAATATTTATCAAACCACTTAAAAAAAAAATGAAATTTTTTAAAAATTTTCAAAAAATTAGTGTTTTTGAAAATTTTATTAAATTTTATTATTACGGTTGCTAAAATGCTTCTGTATAAAAAATTTTCCTTGATATCAGCGTCGTTATTTAAGAAAGTTGAAAATTTTAAATTTTCAGAAGGCAATCCTTTGCATTGAATTGCACTTCAAAACATTCATAATGAAGAGTATACAAAACGCTTTTCGTTTGACTAGGCAGTAAAGGCCTAGCAATTATGTATTTATATTTTACATCTAGAAAAAAGACTCTAAAAATAAAAGACCTTTAAACTTTGTAGGAAAAAAATGGGTACACTTGGGTGTATACTTAATCTTTTTTTTTTTATTTCAAAAAAGGGTCTTATTTCCATATTCCACACAATTATTTTCAATAATAACACATCTAGTGTACGTACTTATATATGGGAGCGGGTCATAATTCTGCTTTTCAAAATTCTGTACGACAAAATTCTGTGGAGTCAAAATACTGTAAGACCATAATTCTGTACGTCATTATACTGTAAATACAAAAAAAAATACTGTATGAACAAAATACTGACTTGCAAAATTCTGTTTTGTAAAATTCTGTACGGCAAAATACTGTATTTTCAATACAGTATTTTTAAAGAAATTTCCTTTGATAAAAAAACACTAAATACTAGCTTTAAATATAATTATTAACAGTAAAGTTGTAATTTTATACAAACAAAATTATTAAAGTAAAAAAGTAGGTAAATCAATTCTAGGAACACAAATCAAACTTTTCTTAAACATACAAAATACATTTTACAAAAAAAATGTCAGAACCAATATAATTTTAATTTGTTTTTTCAATCCGTTTATGGTATGCAACGTGGTTTAATTCAGATTGTTTTTTTTAAATAAGTGTATAGTTTTGTTTTCTCTCTCTTTTTTCCGTAGCTCCTAAAAAAGTACCTAGATTAATCAGCATTAGAAGCTTGCCTCTTTATTAAGTTAATCTCTTAGAAATTCATAGTAAACCCTCTTTTAAATACATCTGTATTTCAAATTTCTGTAAAAATGCTGTAAAAAATATCGTTTTGATAATGTAAAAAAGTGCGGGCGCACTTTTTGATTTACAGAATTTTGATGTACAGAATTTTGAAATACAGTATTTTGACCAACCAGAATTTTGCTATACAGAATTTTGACTTTCAGAATTTTGTTCGTACAGCATTTTGCACATACAGAATTTTGACATACAGTATTTTGGCATACAGTATTTTGAATACAGAATTTTGCAACATACAGAATTTCTGTTATATAACTATATACATTTAAAATCTAAATGTTCGTTTGTACGCTAATAACAAAAGAACAGGAAGGCCAATCGACTTTATTGTTTTTGCATGAACTTTGTATTTGCTATGGAAAGGTTAATATAAAAAAAATGCAAATATACATTTTTTTCAGAAAAATGCTCTGCAAAACGGAAAAGAATTTCTTTAGTTTTTAATTAAAAAAAAAAAACCAATGCTATACTACATAATTCAGCTTGTAACTTATGATATAAAATTCAATATCCTGATGATTGAACATATTCTTAGTAGAGAAAGTCAAAAAGCCATCATACCGAACTTTTTTACCTATAAAAGTGTAATGTATAATATTTGTTTTTGCACTGTTGTGATTTTTCCTTGCATATCTCATTCCTTCAATACCAATAATATCTACAAAGAAGCTGCTAGTTCAAAACTATGACGAACACCAACCATCCATAAAATCTAAGATGAACTTTGTGTCGTCTTCTCTATTCGTAGATCGTATAGGTATCTACAGCTTTGTCTTACCGCAATCTGCCTACCTTTTACCTAATGTCATGTTTGATTAATATCTTTTTCGAACTTGAATTCGTTTTTACAAAAATCCAATCGTTGCACTGTGCGCTCAGGTATATAGAGCCATTAAAACACAAAAGCTTTTTCTTTTCCCCCAAAACATCCAAGTTGAATTTCTGTTTCTAAGAAATGGACAAAGTAGGGCATTGGGACTTAGGTATACCGGAAGTTAGATATCATCCAGAAAAATAAAACCTTTTTTTTTTTTGGGAAAACTTATAGAAAAAAACATCAAAACAAAAAATTAGACCTACTATACCTACCTAACACAACACATAAACGCTCACATCCACTTGACAGTGAACCAAAGAGGCAAAAGAACGAAAAAAAAAATGACACAAACAAAAAAACCACTTCTATTTGATAGATATATCTACGATCTAGCAAAATCTTCAACCCTTACCCCCCTCGGTGTATACCTACTGTGCAGATACATACACCTACCCAGAAGTAGATAGGTAGGTATATCTCTATACCTTTCTATTCACATAGTTGCGTATAGGTACATAATACCCACATCCCTTATAGCTATTGCTTTTTGGAGCCTATCCTATATTTGTATTGTAAGAATAGAAATCGAAAATGCTCTTTAGCTGCAGGGTAAATATATGGAGTAAAATATCATGTGGTCGTGTATCTAGAGCTGAGAATGAGAGAGGTCGCGGTGAAAAAGGCGCAAACAAAGTGTGTAGGTAGGTACTTTTGTCATTGCTTTATGCGCCAAAAACCCAAAATGTATAATAAATCAACTACCCTTGTGTGTCACCAGCTCATCGACCCCCTTTTTTCATCCCCGCCGCTACCCCATTAAAGATAAAACACAAGTGCAACCTTACGCCATCATCTAAACTGCTTAACTCATAAACACAAACAAGAAAAACAACCATTATAAGAGTGCGTTTTTATTACGTTTTCTGTTGTTGTTGTTGTTTTTGTTGTTGTTAATATTCTCATCATCAGCACATTTTATCTGTGTGTATGCATGCATGCGTATCTTTATGTAAAAGATACACAATCCCCAAAAATTTAAATGGCCTCTTTTCATGCACAGTATTTTGAGTATCTAGATATTATTCCCCTTTTCCCTTTGGACTCTGAGCTTAAGTTTGTCTATGTATTTATATTTTTCGGAGGGGAAAGTGTAAAAAGTGCGTTTCATGATTAGCAAACAGAATACCTATTTTTTTTTGCTAATGATTATGTTGTTTTTCGGTTGATTCATTAAGAGCGTGTTCGTCTTCCCAGGACCACGAGTACAAGCAACCTGTAAGTTTACCAGGAACAAAGTTGGTTAGTAATTCATTGTGTTGGTAGGTATAATCGTAAATAATTGCATGTTCTAATTATAGAACACATGCAGGAGTGAGGGTAGGTACGCAGAATTAAGTCCAGAATTTGAAAGGTGCAATGAAAATATAACATTATTAAGACTTTAAAGGTTCAAAATATTATCTTTAAATAAGGATCAGAAACTGATATAAAAATTTTTACCAAACCAAGTAATTTTTTGAACCAATTTGTATGTCAGTACCTACAGTAGCGATTTAATAAAAAAAATAATAATAATTTAAGACTACTTTTTGATTTATCAGCTGATTTTGCAATGAAGCCTTAAAATTTCCAAAGATAGTGCTTACTTTTGTGCATTTATTGACCAGGTTAAATTTGACTCTGAACTCTTGTCTTGCTTGCCCCTAAACTTTTATAAATTAACTTGATTTTTGACTCTGAAGTGCTTAAATATATTAAAAATATTTTAAATTTTAACACCTACATAACATTGAAAATCTGTTATTCTCACAACGAAAAAAATTTTAAATCGAAACAAAACAAAAAAAAAATTTCCAATTCGCTGTGTTTCTGGACTACTTTTATCTATGTAAGAATTACAGGCACATGCCTAAGAGGACCAATTGCTCGAAATAGAAGGGATAGTTATAGTTATGGGGGTAAGTAAACGGGGGAAATTGGTTATAACTAGAGCTGCAAAAAATTAGGATCTTACAATTTTTTTGTCTATCTGCAATCTACTTGTGCAAGAAAATTTTTTCTCTAAAACGGTCTTTATACTTAGCTCAGTTTAAATACCTATTTTCGATGAAATATCATTTTCCCTGCCTAAAATTTGTACTATTTTGATTTAAGAATATGAAAGTCTGTCACAACACAGCTCCCAAAGTTACCAATATCAACTTGTGATGCTTAATTTCCAAAGGCTGAGGTAAGCTCGCCGGAATCCAGAGTTCGTCCTGAGAAAAGCAACTAAAACTCAGATAGAGTAAAAACACCGAATCCTTCCAATTATCAATATCGTTCTTTATTCACAAAATCAACTAACTACTTTCTTAATAATTATTTCTTAATAAGTATTATAGAATTTACAATTTGTTGTTATAACCTAACATACTCTATACAGAAAAGCCACTGCCTCAAAGTGAGATGGAATTCAGCCCAAACTCAAGATGAGGGGGAATACTCTAAGGCACACCTCCTAGCGAGGGTGAATAGAGCGCTACCTAATAAGCTCTTGGAAATAGCCCAGCCTCAAAGTGAGGGGGAATTAATTAAGTCCCTAATGCACAGCTTCCTAACGAGGGTGAAAGAGCTATATCAGAAATTAAATAAACTTTTGCTTCAAAATTCGGAACAATTAATTAAAATTAAACCTCTAGGCACCATAACCAAGTTGGTATTCAACTTTAGTAGCGGCGGAAGAACTACTTCTTTATTATTGAAGGTTGACAATTCTCCGTTATTCGCTGGAAATTTTACCTCTACTTACTTATATTATTACTTAGACTAAATGTGAATTGTAAGAATTAAATAGTAATTTTGTTACAAAAATACACATTGTAATTATTCTTAAATATAAGATGTTGTTGTTGTTACTGTTGATGGTGTGGTGATGGTTGGTACGCTTTATAGTCCGGGTGGTACGGTTTCTTGGATTTCATAGTCATGGGCGTACAGTTGTGAAGAGGGTTCATAGTCTGAGCGGTACCGGTTAGCGGTTCAGTTTATATATATATATAGAGAAATGTAACGCTTCGTTACAAACTTATATTTATTTGACTTAAATCCCTGTCTTATTTGTTTCTCATTTCAGGTTTCAATATTCAAAGAAAGGAAGGAAGATACTTTTCGAAATGGCCGTTATCAACCAATTTAAAGAATTTCAGAGATGCAGGGACTAATGGAAACGTTGTCTTTACTTTAACACCAAGTGGAAAAAAAAAATATGTTTACTAGATTATTTATTTTAATAAGGGAAAACAACTGAAATTATTAAAAAACAATATAAGTAAATGTATCGAAAAATTAACAAATAGCTATATTTTTTAGTAATTTTTAATATGTACACATATGTAAATTAATAAAATGAAAATTGGTATTATTTTTAAGAAACTATCTAATATCTAATATCATTAAGTAAAATCTAAAATCAACACTTTTAGAAATAGATTATAAATAAAAATAAAAATACGTATCAGTGTTTGTGGTTATGAACGCATTTAATTTCTCTTTTTATCGAAAATACTGTTACATTACACAAATTTAGCAGTAGGAAGGTATTACGTTCCACTTTGTTTTTGACATGTGTTTATACCATGTAAAAAACATTTTTAACCTACTTGCGATCTAAAATTTCGTCGACTTTTTTTTCCGTTTTTCTTAAAGAATTTTGAATAAGATTCCAGAAAAAAGGTATTAAGAATAATTCAAGGTCAATAGTGAAAAGTGAACCCTTCTTATTCTTAAATATTTCTGGATGATTGTTTTGAAAAACTATAGTTAAACAATTTGCAGAGAAAAGAGAAAAAAATTGAAATTTATGTTTGTCTTAAAATCTTCAAAAGACTCTGTGTGGGAGTATCCGAACCAACAGTTCTGGTTCTACAACGATTAATAAAAAAGCTCAGCTTTATAAGAAAAAAATTGGTTATTTGAGCCGACCACACAAAAACCACCTCCGGTTGTTGACTACAACTAAGCTCAGATAGAACTTATGAAGCGATTGATCTTTCTTGGAGTAAGGTATGGGTTCTATGCCTCTGCGAAAAAAACTTTATTTTTTCTAGAATCGAAGGGATTATAAATTCCCTGTTGAGATCTTTGTTTCTAATATACTACGTCAGCATCGCGACGATATTTCACCGCTCTCTCATACAAAGGGCACCATTGTGCGACGTCGCACAGGAGTAATGAAGCTTCATCGAATCAAAAGCAAAAAAATCCGAGGAAGCGTACAAAGAAACTCTGAGAAACCAGTTCAAAAGTAGAAAGCATACGACGACGTTCCAACACAATCGCGAAGGAGAGGAAGGCCTAAAACTTCATGGAGAAAAGCAATGCAAGGACAACTGCATTCAATTAGTCTTAGAGCCAGTTCACACATCGCCATAAACCGGCCCGGTACCGGATAAACGCTCCTTTTGGCAGTTTGCAAGATACACATTCGTGTACCTTGCAAACATCTAAAAGGGGAGTTTGAAATGGCCCTTAGAAATGGAACAATTCAAAACCCTTGACGTTTCTGAAGCCCACTGGGTAAACCCCACATGTGGAGTCATAATGTTTTGCAGAAAAAAGGCGAGTGTTTTGATTCCCTCCAAATTCATGACCGTCGTCGATAATGGAGGAAAAGAAAAATTAACTCATTAACTTGTAAACAAAAGGAACGATTTGGGACTTAGAACACTACTTTGCGGTATACCAACCCTAATTTTCTTAAAGTCTGAATACTCAGTTCCGAACTAACGCTATTCTCTAGATATTGGCGAGTTCTTGCTTTTAAAACGGAATTGAGGTTCAGGTTTATAAAGTTTTCATCCACTATATGTTGAACACGCTCAAAAAATATCCACTCGAAAACTTTCGATAGGTATTTTAAGAAAAAGGAAAATTGGCGTATATTATTTCTTTTCATGTACCTAATAGTTTTCCAGGTTTGAAGGATATTATATGATTTTGTGATTTTCCATTGGTTCGGAATATAATATTTTAGCTAAGAGAGGTATTCTTTGATAAAATATAATTCAAAAATCGTACAAATTGAAGTGGCCTAAAATGGCCCCCCCTAAAAATGTCCTATATCTCGAAAAACAGCAGCATTAAAACTTAAATGCTATATACTTTTCAAAGTTTAATACATTACTCTCACATTTTTTTCATTTGCGAGTTAAAAAAGTTCCAAAAAGTATTTAATTTTTTTTTTTTAATTTTCAAGACGTCTACAAATTTCACTGATCAAATTTACCCGGGTAAAATGGCACACTGTCCAAACATACGTGATTTTAAATGCAAAATTGAGTCAAAGGGCTCCTTTTCCATTTTCTTGGAACAAGTGGTGCTTAATCCCCCCAGATCTTTCTACGAGTCACTCAAAACCCAGTTCATGTTGGTTGCTCGTCTCGTTTTTGTAGTTTTTGGAACTTTGAATGTTTTTGATGCTTTTTTCTAGGTTTTTGACGGAATCAAGGGCTTTCCTCAGTCCAGGACTTCCACTTTGTACATCGTTCATAAATAGGAACTATTTTCACTTTAAAAAAATGAAAATGTGAAAAAAATTTAAAATGACATGTGAAATCCCATTTTACCCGAGCACTAAGTAGGCCATTTTGCCCATTTTGAGTTTTTTCAATTTAATTTTTGCACCAAAAAATTTAAAATCGTTTTAAACCAACTTATTTCAGTAAATTAATAAGAAATACTTCATGCGTACATACATTAACTTCTTTTTCCAAAATACAATGTTTTTTATACTTTTTTTTTGCAAAAAAAATTTCACAAAATTTTAACGAGTGTACTTTTTGAGGTGGATAGAGACAGTTTGACCTGTCAAATTTCAAATAATGACTTGAAGTTGCTGAAATTTCGTATATGTTGGTTTTGCCAGATAGACTTAAGAATCGCGTTCATAAAAATTTCTAATTATTTTCGATTCTACGATTTCTAGCAAGGGGGGCATTTTACCTTGGGGTGCCATTTTAGGCCACTTTCCCCTATTTTTCAATAGTCAGGTAAAGTAGGTACTTATTCCCCCGATAGAGAAAAAAATCTATTTTTCAACAGTCAGATTTAGCTTATTCCTAGAATAAAACATTCTGTTTCTTTCAGAGACGAATAAAAATTATTCGTAGGAATAATTTCAACAAAAATATTGTGTCAATTGTCAAAGCTGTTTTGAAGAAAATATTGATAAAAAAAAAAACGGAACACAAAAAAAAAACACAAAACAATTATGAATCTTTATTCGTCAGACTGTTAACTGATTGTTTATTAGAAGATTGAAAAATCGGGTCTTAAGGGAAAGGAAATGTATCTATAATGCAAACCTATGCTTAAGTTCCTATCTTACTTGTACGGTATACCTATGAGTTCAATCTTTCTTCAAGGTAATGAAGATACCGATGTCTTCGGTTTATTTTGTATTTAGGAACTCAGAGCTCCTCTGACTAGAAAAGTACCAATACCTACTTAATTCAATCTTAAAAGTTCAAGGTTATCCATTTAGCTTGAGTCTTTTTTTGTTCCTTCTTTTAAATATGTTTGTAGGTTCCTACCTAGGAACCTACCTATCTATTTACCAACAAACTACTTTAAAATTAGGCAGGTTAGTATGTGTGTATGTAAGTAAATAGTTTTGTACTTTGTAGGTACCTATTGCCTACTTGTCTATAATCCTAGATAAATCTAAAAACCTCCCTATCATTCCCTTAACATTACAAAGTAGATACGAACCTATATCTATATAGATATAGGAACATACATAGGCTGTATGTTTAAAACAATAACATTCAGATCTGCTTATTTTAGCTACTCGATCAGAACAAGTTTTTATTCTATTTTGTTGGCAGATAGTTTTTTTTCTAAATTTTTTTTTTTTGTTTCTAAGCACTTAGGTAAACGCAAAAAACTCACACATATATTCCTATTTCATTTTTTACATCTGTACATACACTAATGCCAAAATACCTACACACATTAATACTTACTTATTCTCCATTTTACATAGTGCGTTGATAATTTTTTTTTTTTGTTTATTTTTTTTTTGCTGCTTTGAAAAAAAATTTTTGGCAGCACAACAAGCAGCAAACGAATTCTGCAATGGCGCTTGGGCTTTTCCAATGGGAAGCTACGCAATACACGCAACACGCAGCCATATAAAAATCTTCCATACCTACCGCAGTAGAGTGAGCGAGATGAAACACACACAACCAGAAGAAATCCAACAAAAAAAGAGTGAGCCCCAAAAATAGTGCGTGCTTTTAAAAAGTGTATACACCAATACTAACATAAAGTAAATGTGCGTGGGCTTTTTTAGCCCCCTAATTCATATACAGTTCGCATGTAGCAGTCAGCTAGAAATCATGATAAAATTGTAAACAAGAGTGCACACACACAAATATAGGCACAAAACTTTTAATGCTTCGCACATCGCACGCAACGCGCCCTCTAATCTTTCATTTTTTAAGAGAATATGGCTCTGAGAGTAGATTGTAGGCGCAAAGAGCTTTTTAGTTACTCACCAGCACAACCGATTTTTTTTTTTTGGTTTGGCAATGAATGACCAAATCATCATCAGCATTTTCATAAAGTGGTGTGCAAGTAGAAATGAGTAAATATTGCAAATATAATGCAAGTGTATTAGTGTCCAGGCCTCTGGCTCTGCTGGCCTGCATGCTGAGCAGCAGCAAGCTTAAGCTCAACTACTTTAAAGGTGTATGGGTGTAAGTTAAATTGTTGAAACTGTGTGTGGTGGAGGTTAGGGGGGACAAAATGAAACTTAGCTCTCTTCTTGAAGATAGTTTCGTAAAAGTGCCGGTTGCAAGACTAGGATAGAGATATTTAATCTGGTGCATGGGCGTATTTGGGCTTTGATTTGACCGGCTCGACTCTATTATGTACCTCTTAACTCCTTTTACTCTTCATCCTGTACTGCATAGCATAGGTTTCCTTAAAACTCAAAACTATGTTTGAAATGGCAATGTGTAGGTAGTTAAAATAGTAGATACATGAAAATGAGCGGCTGTGGAAATAATAATTTTCCCACGCTCTAACTCTGCAAACTACACAAACTAAAGAGTACCAACTTATGTACTAATGCTTTTTTGTACTGTTAATAAAAAATAAAGAACTTAAAAACTGTTTTTCAAGATCGAAGGCAGGTCCGCTAGTTTAAAGTTGTTTAACCTACTTATCAGGTTAAGGTTTGAGTTTACTGAAGTAATGGTCTTCAACTGTCAGAAAATTCAAAGTAAAAATATCGCTGGACAACCAAAAGTGGACCAAAACTATTTTTAAATACAAAAATAACAAATTTCAAAAACACCAAAATTTTCACCCTACGGCAACACTCAAAATTAAGGACTCAATCAAGCATTGATAAGGAACAAGAGGCAAGAGGCTTAAAAGTGTACTCTCTTTAAGAAATGCTTCTTTTCTTATGTCATCGAAACTTCTACTCCAAAACAAAGTACAAGCTAAAAAAAAAAAACGCAAGAATCCCAGCGCAATGCGCCCAACCATGGCCTATTCAGCAATTAAAGAAGAAAAAAAAAACTAAAACAAAAAGCAAAGTAAAGAAAACAAACACCAATACAATCACATTTGCAATCTCTCTCACTAAATATAATTCATTTCTCTACGTTCTCTCTTTAAAGTTCATCAAAACATCGAAACAAAACAACAATCACCCCCTTTTCCCATTCTTTCTACTTTAAAAGTTAACATAATAAACAACTGCATTTTACAGAAAATGTAGTGTATTAGTGTATGTGTGTTGGTTAAGCTTCCTTATGCAAAATACTTAAAAGAATGTATTAAAAATGTTTGAATTACCACAAAAAGGATGTATTCAGCTTAATTATTCAACAAATTAAAAAAAAACAAACTCTTATTTAATATCATGCTTCGAAAATTAAACAAACATTTTTGTAAAGAAATATAATTTCGCTAAGTGGCAACGCTGATTCCAACTAAAGAGAAGAGCGAAAAATAAACTTTTCAACTTGAATGCGAAACCAGTACCACTAATACATATAAAGATTGCAAAAAAAAAATGAACAAGCCCCACTTCCCCCCCACTCTAACATCTAAAAGATCCACAAGAATCTGCACTTGATTTGGTGAAAGCACAGCAAAGCAAAGATGAAAAAAAAAATATGTTTAGGACTGAGGAAAAAAAAAACTGAGAGAAGTAAGCTGAGTGTATTTTTGGGGAGCTTCACACTAACACATTGTTGATGCAAGTTAATATGTATACGCTTGCTTGCAGCTTTCTGTTCATTTTTTTTCGATGGTAGGTCTTTATTTTGTGTTGAAGTTTTTTTTATTGTAGGCATTTTGATATTAGACTACGTTGTTTTTTAGGGAGTATCTGGAGGAATCAGAGTTGTTATGTTGTTGGCATTATATGCGAATAGTAGTGAAAAGCGTAGCATAAATTATACTAACAGTAGGTTTGAAGGTTAGTACTAAAATATTTTAAATCTACCGGGCGCCATTTAGAAAAAACAAAAATTGTCTGTCTAGTCTAGAGCTATAGGACATATATCATGAAAAATTTTTTTTTTCAATAATAAAGTTTAACATCTGGCTGAAATTTAGAAAAAAAGTAAGTAAACATAAGCAAAATTTTGTTGTTATTGGAAGTAGCTCTTGTAGAAAATATCGGAGATTGCGATGAATAAATAAATGAAAACCCATCTTCATTATTTTGAATTCATTGAGGAAAACGAAGTCAGAAGCTTTCAAACATTAATTGATAATTGTAAATAGCAATTAGGGTGACAAAAATTTGAAATTAATAAAAACAATATTAAAAGAATGTTTCTGTTATGAATTTTGACAAATGACGCAAATCAGAAAAAGTATTTATAAATTCAAAGTAATATACATACGCAAATAGTTTTTCTGGCATTAGTCTGATCGCAAAGCAACCATGCAATTATGAAAGCACCCATAGTAATTTGTCTTACCCTCTTCACCCGGTTCTGTTTTACCCTTAGTTTTCAATTTAAGTTCCAGTTAACAAATGTAGGTATAAAGGGCCCAACCCATAGAATCCGTTGCGTCAAAGTTTTTGACTGACAGCTCGATAAAATACACACGTTCTTATGGGAAGTCCGTCTCCGTCCGGTCCGTCGCTTATGGGTCGCTTGACATAAGAACGTGTGTATTTTATTTTAAAACTTCGACGCAACGGATTCTATGGGTCGGGCCCTTAACACCACACCCATAACCGTTTTTTTTTTTTATTTTGTGTGTCACTTTTAGATTCTAAAACTATTAAAGCCAAACATATTTTTAAAAATTCCAAGAAAATGCTATTAAAATAATGTTAAAATATTTCAAGTTCAATTTTTTTGGAACAAATAAAGTCGACTCCCTTTTAGTCAAACTCCCTCAAAGTCAAGCTTCCCTCTAACTCGCTTGAACTTTTTGACCATTTTCAAAAAAAATTTTGAAGAAAAAACAATAAGATTTAAATCCCTCTTACTCGAAATTCTCTCTAACTCGGACTAATTTTGGTGACCCGTAAAAATTCGACTTAGAGGGAGTCGATTTTAATTTGCCTCGAATTTAAAATTTCAAGAAGTAAGACCTGATACATATATGTATTCCCATTAAAAACTTCAGTTGCATGTGAAGCACGGGTTAGAATTAAGTTAAAAACTTGAATCCTGCTTTTTTTTATTTCTAACCCTATGAGCCTCTGGAAGCACATAAATTCAATTTTTGTTATAAAAACCGCATATCTTAAAATATAACTAGGATCTATTCGCGCATTAATTAGATGCTACATACATACTACCGACAACATAGCTCATAGCAGATTTATTAAGTTAAATAGGTACATAATTACTGTAACTGTATGCAAAAATGCATACCATCGGCAACACTTATAAAAACTTTGATGTTTCCTATACTTTCCGCTTCTCATTCCCACCCCTCACTAACACCCTTTTCTAAGTTTGCCAACCCATCCATCTAAAACAGATCCAACAGCAGCACTACACTCCACTCCACACTTGAGTGTGAGTTCTAGTTCTCTTTTCTAATGCTTATGCTACTTCTGCTACTAAAAGATTACGAACAGAAAACCGAAAACAAAATTCGGCAAATTACCTAACACACATCGCGCACTTTGCACACATTCATTGTTGTTGTAGGTACTTTTATATTTCTTATTCTTCTCTTTGCTTCATCGTATTTTTCGGCTTCTTCAATCCACACACTTTGCAACTCTTCCCCAACAAAAAATATACAAATTTTCTATCAAAAATTCGCGGCCAGATGAAGAACACCAACAAAAAAAAAATGCACTCTTTCTGTGTGCGTGCGTAGAATGTACGTAGCTCGTGCAATTCCTCATTCATTTCTATTCATCATCAACAGCAGCAGCGCACACACCACACACTATCATTCATTCATTCGTTCGCACGACACACGCATTTCGCGCCATCGCCCCATCTTGGTCTATCGCAGCATTATTTTTTCGGCAATACAACAAGGCATAGTAGGTATTTCAAATTAGAAAAAAAATAAAAAAAAAAAAAAAAAAACTGCCAGAGGCAGAGGGTTGAAGTTGAATAACGTAACAAAACGAACGTGTAACAAACGATGAACTAAACTAGTGGATGAAACCACCACACAACCCATACATTTGCATTTTTGCTGCTGAGCGCAAAGGCAAAAATCCCAAAAACCAAAAGCACAAAACAAAAACACAACACAACTCGCAATCTCGCACACTACCACACAAAAACAAAAAAAAATTTGAAGCAAGCAGCAGTAGCAGCAGCATTATTTTTCATTAGAAAAAGCAGCAACGGGCAATAGGAATAGCAATAGCAAGCACCAGCACAACCACTCACTAAAGCCATAGCACTCGAAAGAGAAGAGCATTCGACGCAGGCAAGGCACACACAGTGGTAACTCTGGTTTGTGGGCCCCCAAAAACGCAATTCACCGAATTCATGTTTGTCTATTCGGCCCTAGGTTTCGGAGGTGCTCGCAGCGCAGTAGTGTGCACTCGTCGTCGTTGTCAATAAAACGTTTTTAACTTCTTCTTCCCAAAATTTTCAAAAAAAAAAAAAAAAAAAATTCAACACAAAAAATTTTTAATTCTTAAAAAAATTACAAAAAAAAAAAAAAATTTTAAACAAAAACAAAAATTTTATCGCTCGCGCAAAAATGATATCGAATAAACAAATTAAGTGACAAAACATACAAACAAACACACAACATTTTTGCATTGTTAGTTACTGTTTTTTTATAAGTTTTTCGAATTTGTTTTTAATTCACAACAAAAATCATTTTTGCATTCTACACACATGCAACTCCCCAAACGAATTAAATGTATTTTTGAGTAATGAGTGAGTGAAACTTTAACAAAAATTTAATAATAGTGGATTGTTGTTAGGTGTGGAAGAGTGGAAATAGTGGATGCATTTTCACCCAAATTTAATAATAGTGGATTGTTGTTAGGTGTGGAAGAGTGGAAATAGTGGATGCATTTTCACCCTTATTTTCCTTCCAAATTTCCCAAAATTTTTATCATTGCTATCAGTTGTCTCTCTTTTATTTTTTGGGGGTTCTTTTGCTTTCTCGGTGGTTAAATTTTTCTGTTCTCTACGTTGTTGTTGTTCTTGTTCGTATTATAGTCGTGCAGAGTACTGCTTCGCTGCAAGTGCGTGTGAATAAAATTACGCATAAAATAAAAGAAACAAGCACAAAGTATAAAAAAAAAATCGATAAATCTCAAAGAGAATAATAATTTATGATTTAAATTAACAACAACTCCTTTGCAGCCACTGCATTGACATACATACATAAAATTTATGTGAATTATAAGAAACAAAAAAAAAAAAAGAATTCTAATTATGGTGAGAACGAGATTTAATTAAAGTTGAAATAAATACAAGAAAAAAGAGACTGACAATCGGTATAGTTCGGTTGTTTTTGGGACTCGTTGTGACTCGGGGGGTTGTTTACCAAAGTGGTAGATGCAAAAAAAAAAAAAAACATATTTGCAGCTAAATTGTGTATACAAAAAAGCAACCAACAAAAAAAAGAGAAAATTATATTTTTAAGTGAATTTAAAGTGATTTTTGTGAAAATATTTGACAACACTCTTCTTCGAATATAAAAATAGTGAATGTAACAATTTTTTGTCAATCGTTTTTTTTTTTTTATTAATTTTTTTTTAATACAAAAAAATTAAAATGAAAAATATCCAGGATACTAAAAGGATAACTACTCTACACTTCTTCTCTAAATCACAAAAAACTATAACCTATAGATACATACAACCATTATACCTACACGATTTGTGTATAGTGTTGTTGTAAGTAACCTAGCTATAGTTTTGTTCTGTTCATATTCATCTGCAATATGAAGAAGAAACACAACATGGAAAGGTACTCTCACAGATACTCTATTTTTTTCTACTTTACTCTTACTCTATTCGCAATTTAGCATCCTCTATATATCATTCTATTCCCCAATAGACCCCCATCATACCATAGCAAAAGCAAAAAAAGCACCTCTATGCTCCACCAACCCACACATAGTTTTCTATCTCTATCATTACATAGTTTGTGTAATTAAATTAAAGTTTTTTTTTTTTTTTTTACTAAAAAAAGCTTTTTGCCTCAGTGTTTTTTTTTTTGCAAATTCGTCATGTGCAGCGCAATTAGCAGGTACATAAAATTTATGTTCCCTTTTCATAGTTTTTTTATTATCTAGGTACCTAGTAAGTTGAGTGAGGAAAAAATATGTTGGGCAGTATACCTAACTAAATTCTTATTAGAATTGAAGATGGAAATATTTGGCGGCATTTTGAATCGAATTCGATAAGTACGTTGTTTTGGTACCTAAGATATCGTCAAATAAAAAAAAATTATATTGGGCCTTAGCTAAAATAAATTAACTATGTACCTTCCTATTTCGTGTGTTTCTTTCTTTGCAACATAAAAATGGGATTTTTTTAAAAAGTGTTTTAAAACATTTTTAGGAAGTGCATCAAAAAATGTAAAATTGTAGATTTAAATTAATTGAGGAAATAATACCTAAATTACTCTTAATCGTTTATTCAAAAACTTCAGGTTTATATAGGGTAGAGTCGCCTAAATCCGAACACTCCCAGTAGTCGAACACTTTTTGAAAAAAAAACCGTTTAAACTGTGTAATTTTCTAGATTTTCAACTTATGTAAATGCAATAGTCTAAATGTGTTACTACCCTAAACCTTGAGAAATTTTCAACTAGTACAATTCATGTCAACGTTTATAAGAATGGTAGTTTGTGTTAAGCCTTCAGAGAGTGCCATCGTTTAAGGGTTTTGTAGAAAAAAAAGTGTTGTGGTAAACTGTTTGTATTATGTAAAATTGAGGTCAATACACATTCTTAAAAGTTTTTTCTTTATTTTAAATCTATTATTATTCAAAAACATACAATTTATATCCAAAAAGTTTTTGGTTTCCTTTGTTCGAAAATGAAACGAAAATATCAAACATATAGTGAAGCCTCCCTAAAAAATGCATTGAATAGTATTCGTGACAACCATATGAGCATTCGAGGAGCAAGTAGGGAGTTCGTTGTTCCCATAACTACCCTCCATGATAGGATTAATGGGAAATTTGCAGATGGGCTTAAGCGCATGGGTCCTTCTACAGTCCTTACAGAAGATGAGGAACGCAAGGTCGCAGATTGGCTCATAAACTTGCCGTGAAAAAACTGAATTATGTTTTTTATAACTTTTTGTATTTATTTTATTATATTTAATTTACTTTTATTACCTAGTATGTACCACTATACATTACATTGCATTTAAAAAAAAATTCCAAAAATTACTTTGCTGAAGAATATTGCTATTTCTGTTTTTTTCTGTTTTATGTTTGTAAGGTTTATTTACCTATTTCAATTAAATTGAATAAAAACTACATAATACTATGAATTTGTTCGTTAAAACTGAAATAAAAATTCCAAAAATTAGTTTTAACATTTTTTTTATGTTTAACCTGTTCCCGAAATCTTACGTTCGAAATTAGGAAACTCTATGTTCGACTTCAGGAAACAAGTGTTCGACTACTGAGAAATTTGGCTTTTTTTCATTTTTTATTTATTTATTATAAAAGTAAATAAAAGAAACTTAAATTTAATAAAAACAATTTGAGTTCCAGCAATTAATTAACTTAATATAACGAATTTAAGTTGAACGATTTCCTCACAGTTGAGGATTACTTTTTTGTAAGCTACTAGGTGTTCGATTATAGGACCCTATTTGTATCCCGTTAAAAAATCACTTTCTGAACTTTAAATTTTTTTAAAAAAAATCGTGTTTGAACTATTACAACGTTCTCAAGTGATGCGATTATCGACAAAAAATATTTCATTGCAAATTTTATAGATGAGAAAATTTTAATATGTTACTACCAAAAATTTGAAAAACTTCTTGTAAATGCATTTATATTTTTATAATTAAGACTTGTCGTAATGTTTTCGTTTAAAATGTATTTGAGCGCACGGTAATGACTTCATCAGAATGACAAAAAGGTTTTATGTACCTAAATTAAATAAAATGGTATTCGTAAATTGTCACTTATTACATTTTTATTATAAGCATAATTTTTGTGTCACAACATTGAACAAACAAAATCATTAAACATGGAAATGACAAATTCGATTAAAAAAAATTCATGATTTTCTCCAAAAATTACCACTTTTATTGTAAGGGAATGCAACCTGGTATCCGTGCAGAATATAACTCAAGAAAAAAGTTGACTTTATTCGGGGTTAGCTTTAACCTCGCAAGTTTTGTTTTGGGATTTTATCAATTTTAATCAAGTAATTCAAAATAAAAATATCCTTGTGCTTTTAAAAAGTCTTTGTTGTACATAAGATCTTTCACAAGATTTTTTAAAGGTTCTAACATTACATGAAAACACATTAAAACATAACATGAAACTGACATTTTTGGTGTTTAAAGTAGTAACTTTTCATTATCACTAAAAGATTTAAGTTTTCTTCAGTCAAGTGCGATTGCGAGCGCTGTTACCTTCTGTTTAGTTCAACTAAAACAACTTATCTATAAATTGCTATTCCATTAGGTATATTCTGTATATTGGCACCTTATCTGTGCGGAATGTAGTGTCCGTTACATTCCGTCAATTTATTGTAGTTCTATATTTATTTATTTCACAGATCTTATGTCGTGAATTTTCATTATTACAATGCAACACCAGATCGGGCTTTTTGGCCCCCAGTTTTATGTTTTCAGATACTAGAAACTAGGTAACTCTATTTTTCCAAATAGAACGACAGAAACCCCTTTGTATTAAGAGTCAAATCCAAAATTTGGATATTTGTTTAAAGGGCCCAACCCATAGAATCCGTTGCGTCCGTTCCGTCGAACTGACAGCTCGATAAAATACACACGTTCTTATGGGAAGCGACCTATAAGCGACGGATCGGACGGAGACGGACGGATTCGACGGAAGAAGTAGCCCAACTTTCTACTTTTTCATCCGTCGTATCCTTTGACATTGGTTGTCAACAATAGATCAGTTGGATTTTCTGTTTCTGAGTGCACACCGGGGAATTTCAGAACTAAGAACTGTGTTCTTTTCTTCTCCGATTTTATGAATTGTGAACTTTAATTGTATATTTGTGGAGAAAATTTAATAAAAGTAACATTTAATGATATATCTAATCAATTATATCAATTAAATACTCAAATTCTGTTGTAGAGATCAATTTTACTATGCCAAAGTTATACCTACAACTCATAATTTGTTATAAAAAATTGTTTTTAACTGAAGAGCAAGTACCTACAGGAAATCTAGTCGCGCATTTTATTTTATTAAAAAAAAGAACAACAATAATAATTAAAAATTTCTTCCATCAGAACTTCCTTAGTGCACATTCAGCGATAAAATATCGAACACACCTTGGAATTTTAAGTGAGCTGTCAAAAAGAAATCCGTCCATACGACGTATTCTATGGGTCACCCCTTTCTGTCCCATCCTTCAACTTCAACGGATGGATTGACGGAACGGACGCAACGGATTCTATGGGTTGGGGCCTTAACCCTTTCGGACCCAGCGTTACTCTCATGTAACATTTTTTTAAAAATTCGTAAAAAATATTAAATTAAACAATTTTTAAGGTTTCGATGGCTTAATTGAAAGATAATAATGCCTAGTTACTGGATTATTACAAAAAGTTAGTCAAATATCATACCTTTAATTTTTTTTTTAATCGAAAAAGAGACTGAAATTCACATTTTTTTTTTTTGCAAAAATTTTTTTTTTATATAAATGGTCATAATTTTGAAAAAAAGATATAAAAAATGGTAATGCAGAAAGTGTTTTGTTTTTTTGCTTAGAAAAAGTAGCATACATTATAGTTTCATAAAAAGTTATTTTCTCAGCTCTCCGACTTTTTTTGGTGGTCATAGGCAGTGCATGTTACTTACATGTAACATGAGAAAAACACATTAGTTTTTCTATTTATTATTTTGGAAAATAACTTTTTGCTATTCATATTACTTAGTTGTGATGTTTTTGACCCGATAATACCGAAAAAACATTTTTTAATATTGATTTTCATAGCTTGGGTTCGAAAGGGTTAAAGTAAAAAACAAATACTCAAGATAAAATTATAATTCTGTTTGTGCAAAGCTTTGGTTGAATCAGTAGATGTTCATTTGAGATTAAGATTAGATTAAGATTTTACAAAACACAAAACGAAAAGGCCCCACTGCTTTATTCTTCGCAGCAACACTGATGACAATTTAGTTTTATCACAATCAAATCAGCCTTAAAACTTTAAAGAACAAAAATTTAAGCATTTAAGTTTATATTTGTATAAATCAAACCCATTTAAAGTGAAAATACTAACCTAAAATTGACAATAAAACACCCTCTTACATAGGTTAAACAAAAAAAAAAATCTTCCCAATATATTATCAAACCAATTTCGCGCACTGTACTTACAGCCTCATGAATTTGTGTATAATTCAAATGAAAAATACAAAGATAATGTTAAACATAAAAACCTTCTAATAAAAACATTAAGCCCCGATTTGTTCACACTCGATTATCTTTTAATCAAGGATTTTTGTATGGAGTAATCCTAGATTAAAAGATATTCGAGTGTGAACAAACCGGCCCTTAATGAAATTGATTGAAGAAAAGTAAAACAAAACAGCTAAATGATCACGTTTTTCTCTTCATAGTTTTTTAATCTCTCATAACTCTTATCGGCAGATAATGTGGCTCAAATAAAACAAAAAAACTTTTTACATTTTATTAGGTTTTTTTCTTGTTTTTTATACTTTCATGTTGATGTTATTTTCAAGTTTATATATATATATGTACAATGTACATATACCTACTTTAGATCCATTGTTTTGATATTTTATATACTATTTACATAGCAACAATTACTCAAAATTAAGAAAGAATTAATTAAGTTATACAAAACAAACAAAAAACTATTGCAAATAGTATTTATTGAAAAAGAGTAGGTACTATGTACTATTTAAGTATAGTTTAACCAAAACAAATATGCACCCAAAATGGTGTAAAGTTACCATAATTTAGTAAATTTTTACACAATATGGAAGAGAATTTAGGTAGGTACTGCTCCTAATTTATCACTCACTTATTTTCCTTGAATCAATTTCTAGTCTTTTAAATTTCAGTAGAGAATTATTTTTACACAAATTGTTTGTGTACTAATTTTTGTTTAATAAAAAAAGACATTTTTTTTATATATAAAAAAAAAAAAAAAAACAATTGACAATTACAAGTCTAGTACATTCAGTCTACGAGAAGATAAAGTATTTTCATAAAATTCACTTTGAAGGATCACAAATATTATGTTAAATTACTAATTTTTACCCCTTTTCTATTCTATATAGATTTCACAAAAATGATTGTAATAAAAAGAACACAAATTAAAAGTCTGCGATAAAGTGAGAACGAAGAGTTAAATATTTGTTCTTTATTTATAAGACAAATGCTCAAAAAAGAACTCAAAAATCTAAAACAGAAAGGTTGTATAAATTTAATTATTAAATAATATAAAAAAAAAATAAATTATTTAAATAAACATCATAATAAATTATGCAACAAAAAAATATAGTTTTACGGGACATTAAAAAATAAATATTTATATATTTTATTTTAAACATAAATTATGTAATTAAAAAAAGCAAATTACAAAACAAAAAATAATCAATTTCTTCTAAACTACTTATTCAACTTAATTATAATTAAAATTTAACAAAAAAAAAACAAACAAAATTTAAAAACAAAACTTTAGATTGTAACCCAAAAATAAAATAATAATTTAAAGGAACACAAAAAAAAAAAAGGAGGAGACGATATAAAAATATAAAACAAAAATTTAATCCTTCAAAAAATAAATTTTCAAAATTAATGGTTTGGAATCTATATAACACCGCACGATAAAAAATTATATATACATATTATAATATATATATTATTAATAACTGTGTGTGTATATCAAAAATTACGTTTCGGTTTTATTTATTCGCAAAGTAAAAAAAAATAAAAATATATACCTACGTGTATTATCGAAACCCTATAAATATATGTTATTCATACAAAATAATTGGGTTATAGCTGAATGAATAAAAATTAATAAAAAGATTTAAAAAAAAAGTTAAAATTGTGAGCAAAAACATAACACAAGCAAAAAATTGTGACTAAGTGAAGTTTAATAAAAAACAAATATAAATAAAAAAAATCGACATAAATGAATATTCAATATTTAAAGAATAATCAACTTATGGATCAAGGATTTTTCATATTTGAAAAAATTATCAAAATAAGGTAAGTGATCTTATTTTTTTCTATTAAATTTTTTTTTAATTTTTTAATTTTAGTCTTAAAATAATTTATTAATTTTACTTGAAAATATACAAAAAAAAAAAAAAAAAAAATAAAGAAAACAACAGCAAAAAACAACAGTCTCATTAGTTAACCATAAATTGATTTAGTTGTATTCTAAAGTTTTTTCAACTTCTGAGATTTGAAGTTCAATTCTGGATCAAATTGCATAAAAATAGTTAATACTTCAGAAAATTCTTTGAACAATAAAAAAAGATATTCAATGTATGAATTTTCAATTCCTCATGGCTGAGACTTTTGAACATAAACCAATTTAAAATCATCCTTAATTAATCGAGTCCTTTCCCCCAAACGGCATGTAGCTTACGATAATTAAGTTTACAGAAAACCCTTTATTACTTCTTTATCCTAGACTTTTTGGAAATCATGTCGGTGTTATTATTCAAGGTGTTGGATAAATACTACTGAAATTCAGCTACATCATGCCTTCAAAAATCCAAAGAACAAAAGAAAGGTTTACATGATGACAATTCTTAATCAATTTCTGAACTTTAACTTAGAGAAATTCATAAAACATATTTCAGTATTTGAAACTGACAAAAAACTATTGTACCGCAATCATTTCCCATTTTATACTGGTTAACGAAATAGTACTGTTTTTGTTGCTGAGTCTTAATAAAGATTTCTGATTTCAATTAAAATCTCGATCTTCTTTTTATGCAAATAATCTCAGATGATAAAGTAATTTGAGATCGATTTCTTAAGCAGGACATTAAAATCCCTACCAAACGATTCCTGTTTTATTTGGTTGGTTTGAGAAAAAAATGAATGTTTCATTTTATTTAATTAATTTCTACTATCTTCTCTTTAAAAGTGATCTTAATTCGTATCGCTGAGATGAATCCATGGAAAATTTCACAAACCAACATTTTTGGTATCAAGCAAGGAAGGTTTATCTTAGTGCCAGTCACTTTTTTTAATATCATAATCATTTTGAAAACTGCATAGTTATTACATCTAAACTTCTAAAAAGTTAGTACCTAAATATCCCCAAACAAACACCTTGAATATTTTACTGTCTCTTTCAAATTTTGATTTTCGATTTAACAAAATTATCATCAGAGACAACCAATTTGCTTATCTACCTACATGTTTCGTTTTTACTTATTTAATGATGCACGCCAATGAGTATGAAAACCAAAAGTATCAACAAAATTATAACAAATATAAAGCTCGGGTAAACAAAACTTGTTTAAAAATTAAGAAAATTCCAAAATCTCATACCAACAAAATTGTTTGCGTTCTACTTTTGGATCATTTTTGAAAGCCGCAAGATTTTTTTCAAATTGGGCTCCTTACCTCCAAAATATTCTAGCAAAACTTATTCTTTACAGAATTTTGTTTGTTTGTTTGCGAAGTTACATTCAAAAACGTAAAATTTCTTTTTCCATAAAAATGACAAAAAAGTATATTGACATTTTTTTAATACATTTATTTAGTCTACAAATTATTTTAAAATTTTTTTTTTTGGTGAATATGATGAGGATGAAAAAATATTTTCCAACATAATGTCGACCTTTTTAAAGTTAAATATACTCTCTGTGCGTTCAGATATTCAAGATATTTTTTTAATGGTCGTTTGTGAAGTTGCGCTTTACTTTAAGTTTATTGTAAACTGGTTGGTATAGCTAAAAAATTTTGGTTCTAAAAAAATAGATACCTACAAATGGAAAAAATACTGGAATAATAAACCTAATATTTTTAATTTAAAACTAACCGCAAAATTCCTCAATCTAAAAATTCAAAACGAAAAATTTAAAATGCAATAAAAAATGTTCATAATTTTTTGTCAATGTCTATCGCATTACATCATAGGCATATTTTTTTTCTCCTTCAAAATTTTATATACAAATGTACAAAAATAACTGGCACATAAATGATGATCAAACACATATACAATTGCATGCGGAAAAGCTTTTTTTTTTATTATTATTTTTCATACGCACTCACGCATTTATTGTATGTTAAAACATAGAAAAAACCTTGAATACTCTTACGCACATAGCAATAGACCAAAGCAATGTAGAGAGAAGCAATAAGCAGCAACAACAACGAAGCAAGCAGTATTAAAGCACAACCAAAATTTTAGAGAGATATGTAGTAGGTACATCGCCGCAGCTCGCAAGTGATTGCAAAACAAGGTCTACGACAGAACCAGTATGCTTTTTAATGGCGCAGCAATACCAATTTACAAACGCAAACGCACACAACAATTCCAAGTGCGTAAACGCACATTTCCTAATTAGTTAACCAAACTTTTTGTTTTTTTTTGTATTTGAACGCACCATGTGGTGACATAGTCTTAGAGAAGATTGAAGCTTCACAATCATACAGAGAGCTTTATTGTTAAAGGTCTAAATGTCAGACGTTGCGTTATGTTTATTAAAACTGAATCGTTTTACGCATTCGGCAATGGGCAAGTGTGTAAAGTTTGCATTCGCACATAAACAGTTTTTTAGTTTTTAGCTTCCCGATGGGCTTTATTGTGCGTGTATGACATTCATATATCCATCGCTAGTTTCTTATAAGAAACTTGCGTCTTGGTTGGTTTTTTAAGCTTTTTTGCTATTTGTTTGTATGAAATTTGCTATGAAGATGAAGACTGCGACTGATTTACGCATACACGCATTTTTCGATTAGACGATCACTATAAGCATAAAAAAGTGATTGTGAAAATTTTTCCATGTGTGTTTATTATTTTTATCTGATAAATGTTTTTTTTTTCTGTATTTTTTTTTTGTTTGGTTAAGTGATAATCAGGTTTCTATCTTTTACATATAAATTACGAGAAGGTAGGTTTTATTGGAACATATATATACATGAAATACATGAATTTTTTGCACGTGTTTGCACAGCAGACTGTCTCGGCTAGGTGTCTACATTGAATATACAAAAAAAAAAAAATAAGCAAAGCTTGCCAATGGTGATTCCAAAATGCGGACGTGTCTATCTATAAATGAGTCGTGCATTTTACGTAGATAAGTATATTATGTATACCTACCTACCAACCTTTAGGTTCCTAGATACTTTTTCGTCAATTTGATGTTTGCTGTTTTTTTTTTTCTAATTCAGTGTTACACCCCGATTAGGGTTGCCAAAGCTGTGGAAGTTTTACATTTTTTTTTAAACTGAACATCATTTTTTTTTTTAGGTTGTTTTTTTGTTATATTATAGAATTTTTTAGGAGTAGGCATACCCAAGATCAAAATAAAAGAAGTTCGCATAACGATGATGCTTATTTTTTTGACGTTAATGAATTGTTTGTTTTTGGCCCGGAAATTCTTAATTCCTCGCAAGATAGGTACATTACCCAGTGAAAAAAAAAAATAGGATCAAGATCAAACTAATCACCAGACATTTATCATCGTAAAGCAACTCATATGCTAAGCCCATAATGAAAAAAGTCATCACTGGGTTCGATTGAAACAAATTCATTTTGAGTCCACTACTTTAACTAGGTTTTGATTTTATTAGTGTTTCTTTTAATGAAATTTGCCCTGTGATTAATTGTCCTTGATGGGCATTAAAACTTGTCTTAAGAGAACCTTCTAGCCTCGAAAATTGCTTTTCAAAAAATTGTTTTATAATAGTTTGTATGTTTGCGGATCTTTTTGTTTCGAAAAACACACTTCCCTTCTTCCAACGATCATAAAAAAGGTTTATTAGGACTTTCAGTGTTGAACTTATTGGTTATTAAGCTGAAAAAAAAAAAAAAATAAATCTATTCATGGAGGAATCATAGTTCGCATAATCTGAGCCCTCATACAGATCGTCGTACGTTATAATCCGAAAACTTAAAAGTCATTTATGAGCCAATGGAAAAATATGACCTGTAAAAAAGCGGTATACCCAGCACATATTTCCAAAAACCCAAACTCTAGATAACTAATAATTTTGAACATAAAATATGAATTTTTCAAACTTTTCAGAGCTCCAAAATCTAAAATTTATAAGGTCTTCAAAATCTTGAACCTTCAAAATATCGATAAATCTTAGTAACCTGAACCTAAAACCTAAAATCCGAAAACCCAAAATCTCGAAAACCCAGAGTAATTGAAATCCGGGCAAAAAGTCCAAAAACTACAAAGAGTCTGAAATCAGTTGAAAAGAAAAACCTTAAAAACCCAAAAAATTGAATTCGGAAAAAAAACATCGGGCAAAAATAAAAAAAAAACCCTAAATCTTAAAAAATTGGGAAAAATTCTAAAAAATTCGAAATACCAAAAACACAAATACACTTTCAACAAAATGAGGGAAAATTGAATTCTAAAAATAGAAGGTCGGGCAAATATTTCAAAAGAATACCAAGCGTCCGAAATTCCCAGACGCCAGAACCCTAAAATTTTAGAAAACTCAGAATCTTGATATTAGAAAAAGAAAATTGTCGAGTAAAAATTCCAAAATCCAATAATGCAGTGTCTTAAATCCGCAGAAAACAAAAACTCAAAAAACATTTTGAAAATTTATTTCGAGAAAACCCAAAATTACTCAAATGTAATTTAGAAACACCACAGTTTTGAAAGTCTTAAATGTAAATTCTCATTTTAAAACATCAAAATCCCTATATTATAGGCTTACTTGGCAATTAAAAACGCACAGCGGCAACATTACAATCGGTCCTTTTATGTGCAAAGCTTGCGCTTTAACTTGCTAATATGTTGCACACACATACATTTAAAACGAAATCAGTGTTGCTTCACAGATATACTATGAACAAGTGTGTGCTGTTGCTATACTTTGCATAGGGGTCTTTTTATTTGTTTTTTTGTTTTTTCTTTGGTTTAATTTTTTTCTTTTTTTGGGCAATGTTGCCGGTCCTCTCTACGAAATGAATCGCTATGCGTGACATATTTTTTTACATCCGAAGGCTTCCCCCTTACCATGGTAATGCGTTTTAATTAATTAACGTACTCACTAGAGTATAGTACAACGATGATGTTGATGATGATGAGGATGACGAACGAAGACGATGATGGCGGCTCGGAGCCGTATCGTATGTTAGAAAGCCAGCTATAGCATGGCTTTCTGCACTGGTTGTTTGGTTCTTTGTGAAAACGAAGCTTACAAAATACTTAATTTGGTTGGTTTACATACATATCTACCACACCATCAACTGACTGACTGCTGCTATGCATGCATGCGTGTATGTTTTTATATGATGCATTAAAATGCGTTTAGGTTTGGGGTTTTCCGGGCAAAAGAAAATATAATCACGCGGAGTTGTTGTTGTTGTTGTTGTTGTTATTTCACATAGATGAATTTTTGTGTATAGAAATTTTATTTGGGCAAACTGCGTTGCTTCGGCGTATGTCAGCTTTTGAAGCTACCGTGTATGTATAAGCATTAAATTATGCGTTACCAAAAAAAATCTAGGTCACTCACTAGATGTAATTGTTATTCATATGCCGCTGCTGCGATGCGATGTGACCAGTCTTTGGAAAGAGGTTTGTTAGTTATAGTTGCATGCGTGCAACTTGTCGTTTGATGGTTAAGATGATGACACATAATTGCATTAGATTGTTAGATTTGGTTTAGAGGGCATAGAGGAAGTTGAAATTTTGAGATCTTAATTTAAGGAAATTAATATCACGCCTTAAAACAAAACTCAAGATAAAGTTGATAGACTTTTAATTTTCTAGCTTTAGGCTTTCCCAGGCTTAGCAAATTTCTGGAATATCGACCATTTTTCATTGATAAATCGATTTAATTGTTTCATTGTGTTTTCAATTGATTTTTCATTCAGCGTTTTTAATTCACATTCACTTATTCACCAAACAAAAAAGTAGGTAATCAATTTTGGTTTTTAAGATTCAAGAATTAGAAGAAATTTGGGACTCCAAAACAAATTTTGAAATGATAGGTTCCATGAATATATTGAGACCTAGCTCAAGAGCTTTTAGATGCTAAGTTTTCTGTCTGAATTGTGCTAAGGCTTAAAAACTTGCTCAAACCCTTATCAGTTTTGACACTTTTTAGCTAAATTTATTGAGAATTATAGGAAGAATTGAAGAGACTGAAAGCTAAGACGCAATTACTGCGCATTTAACACAAATGTTGCATTGAGCTCAGGTTCAATTTTCTCCACATTGTATCTAAGACATTGTCGTGTCAATAAAGGGCAAAAGATACAAAAATGATTTTCATTTCAAAGAAAACGAAAACAAAATTTCTTTGCATAAACAATTGTTTGTTTTCAGTTTCAGTTTAAAATTTAAATTCAATTCAATGGTCTTTAAAAAGACGTTAAAACTTGGTACAATATCTTTCGGCATTTGCTTAAGAAAAGAAAAGAAAAGAAAAAGGGTTTACTGTTCAAACAATATTGCAACTGTGTACATAATATAAATAGACAACGCATATTCAGCACAAACAAAACGCAGTTTTCCGGTAGAAAAAAAAATGAAAAAGAATTTGTGTTATTTTTTGTTTGCATGATGGGAAAGTTTTCGAAAGTTTTTTTTTTTTTTGGGTTTCATGATGATTGCAATGGGAAACGACAACGACCAAGTTTTCTATAAACAACATCATATTAAATGATGGTGAGTGTAACACACATAGATATATCTATTAAAGGGGACGACTTTTTTTGTTAGCGCCCCAAGGCAGTTAATGAGTTTTGTATTTTTTTTTTTTTTTTCTGAATCAATTTCTTAAAATCACAATGCAATTCATTGCCTCAGGTTTGAAGATACAAATTTAAGAAACGAAAAAAAAAAAACATCTTCCGCTTTGGATGTTTATGTATATTTTTTTTATAACTTTTTGGGTTTGTTTGAGAAATAAACACAGATTTTGAATGAGATACCAACAAAACAATTTATTACTCATGAGAGGATCTGTGGGTATTCGGTCACAATTATTGCAAATTGGGTTACAAATTTGTCAAAAATAAAAGTTTGTTTTGATGTTACGCTTAGTTGGATGTGAATTTTTTTTATTGCAATCAAGAATTGAAGTGTGAATTTAAAAAAAAATTTACCTATACACGATATTACATAAACAATTAAAATTATGACTTTAAATGGCTTACACATTTGTTGAGCAGAATTATTATAAAATTCTTGAGAATACAATATTTTTCTCAATACAGACAGACATTGCATTAAATGTTAATTGGATATTTTTGAAAACTCTTCAAAACATAAGTTAGCTACAAATTTACTCCATACAATTTTTAAAATTAATTTTTAATTGTAATCGTCTCAAGTAGATGGGAAAATTTGAAGTTAGGGGAGGCAATGAAGTAGGTGAAAGTATTTTTTTTTAAATTCTTTGTTTATTTCTATTTTCGCTAAAATCATTACCTTCTTAAACCCATTGTTTTTTTTAACATTGTTGTCTGAACATTGTCTATTCCATGTCAAGTGTTTTCGTTTTTTTGGTTGTGGTTTATGAACTTGCAAAACAAAATCCCTGATTAAAAAAAAAAAAAATAATTAGGTACCTAGCAATATAAAATAAATATGAAGATGAAATGAAGTAGGTACTGAAGGTGATTTTTACCAGTCACCAGTTTAAATCGACAAGACGAATATTGAATAGAAAAGAATAATTTTATTTCTCCAGAATCTCACACATAGGTACCATTGAATTTTGAAAGAAAATTTTTTATCTTAGCAGGTAAAAAAGAATAAAATAGACAACTCTATATAGTTGACTGATAATCTAAAGCATTTATTACTTAAAATTAACCAATTGATTTCATTATCAATACCTACTTAAAATAACATTTCAAACAGAAAAAATTGATGTAACTCTATTGACTTTAGTGAATCAAGTATTTCAAAATTACCTTTTAGTCATGTCCTAGGTATCTTAATTTTCTATTTTTTCAGAACCCACGTTTATGTATGTACTTGTACATATATGTATCAGTTTTCACCTCCCTTCCTATTTTTAGTCTTTTCTTGATTTTATGTGAAAAATTTTGTTGGACAATATCAGATTCGTATTCTGCGAGCGCAAAAACATGAAATAGGTAATCTTATTTCTAAAAAATAAAAATTCAAAATTCTGTATGTGCAAAAATTCGGTTTCCAAAATTCTGTATTTGAAAATTCTGTATACAGGGTGTCCGGTAGAAAATGGATAAGCCGGAAATGGCTGATAGGTGCACTTTTGAATGTTCTGAAACCGAATAGAAAAAGTTTCTATCGCAACCAGTTTAGAAAATATTACCTTTTTTTTCGTTCAGTGTACTTTAAATTTTATCATCTTACGTTTTCTTTAACCACAACCACGAATGAATGAATTTTATTAATTTCTTATTTTTATAATTTTCTACAATAATTGGCTCAATACATAAGAAGTTAAAAGTTTTTAAAACTGTTGCATCTTTTCTTTAAAAAAATTTTGAAATTTGTTTTTCTATGCAAAATGTGAAACAAATTTTTTTATGAACATTTTCAAACACCTGTGGAAAAAAAAAGGAACGTAGGTGGCCAACTTTTTTAAAAATATGCGCGTCCAAAGGGGATTGCAGAATGGTAAAAGTTTTTATCAAATCTAGAGTTACTAGGAAGTTATTGGTACCAAAGTGCAAAAAAAGGCTATTAATTTAATAAATTATTTTAACTGTAAAATCTTAAATTTTTCAAATTTCTGCCACAAATGCATGGATTCCATCAGTTTTTTTAATCAGTCATATTTTACAATAATTCTTCTTACACATAAATATTAAAAAAGTGTTATAACCGTTGAACAATGGCTATAAAAAAATAATTTAACTTTTTTTTAACTCAGTTTAAGCATGGGCATACAATTGTGCATCGGGACAGCTTGTTTTGAGTTTTGACTTCTTAATGATCTCATTTCGAAGAAAAATTGAGATTTTCGGTCCCGTTGGCCCAATGCAACCTCATCAAAAATGTTGCAATGTTTTCGAATTTGTGTTCAATTCCCAATCTTATTGGGCTACGAAAAACATCCAATATTTGTTAGATGCAATTTAATTTACAGTTAATATTGTGAGCCACTTCTTATTTTATCTTTTAAACTGGTTATTAGCAAATTAGCAAACAAATATTTTTTTTTCTACTTTGCATTAAAAAAAAAAGTTAAATTATTTTTTTTATAGCCATTGTTCAACGGTTATAACACTTTTTTAATAGTTATGTGTAAGAAGAATCATCGTAAAATATGACTGATTAAAAAAACTAATTTAATCCATGCATTTGTGTCAGAAATTTGAAAAACTTAAGATTTTACAGTTAAAATAATTTATTAAATTAAAAGCCTTTTTTTACACTTTGGTACCAATAACTTCCTAGTAACTCTAGATTTGATAAAAACTTTTACCATTCTGCAATCTCCTTTGGACGCGCATATTTTTAAAAAAGTTGGCCACCTACGTTCCTATTTTTTTTATACCACAGGTGTTTGAAAATGTTCATAAAAAAATTTGTTTCACATTTTGCATAGAAAAACAAATTTCAAAATTTTTTTAAAGAAAAGATGCAACAGTTTTAAAAACTTTTAACTTCTTATGTATTGAGCCAATTATTGTAGAAAATTATAAAAATAAGAAATTAATAAAATTCATTCATTCGTGGTTGTGGTTAAAGAAAACGTAAGATGATAAAATTTAAAGTACACTGAACGAAAAAAAAGGTAATATTTTCTAAACTGGTTGCGATAGAAACTTTTTCTATTCGGTTTCAGAACATTCAAAAGTGCACCTATCAGCCATTTCCGGCTTATCCATTTTCTACCGGACACCCTGTATAAAAAATTTTGTATTTCAAAATTCTGTGTTGCAAAATTCTGTTAAATTTTTAGAAAAAAATGTATGTAAAAAAACAATTTCAAAATCAAAATGTCACGGATCAAAAATCCAAAATTTAATTTCTCAAGTTCTTTTCAAAATTTAGCACGCAGTTCTTCATCAAAATAATAGAATATTATAAGTTACAAGAATTTGATGAGTTTTTTGTTCGTGCTTAGCTTTTTCTATACCATATACTTACCAGCGATTCCTGAAACATTAATTCAGCTTATGGCCGGACTAGAGTTCAACCAACAATGTTCGGTGCTCCATTTTGCACTTTCAATCAGGTTTAAATTCTATGAAATAGTTTGTTAGTGAGACAAAAAAATTTTAATTTTTATGATGGGTTGCTACGTGAAAAGTTGTTGATGCAGTGGGACGCAAACTAAGTAGTAGTTCCGAAGTAAGGCAGCGTTATAACGCCTGAGTCCATCGTGAAATTATATTAGGGATCTTAATTTTCCGCCCTAATTTGCTTTCCCTTACCAATTTTCTTCTCCTATAAAAAAAAAAACATATTTCAGCTCTCATACTGCTGTTATAACTTACTCTTACCATCAAATTTCGCTAACTCATGCTAAAATAACTTGGCTCTTATAAACCTTGATTAGCCTTTTTATATGCAATTCACTGCTTTCACATTGAATTATACTTGAAAATAATACGTAAATTATTTCAGGCAACTTCAACCAGGATATGACTGACTACACACAGTCATCACCCTTTTCTATACCTATAATATGTTCTTTGCGATGTTTTTGGCGTCATCGTATAACACACAAAAATATACTACCTACCATAATCATCTTCAATTTTCTTCCATTCTATTGTATTTCTTGTTGTTTTCCGTTCTGCACTGTTGTGTTTTTAATCCGTGTTCTCTGTTTTTTTCGCATAATCACCGGAGAAGTGTGCCCCTATCTACCCTATTACTCGTTCTATATGTGCTCTTACTTACTTGCTCTCTAATTAAATTCACACAGGTGAACTGAACTGACTGTAAAGTAAAAAAAAAAACAAAAAGTGATGCTACTTAGAGCTACTGCAGTATGCAGTATGGATAATGGAGTAGTATGAGAGATGCTGCACAATTGGCGCATCCATATGAAGGTCGACCCTTATTTTTTTGCAATGACGCTTTTGTTTATATTTTTTTGCTCCGAAGAGAGGTTTGGAATATTTTGGCTGCCTCAGCGCAAATTGTCAGGGAATTGCTCTTAAAAATTTGTTACAATCGACTGGGTTGCAAAAGAGACCTCTTCAGATAAGATGCGGGAGTCTTCTACTCCTTCTTGTTCATGAAAAATCTCGGTCCCCTTTGATGCATATAAGTGCACAATTTTTTTCTGTTGTTGTTGTTGTTTGTTTTTGATAAACCTCCCTTTTTCCATCAGCCGAAAAAGTGCAGCAGCACACCGCTAATTAACATGTTTCGCTGGAATAAGTGTACTTTAACCTCTTTTTTTTCGGTTTTTTGTTTCGTTGAAACAAAAAAAAAAGGCAGCTTAAAATGAAGCACGACGTCAAAAAATTGAGTGGGTGGTTTTTTTATACGAGTTGGGGGTAAGGGGGAATAAAAAAACGTAAGGTGCGTTCGTGTAAAAGGTATACTCTCGACATGTTTCAACCCAAGGTTGGTGTCCCTTCTAAAGTCGTTGCGGTGTGGTGCGGGCGGTTATAGCTGATGGGACTGGGAGTTGTTTATTCTTCTATCTAACGAATTAGCATTGTAGTCGCTGTTGCATGAAATTATATGCGATGCAATTTACTTTCTGTGGGATATATTTTCGTTGTTGGGCCTTTTTTTTTTTTGGTTGTCAGAAAGTTACTTTGAACTCATTTTTTAGAAGAAGAAAAAAAAAAACAACACAATTTTTGTTTTTTCTTCTTCGTGTTTAAAATGGAATTGTGGCGAAAGTGTATATAGTATGTATCTAAAAAATTTGTGTAAAAGCTACGTGATGTCCCCTCGAATTTATTTTATGTGGTTTTATTTTTCTTTTTCTTACTTTTTTTTCAAACTCTGTGAACAAAGTATCATGCAGTGTTTGTTTGAAGTACAAACGTACTGCGCTTTAATTAGGAGTAATAAAGGTTCTTTTTACTTTGCTTTGTTATAATTTACTTTGAAGTGCACTTCAATTTCGTTGCATAGATGAATCGGGTATAGTAGCAACATGAGAGATGGGGACTTTGAAATTGAAGAAAACAACCAGAAAAAAAAATATGTTGATGATTTATTTATATTTTTTTTCGTTTTGTGAGGTAACCATACGGGAATTGTGAGTTTTTATTTAAATTGTTCCGTGCAGAGTGAAAAAGCATGAATTTGTCTACTTTAAAATTTTGTAATTGTCCTAAGGCTAGTCTTAATTGTTGTCATTTTTATTTTAATAATCTTTTTTTTTAAGACAAAGATGTCGCTGATGAGAAATCAAGAATTTTTTTTTTCAAATGTAACCAATGTATCTGGGAAGGGAGCAACTCGGGACCTCAATGGAATGATTGGATAGTCGATAGCGTAGAATTTCGACTATTAGATTGATGAATTTCGATGGCACGTTTGGAATATAAAAGCTCATCTTGAAGTTTTAATAATTCAAAAAAATGACGTCATAGATTTGTTATTTAGAATATTAAATTTAATTCATGACTTTTTGTCCAAAAATGAGCGTGCAAATAATTTTTAACTCCAAAAAAGCACCACTGTGCGACGCCTGCAGTACATGAAAGTCTCTCAAAAATGTGTTTTATATGCGTTTCAGGATATTTTCGTTAAACTATATTACTTGAAACAAAAAATTGAACAATCGCTGGTTTGTTACGGAAAAGTAGAAAAACGAAAATAAGAAAAACGGTTCTGTATTTTTTTTAAATTATTTTTTACCAAAAATAAAAAAATTTTATTAAAGCAATGCACTGAAATTTTATTGCACATGTTGTAGTGATTTTTGCTAAAAAGAAAAGAGTCCAAAACTCTGCAGATGTTTTAACGTTCTCGAAAACTTTGACATAAATTCATAAGTAGGTATTGTGGTAATGTCAGGTCAGTAAGTTTTGGAAAAGATTTTTTTTTTGTCATTTCTTATTTTTGAGGACTTGAGTGGATGTCAATTTTCTTCCCAAACGAAGATAGGTATGTATATGTAATTATGTTAAATTTAATTAAAAATCTTTTTGTTGTCTTTCAAAAAATAGAGACATAATCAATATTTAAAAATTTGTTTAAAAAGTGTATCTGATAAGATAAAATGGCATTTTCTAGAGCTTCTAAGCACGTTTATTTGATAAGATAACCTAATTTGTTTCTTGTTCCGGGAAGTGCATCACTATACATAACTTAACCAGATCTTAAAAATGTTTAACCTCATCTTCAAATACCTTTTAAAAATTCACTATTTTAACTTAACTTAAAATATTATCTTTTATCAAAAAAATAGCAAAACAAAATACAAGTACATATAATCTATACCTATAGGTAGGTACTATTGTTTACCCACATGGCTGGATGCAGAAAAGTGTCCTAAATAATTTTGTTTTTTTCTTTTTTTTTCTGAGAAAACAAAAAATAATAACAAAAGTACAGTAACACAAAAATATTATGATAATGATAAAATATATTTTAAGTCAATAAATATATGTATAAGTACATATCTTACGTAGATTTATTTGGTAGTAATTGGTTGCTTGTGACTTTATTTGTTTAATTTTTAAACTTTTGTACAGCTATTTTTAGAAGCCAGAAAATATTTGTTATGTATATTTTATGAATTTAAATAAAAAGTAAAAACTACTTTGCCTACCAATAAAAATTTTTAAATTATAGGATGATAAATTCATATAAATGATTATAAATAAAAGGTTTTTTAAGACCTTAAAAACGACCAATACCCGCAAGTCTTAGCATTTGATTGTAGTATTACATTTATTTGCTCCGGTAACTGCATCTATTGTTGTGGGAATTAGATGGTGTATCCAAGTTTTTAAATAGTGTCAAAAATATTTTAAGTCTTAACTGCGTCAGAAGTTATAAAATATTATATTTTGAATACCTATTCGTTCTAAGGATGAGTCAAGAAGAAGATGACGCGAGAAGCACTCATGACCTCTGTGCTCTGCTTTCTCCCTCGCTTTAATTCGTGGATGTTCTATTACCATTTAAGAATTTGGTGATATTACTGTCAATAGAAACACTTTGTGGATTGAATGTTCATTACTTCCTAATCTAGTGCGGCTACGTTTGAAATCAGCTGAATAAAAATTGCGTTGACGGGAAACTTTCAGACAACTCTCTTATGAGGGCTTAAATTGATGCATCGGGTCTACATCAATAAAATTATATTTCAAAAAATCAAGATATCTTATTGATTTAGAAAATGTTAGGAAATCTCTACTCTACATACAAAATGTCGAAGCATTGAAAATGTCTGGAACAGAAATCTACAAAACTATAATTGCAAGCTCTTCTTTGACTTCTGGGTCAGGCATAACCATACTTTTTCTGATACAATACGACATTGGTCGTTGCCATGCAAAGAATATCATCCAAAAATGGCCATATAATACAATACTACGTTATAAGCATGTTTGAACGAAAGATACAACATTTTTTAAAAGTTATTTTCCAAAATTCTGCAAAATCAGAATTCTGTATTTCGAAATTTTGCTAGTCCAAAAACAATTCTCTTACAATTTGCAGATTTTGGAATACAGAATTCTGAAACACAAACAAAATTTTGCAATACAGAACTTAAGGAACCAGAAATTAGATTTACAGAAATTAAGATTTATAACATTTTGACGAACAGAATACCTAAATGAAATACAAAATTTTGAAAAATGACTTTTGTTTTTTTACAAAATTATGTCGCCAACCCGTTTTTAATGTTAAAAGTTTGAGAAAAAATGAATTCAATCTTTCATTCACTTGGTTAAATGAATTTACAGTCATACTTTGAGTGGTTAGTTGCTTGTTTGTACCAGTAAACGAATATGCATAAATACTCGTATATTAAAATCTTGATATTGTCAGCAGTTAGATATCATTATCTCTACACAATTGACTCAACCAGTTAAAGAAATTTGTATCACGTTTATGTGTCATTTTTTTTTTTTGTTATTATTTATCAACACAATAAGTCATACGATTATGTCATAATAATTGATGTTTACTAATATTTAATCTCTTTTTTTATTTCCAGGTAAGCGCCAAGAAGAAAAACAATTCTGTGAGTAGAGTAATTTTACTAAAGCGCATGTACAACTTCGCATTTCTGCATTTGTTACTATTTGTTTTAGTTAAATCTAAAAAAATGAAACTCAAGACTGATTTGAAGAGTCAATCAATTGAACAAACCTATAGAAAAGTTATTAAGTGCGATTAAAAAAAAAAGACTCCTCCCAACTATCATTCCAGAAAATGTAGACCTAGACTTCTGAGAAATAGAAACAACAAAAAAACAATACCGGAAGTCGACTTTTAGCCAGGAAACAAAAATAACTAGGTATAGGTATCTCGAGAAAGACACTCTGTGAGTCGAATTCGAAGAGAGTGAGTGACTATAACGTTTAAACAAACAACCACTATACCCTTACCCCCAATTTTAATATCGCAACGAGTTATACCCTTAACATTAGGGTGGTTCTCAAAGCAATAAATGACGCTAAAAGTCATCATCAGCAACACATAGCACACAGCTAGCCTCTTATATCTGCAATATACCTACCTACTAACAACACTAGTGCCAGACTTTGAGGAGGTAATGCAAACTCAAAGTCTATACCGTTCTCATCGTGTCGTCACCGCGCCAACAAACGGTAGACATTTTTGAAACGAGTGAATGCTGCTGTTCTTTAGTGCTGCAACCCGATTTCCGAGGAAAAGGCTCCCGCCAATATTGCCAGCCACCACCCTTCTTCAACATCCAATAGCACTCTTCAGCTTGTTGTCGTTCATGTGAAAAGCTTCTGCATTGCTATATACTAGTCGAAGCCCGAACTGCTGCACATCATCATCTCCACCATAAAGTGGGGTCGGGTTCGGATCTAAAGTTTTTGCCTGCAAGCTACAACTAAAGCATTTTTCAGGAGGATGATGATGTTGATAAGCAGAAATGGTGAGGCATACTTCCTTAGGGATTGACTATACTCTGGCACTGCAGCAGATTTTTCCAACCCTTAGATGGAAAATACTAACAGGCGGTGGCGCTGGGCGAGTATAAAGTTTTTTGCTTTCTCTTTCTCTTCGTCTATGTGCAATTTCAAAATAGATGACGATGAGGACAAACGTGTATAGAGTCAAAGCAGCAACAAACAAACTTGAACGGCGACCGACAACGTTGAAAAAGCACTAACAAGTCTAGGCGACTGCGATGACGACGACGGTACGATGAGCATTTGAAGGCGAAGAAGAGAGGGCTCTAGAAAACAGCATTGGAAGTTTTTCAGTTGCGCCAAGCTGTTAGAAGTAGATTGAAGGGGGTTGGGGGTTGTTTGGGTGAAGAATGACTCTGTGGCGCATGTAGACACGATGACGTTACTTTTTTTTTTTTGTGTGTATTTTCTAAATTTAGCTTGCAACAACGACGACGGCGCGGGGTCTATCGGTCGAGAATACGATGAAAAGTGAAAGTTTTCTTCTTCCTCCCTCTTTTTAACCCCCCCCCCCCCCCCCCCCACCGGCTGATGATGGTGACTGTGCCTCTTTATACACAGAATTTATTCATATAGCTGTGTGATTGTATATCTAGTTTGTGCTGCAATAAGAGGCGCCGCCTGGCAAACATTGATTTTTTACTCACACAAACAAAAATGCATTCAACTAACTATATAGATTGGTAGGTAGTTAGTTATATACGGAAAAGGGGTGTCGGGAAAAACCTTTTGGAAAATACAAAAAAAACAACAACTTAAGAAGGGTTAGAGGAAAATTAGACAGCTAGAATGCAGAGGAAATTGTACAGTAGAAAGGAAAAAAGAAACATAGAAAAATTCTATATTAAACTGTTTGAACTGAGTTAAGCGTTTTTTCTACTCTTTTTTAATCTGTAAACATGCAAAGAAAAAGAGTAAAAAAGAAATATATCAACAAAAACCTCCTTTCTTACTCATTTTCCCAAAGTTCTAAAAATACTCGTATGTTTTTATCCTTGTGATATGATCACCAGACCCAGACACAGTAGAAATATGCTTCGTGCATGCAAATAATAATACACAAAAAAAAAATAGTAAAAAAAGTGAAAGTTTAGGCTGACGCGGCTAAAATTAAAACGAAAGTTATTTAATGCAATTATTTTATCCATCAAGGACTCTTTTTTTTCTATTTTTTGCAAAAAGGGTTTTTAGATGTGAGCGAATAACTACGTTTTGTATGATTCAGTTTAAAAATGCATTACGCCCACTAAAGTTTGTTTTAGAAATAACCTTTATGGCTGAAAATGGGGGTAGTTTTCCGCCGTTCAGATCAAGGGTGAAATTTCCGGAGATTCATCCCAATATATGTACTTTTGAAGTTTAGTACCATTTGATTAAAATTTTGATAAATTACATTTTTTGGGAAAACAGATGCATTAAAACCTCAAAAAGTGAAAAATTAATTCCGAGTTAGAATTTGATAGAAGGCGGAAGCTGTTGAAAATTAAATGTTGGTACGAAATTTTGCTAACTATTTTTACCAGGAAATCAAAATGAGACCAACTTCATTCAAAACCATGCATTTTGTTTCTTGGAATTTTGTGCTACTCATTTTGATTCCAAAAATATAATTCAATGCACTTTCTGAAGAAATATACCATAACAGTTGCTATACCTTACACCTAAAAATTCATCATCATCATTGAATAAACTCAAAACAAAATCAAAATAAAAAAAAAAATGTGTAAGCCATGGTTCTTTTTTTATTGTTTATTGTTTTGCATTCAACCAAGTTCAAGTTCAAGAGAATTTCATTAACTTTTAGCGCATGATTAAATCTGTTTTCAAAAAAAAAGAAGAAAACAAAAAAAAAATTATATCAAAATTATGTTTTCATTTTGTTTTCTTTTTTTTTCGTCATTTTCTTTCATTTAATTTTGGTATAACATATGCATGTGGGTTTTATGGAAATTTTAAACCATCATCATCAGCAGTTTTTGTTATTGTGAATTTGTTTGAGAAAAAGAAGCAAAAAGATATAAAAAGAAAAAACATTTAAATGCAACGCCCAAAATAACTCCAAAAATGTTAGATTGGTATGGAAACAAGTCGTGTTTATTTTTTGTGTTATTTTTTTGGTGATTTTGTTTCTGCGATTCCGTGTATGACGCATCATGCAACTTAAGACCAATGACGCATTAGGATAGGATATACCTGCCAAAGAAGGTTATGCAAAATAAAAACACTTTTTACTTCCAAAAAACTAGCAGATTTATATGCTCAACTTTGGTGGATTAAGTAGGAGCAATTGGGCTTCGCTTAGTAAACAGCAGTAAATTGATTGGTTTTACTGGAAATAGCTTCAGTACCCTCTGAATTGTCTGATTGGATTACTGCAGTATTCTTTGACTGAATATTTCTTTTGAATATTTCGCAAGTATTCGCAAGCAATTTGCGTATGATTTGCAAATGTATTTCTTTGTCAAACAAGTCATTTGCGAATATTTGCGAAATGTTCGCATTAGTTTTAACATTTGCAAAACGTTCGAGAACTTAGTATTGCAAATTTCTTTTAATTTAATCAACAAAATGATAAATGGCTTGCACGAAATTTTTTTTTATGCGATTTTAATTTTACCTGGTGCTAATGCGAAAACATAATGAAAAATTTATAGTTTCCAGTAATTGAAAATTTATATAAGTGGGTAATAACTCGGCGGAGCATTTTTGGCTCAAATTATTTCGCAATTTCTTACTTCTTAGAAAGTTTTTTTTTGCTATTTTGCCGCACTTTTCTTAATAAACATATATTTTTGCGCTTCGCAAATATTTATTCGTCGTCGGTCGCCCTTCAATTTATTTGCATAGCGATATTTTTCGTTTTATTTTATTAAGCTTTCAAATGTGCTTGCATTGTAATCTTTTACAATTCGCAAAGCAACAGTTACAGTTGTTGATCGATCTATTTCCTATTGTTGATGGAAAGATTAGTAGTTCTTAAGTCTTTAATAATTTTGATTAGATTTTTTTGCAAATTTGCAAATTCGCAAATTGAAAATCCGTTTAAGTGGACGCTTTACAAGCATTTCGCATTATAAATTGCGCAACGGGGTGCTACTTTTACTAACTTATTTTTTAGGCATAACATCTTCTCCAAGAACCTTGATGGCTTACAAGTCTTAGAACAATGTATTGCAAATCCTTAACCACTTTTGATACGTGCTGACATTTTTTTTCGCTTCTCTCTAAAATCACTTCTAAGTCCTTGAATCTGCATCGTTTGCAACTGAAATTTAAAATTCAACAATTAATCTCAAAATTTACAAAATCATAAATCAACTTTTGAAATAAAAATAAAACAATTAAAATATAACAACCAAATAAAAATTCTTGTTCAAAGTGCAAGGAAAAAAAATAAATAAAATAAAATACAATATAATAGGTACTTTTTTTTTAATTAAAAATGCAGAAAAATAATCTTCAATAATAAAACTCGAATGCAAACCAAAAAACGAAACAGGGAAGAAATAAAATAAAAAAATAAAATAAAAACCCAAAAAAAAGACACAAACCAAAAATGAGAGAATTGCTAAAATTATTCAATGATTGCATATTTGAATGGGGTGAGACTGTGCTGCGACGAAGCCGACAACAACGACGGACGTTGACGCAAAAGAATTTGGAAGTGGGACACTTGTGTGCAAGCGATTTCTTGATAAGTCAGGGTCACAAAAAAAAAAAAAAAACAAAAATATACAACAAAACAAACGATCCGATCCTGCACAAAAAGAAAATAAAAAAAAAAAAAAAAAAAAAAACAAACAAAAAATTTCAATGTCATCATGCACACAAAAAAAGAGCAAAAAAAAACACTTGGTACGTTTGTTAGTATATTTGCAAGCAATGGGACCAAAAAGCAGTTAGAAATTTGACTTTAACACAGAGCACAAGGGAAGCGCAAAATTTGTCGCAAAAATTCTGATAAATTACAAAAAAGAAACAACAATTGGGGTGATAGGGGTACCTCTAGCAAATTCACATGTGCAATGTGCCCGTGTATAGGTGTTTTTTCTCCATTTTTGTTTAACACATACACCACTTCATTATTGCCGGTAGAGAGCAAACAAAAAAATAACGATAAATAAATAATGCAAAAAAAAAACCAGCAAGGCCATCAAACGAAGAGCCAGAAGCGCCCCCACAGCCAAAACGATCGTTTAGTATATTTGTGTCTTTATCGGGGGCAAAGTGAGTTGCGCTGGTGCGGCGGAGGTGCATTGAGTTACAATTTTTTTGCTTTCTTTACCAATTGCACATGCCGTGTTGCCCCCTAAATACTCCGCGCCGCGCTTCGCAAAAAAAAAATAAAGAAAATATATTGCACTCAAGGTCACTTCACAATGGAGCTCCCCGCACCAATGGCAGTCGTATCGACCGGATAGACTGGCGCAGCAAAATTGGCATTGCACGGCGCAATTCCAAAACAGAGTCATCAATGTGTGCATGAGCGTTAGTGAAATTTTTCATTTTGCTGATTTGTTGCGATCTTCAAAGCACAGTGAACAGTGCAAAAGAGCCAATAAAAGTAACGAATGAATGAATATCTATACTTATATATTTTATAGTATAGTATATTTTTTTTTGCAACACTTTTTATTAGTAGCTTTATGTGGTTGGCTGCACTTTTTTGTGTATATGTTTCTATTGCGTTTGCGATATGGCTGCGCTTTTTTATAGATTTTTTTTCGTCTGCTGGCAGTCGGGTTTAGTTTTTTCTAGCTGATAGAGTTGAATATTTTAGATACGTTGCTATTTTATAGTGTTGGATGGAGTGATAGTGTATTTATAGTGAGTGAGTACATTTATAATAGTGTGCAAAAATACTTACATGCTATTAAAATTGACCAATCGCAATGTGATCATGTAACATGTTAAACATATAGATATCTACCTTAGTTCTTATTTTCTTTTGTGCTTCAATTTAATTGGCCGGCGTAAAGCGTGTAATTTGTTTAAAAAATGGTGAGAAAGAATTTCTACTTTTTTCATCGTCAATAGGTAAGCTATTATGGGGGTTAAAGTCTACTGAAATGGGTTATAAACATGTTTTTTTTTTTAAATATGTGTGAATATGTACAAATGACTTGCAACTGACAGTAGAGAGGTATCTATTTATTTCCCCTATATTTTCTTGCACCTACCCTACAAGATTACTAAGATATCTAGTATTTGCTCATTATAATTTTGACAACAACAAACAAATGCCATCGAGTTCAAGGATAAATGCAAGAAGGTTTTAAGAAAACGAGTAGGCAATGTAAAGACTCTATAATGTAAAATGTAACTGGTTGGAAGCTGAACATATTTTAAAGATATGAGCTCTATGAGATTTTTTATTTCCATTAGAATAGGTTATGCCTCAGAACCTCCAGAAAAAAATATTAATTATTTTATAATATTGGTATTGGCTCATAGTTTCATCCTCTTTTCTGCCATTTGCGCTTCCAAAGACGGTGAGGAGAGAAGCAGTTGGTGATACATCAAATCAATCCAGCAAAATTAATTTTGTGCAATTCCAGTACCTACTTGTTTAAGAAGCTCTGTGAATAAAGTCGGTAATTACTCCATTTTGCAGAAATTTTTAATGAACACCTAAAATCAACATTGTTCCATTTCGAAAATTAAATTTTTCAAAAAGAAAAAATTGTATATTTTTTTTAAATACAAAATTTTGATATTTGTCTATACGAAGGCAGTTAAATGCTTTTGCATTAAAAAATAATTAAAATAGAACCAGAGGATACCTATAGTCTGAAATTAAAAAAAAAGTTCTGTTGGAACTACCGTAAATAACGATTTTTGAAAAAAAAAGAAACAATTTTCATTAACATAAACACTGACCTTGTCTTAAAACTAAGAACTGGGGTCAAATTACGGCATACGTTCGTTAACGAATGGTTGCTATGTGTCCCTATCGTTTTCTAATAATTAAATAGAGACAGAAATATTTATTTATTTATTTAGCTACAAATTAAAATATAATTATTAGCTTTGAGATTGCAAATATATATACAATTTAGTTTTTAAACAATTGTTTGACACATTAAAATCAATTAAATTAAAAAACTTATTAAACAAAGTGCAAGCAGCATACAACGGCTCATGCGAACCATAGATCGTTCTATTAAATCTTTGATAAATAAAATCTACTGATCTTAATGGACGTGAATGAGAATTTATACATATTTGTGACAAAAGATAATTTGAATCAGTTTCACCAGTTAAAATATTAAAAACAAACAAAACACTTGATGTAGTCCTTCGATGAAAAAGTGATGGGATATTGATCAAATTCAATCGCTGGGCGTATGGTGGTAAATGTTATGTAAATGTTATCATCCCATTGCAAGTAGCGAAGTGCGTACAAAAGGAATTTTTTTTGCACAGATTCTAAACGGGTAATATTAATACGATAACTCGGACTCCAAACACAGCTACAATACTCAAGACACGATCGCACAAGGGAACAATATAATGTTTTTAATATATAAGGGTCTTTGAATTCACTTGCAAACCGACACACAAATCCTAGACGACTTTTAGCTTTATTAATAATATAATCGATGTGCATGTTAAAGTTGAGTTTAGAGTCCATTAAGATCCCAAGATCACACATATTATCAACTCTTTCAAGAGGTTGACCGCACAACAGATATGTATTTACAAAAAGTGAATTCTTACGGGTAAAAGTCATACATTTACATTTAGAAACATTTAGCTCCATATCATTTATATCACACCAAATAGAGACGGTTTTTAAGTCTTCTTGCAATAAACGATGTTCATCATTGTTTTTAAACGATATCCGTAATTTAACATCATCGGCGAATAAAAGAGGATAGGAATGTTTTATTACATTATTTAGATCGTTGATAAAAATTAAAAATAAAAAAGGACCAATGTGGCTTCCTTGAGGAACACCTGAGTGCAAAACGTTAACGTATGATCGTAATCGTGTGCCGTAATTAGACCCCTGATTTTATTACCTCAAATCATAGGAGCCGTTTTGAAAAAAAAAAATTAAACTTTTTTTGATAACGGCTCTACTATTTCCATAAAAAATTAAAATGTTAGTTTTTAGACAAGGTCTATCTTTTAATGTTTTTTTTTTTCGAAAATCGTTAATGATCTGAATTTCTCGCAAATGACTTATTCAATTTCAACGATTTTTTTTTATGAAAATCATTTTTATTGTTTACATAAAAATTAAATTTTGAACAAAATTATTTTTGGACTTAAAATATTAAACTTATTTTGTTTTTAAATTGAGTTTTTTTGAAATTTCGTTTTTAAGTTTTGTTTGGTTATTTCTACAAAACGGCACATAACTTTTTTTTAGTTTTATTTTTTTCAAAAAAAAAAATATTTATTAAAAATAGTAAAATTTAACGGGAAAAATGTTTAGTTTTAAAAAATTGACCCAAATAAATATTTTGCTAATACTGAGGATAGTTTATTGTAATTGCATTTTATCCTAAAAAAATCAACAACCGCCTTTAAAAAGAGGGCGGTAACCAGTTCAAATAGTACAAATTCTACACATATTCTAACAAACTGAGTTTAAATTTTTTGAAAATTTTGGTACATTAACAGCTAATGCTAAAAAAGCATTTCAGACTATGTTGGAATACCATTGGCACTAAGAGAATTTAAAACTTTCAACAACTTAACTCATTAAATTAGCGTTCGATTACAATTAAAAGTGGTTTTAATAATATTGAGACTTTAGGCATTATTTAAAAATATAAATATGTATAAAAAATGCGTGAGGGTACCGTTCAAAGTTTTGAAATACCAAACAACTCAGCAACACTGAAATCCTCTTGTGCAATATATACTCTGCTATAAACAATAAACAATCCAAATCGCTTCTCACGATATTGCATAATAATAACAAAAAACTGCATCTGTATGTTCCTCTCTAAAAACAAAAAATCTCTTCACACTGATATTGCTATACTGTACTACCCCTACCATAATCTGGTTCTTGTTGTGTTCTCTCTTTAATCTAACCTCACTACAACTCCACCCCACCCCCCTTAGGCTGCCAAACACCCTCCACCCGCCTTGTGCATTTATGTGTGCATGTTATATTTTGGATGAATATACGAGTATCTCTGAATTTCGTTCGTTTTGCTTTGCTCATTTTTTTGGTTTTGATTTTGGTAGTCAAATAAAAATAAATACCTACTTAATGGAATTTATGAAATAAATTATTCTGTCGGCACCGCGCGCAGTCAATATCGTCGTTGTCGTTTTCGTGTTTTGTTGCTTGAGTTGTTTAGCTGGAGCTGTAGCTGGAGTAAAGAATATACAAAAAGCAAGCACTTGTTTTGTGTTGTGTTTTATTGGTCTTATTTTTGTTTTTTTTTTGCCTTACTCGCTACTTATTTAGGTGTGTATATGTATGTTAGAACGTCAAAAACAAGGTCAAATGCAATTTTGTGTCTTCCCGTTCTTATAGATTGTTTTTTTTTTTTTTTGTTCTGTCTTTCGATCGAGAGATATCTCTCTGGGGCACAACGGAATCTTTAAGAAAAAAAAAAAAAAAAACTGAATAGATATTATTCCAAAACTTAAAGTGATGTGTCTTCCATATGAATATAAGTTCTATTTGTATTGGTATGCATTCTTTTAGAAGAAGGATCTTTTTTGGCGTTTGGAGGCAAGTTTTTTTTTATTTAATTTTTTTTTTTTTGTTTGTTTCGCGATCATCTTTGTTATTTTATTCTCCTTTGGCCTGCGATTCATAATTTTTGTTTTCGTTCTTTTTTTCTATAGAATTTGACAAAATTCTGGGAATTTTGTTATGTGTGAGTTTGTTTGGGAATTTTGTTGAAAACAACAAAATAGAAGAAATAAAAAAGAGCTGGTACCAAATTTTTGAGTTTTATTTTTTTCGTTTTTTATACTCTACCTTCCTTATTATTTTTTTTTTTTAATTTATTAGTTTTAAATGGACTTTCTTTGAGTTTTATTTTTGGTTTTAATTTTTTGAGTGGAAATTCTTGAAACAAGTGCACGCGGGAAGTGATGCTAAGTTTAGTGATGGGGAATGGAGTGAATTTAAAACGGAAATGTTTGTTTATTCGAATGCAGTGTAGCCGATTAAGCTTTTTTTTTTTAAATAGAATTTAGGTAAACTTGGATAAGTATTCTTAGAAGTAATCCGGAAATAAGGCAACATAGCGATGTTTAAGTATTTTGGGCAATTTTTTCAGTTTTAAAGTTTTTAGTCAGGCTTGGTAGGAAGGTATCTATCAATTATAATAAGTCAAAAGCAACTTCCTATTCCAGGGTTTTAATAGATTTCGTTGAAATTATCAATAAGGCCACTATATCTCTCGCCATCTCATTCACAGGTGGATCGTACAAAGATTGGCAGGTTTTTTGTTAAATCAGTTAGGACTTTCCTAACGAAACCATGCAAACCAACTTCCTCATGTATCTAAGCTTTGAAATTTAAAAATTTTATCTTTAGCTTTGTGTCTTTTTTTGGTGAGGAAGTGGTCTTTTGAATAAAATCTTTTTGATATATTTTACCTTTTTCTTCTTATATTTGGGTCAAAAAAAATCTGTTATCTTTTTATTTTATTTTATACACCGAAAAAATAATTGATGGACACCTCTAGAACATACTCACCAAATATGAGCTCTTAATAAAAATGGAAAGACCATCCGCTTCGCATATTTGCATTTTTACATTAGTCTCATACTTAAAAAAAAATAAAAATAAAAATGTATCGATCGACTTTTTCCCAAATTTCTTTACATATTGAAATTGAACGCTCTACAAAAAAAGGTCATAAACACTATTTTCGTTTATCTAACCATTTAAAAGATGCTCGAGGTCCAAAGTTTGTGGATAATTATTAAAAATTCGTTTTTTTTCTTAATTTTGTAAGAAATTGAACAATTAAGGCTTGGCCACACTAGAGGGTATGCGGTAGCGGTACGGGTAGCGGTGAGGGTACTTGTATGAAAAAAATTCCAAACTGACACATCAACGTTCAGGTGTGGAATTTTTTTAGTACAAATATCGTTACCGCTATACCGCACACCCTCCGGTGTGGCCAAGCCTTTATAATAATCAAAGCGGCTTATATGAAACAAATTTTTCTATTAAAAAGGTCTTGTATACTTTTTTCATAAATCTAACCATTGGAAAGATATTCGAGGTCAAAGGTAAAAAAATTTATAAAAGCATTTTTACTTTTTCATAATTTTCTAATTCACTGACAAGTCATTATTATCAAATAAGTAAGATGTATTTTTGTAGGGACTTAAACGTTCTACAAAAAATTCCTTAGTGTTAAACCGTTTGTTTTAACCGTTTAGAAGATATTCGTATCCAAATCCGACTGGTCATTAAAGAACTATTGCAATCAATGGGCATTATCTTTTGGAAACGAATATCTTCAAAACGGTTAAAGCAATGGATCTAACACTAAGGACTTTTTTGTTTTCCTTTTTTTTTTTTCAAAATATCAATTTGTGACCTGACTTCTGATTTGGATTCAAAATAAATTGCACGACTGGGGTCGCACGTACTTGCTCTTATGCTTAAAGTAACTATAATGTTAAAGCTTTTTATTCAAGAAATTAAAAATTTGATATTTTGAAGAAATTTCATAAGTAGTATAAAAAAATTAAATCTGTTTTATATAATTAATTAAACTCCGTTTTAAATTATCTTAAAAAAAAAACAAATATGCCATTTTATTTCTTGTATAAAAAGGTGTTTTTAGAAAAAATTTTTCGAAAATTGTAGGAGCCGTTTTTTAAAAAAATAGTTTTTTATATATAAGAATTTTTTAACATTTTTCAAAAAAAAAGTTGGGATGCCATTTTGAAGAAATAATTAATTTACACATTAAAACTAAATTTCAAAATTTTTCATTAATCCGTTTTCAAAAAATTGATTTTTCAAAAAAAAATTTTGAAATATTTTTTAAAAAACCAAAAATGGGTTTTTTGAAAATTTTCTAAAATTTTAATATTATCTTTACTTACACACTTTTGTATAAAAATTTTCATTTGAATCGTTTTAATGTTGTACGAGATATTCAGAAACGAAAAAAACCGTTCTATGACAGGTACCGTTAATAAAGGTACAAAAAAATTTTTTTTTATTTAAAAAGTTGGCTCTTATGTGTTGTACTACACACAAAAATTTTAATCAAAATCATTAGAGCCGTTTTTGAAAAAAATTAACTTTTCTATTTCCGTTATATGGCAGGTACCGTTAGTTTTGGTCATAAAAAAAAATTTCAATTTTCCCTTTAGGGAATCACCAAAAACTGCTAACTACCAAGTTTGAAGAAAATCACTTCACTCGTTTAGGCTGCAGCTCCAGATAGAGACAGACACACAGACAGACAGACAGACAGACAGAATTGCCGGACCCACTTTTTTGGCATTCTCCATCATCGTAATGTCATGTAAAATTGTTATCTCGAGTTCGATTTTTTTTACGAATCCTAAACTTGCCCTATAGTACCTATATCGCAAGTAAAAATGAAACATTATTCGTGGAAAATAAATATTTTTGATTGAACATAAAAAGAATTTTATAAAAAATTAGTTTTTGAGACTTGAAAATATTGTTCGCTATACAAAATTGTCTCGTTCTCGAACAAGAGCTTCATTCTTTTATCAAGAAGGTATTTGTATTTTTGAGTTCGGTAGAATTGATTTTTACTATTGATACGTATTTTTGAAAACCTCGGTTTTATTTCGAAATCCTTTTTGGCTTCTAGAACTGCTACTTTCTTTTTCAGACTGATAGTTTTTTCACATCATTCTTGGCCTTACAAATATCGAAAACATAAAAATTCTTTTATAACACAAATCAACTTTTATAATAATAATATAATGAAAACTAAGGAATTTCAAAATGTTTGTTGTTTTTTGTAAAGTAACATAAACGATAGTTAAACTTATAAACTAATGCAATTTAAATATCAGTTGATAAATGATAAAAAGTTTGAAGTGCCATGTTAAGAAATCATGGACTTACGTAAATCCATACATTCCAATAAATTCTTAAATCCGTTTTTTTTTACTGGTTTTAATATTACAGCTTAGTAAATACTTCTGTAAAGTTTTTCACTTAAAAAATATTGAGTTGTTTATGAGAGTATTATGAGTATATCTTCGTTGAAAAAAATGGTCAAAGCTTTCGAATATGTTGCTATTCTAAAATCAATTTCGAAATCATTGGAACGTTAAACAAACCAAAGCCAAAATTAATAAAAAACGTTTCACATCTCACTGTCTGGTAAGAAACAATGATCCGATGCCAACGAATCTCAGCCAACTGATTCTTCTTCGAATATTCCAGTAAATAAATATAAATTTAAGAAATTTGCATGGAAAATACCAAAAAAACTGATCGTGCATCAACATCATTATCATCATCTTCACTGGATGCAAAGTACAAAATAAAGGGAGTGGTTGTGTTTCAAAGACATAAATTGCTTACTAAACCACTTGCACAAAATGGTCCCAGAGCAAAAAAGATGGACAATTTTTTCTTGTTTTTGCTATCCAACTTGTGCAATTCTTTACAGAGGTCTCATATTACTTAAAAGAGTGGGGATTTAATACGCTTGCAAAATGTGCAGTGGATTGTAAAAAACGAGACTTGGGGCATTTTATTAACGTATTCATATGAGTCTTGTGGTTTTTCACCATAATATGAGTGCAAATACGATTATGTCAATATAAAACTACCTATATAGATTCTATAGAACTTTTAATATAGTCTGAACTAAATTTTGATTCGTTGCGGCGAATTTAAAATTTATAAAATTACGTTGTGTGCGTTTAATGATCTTATTTATAGCGCAGTTGAATATATTTGGCGGGGGATGTGCATTTGTGTAAGTAGCCAATAAAAATGCAAATTTTTGTAATATAATCTGTAAAGAATTGATTGTATGAGTAAGTAATAAATTTGCTATGCATTGCAAGAGTGAGAATTAACAAGAGATTATTTGTGTTGGTTGAATGCTAATACTAAAGAATTTTGTTTAAAATGGTTGTATTTGAAGATGTCAAATGTTTTGTGAAGTAAAGTCGAAAATATAGGGCGTTTTTTGTTAGTTATTTCGTAGCCAATTTGCTTAGATATTTAAGAAAGTTGGAAACAAAATTTTCAAAGTGACTTTTTTAAAAGGAAGTTACCAAAAAATTTTATGAAAATTTCTTAAACTTTTTTAAACCAGAATATATTGATTATAAGCCCAATTTTGGAAAACCAATCATGCGATTCTTATATTGAGTTATTTTCTCCAAATTTGTTGAAATAAAACGTTCGTAAGAAGTAATTTAGCGTCAAAGACCCCTTCAAATATTGGTACCGTGATAAAATTTGGCATGCACATTCTATTTCTCATTAGAATCAAGTGTTAAAAGAGTGTTAAAAGAGAAAATGGTGGCTGCATAAGTCATGAAAAATATTTCGACAGTCATTGAATACCAAAAGTGTAAAAAGGAAGCATTCCGTAAACTCAGAATCTACCACCGCAAAGCACTGTTTTGAAGCATTTTTGACATAAAAAGTGATTGAAGTGTTTTTTTTGTCTCAAAATTATATTCCTATTGGATTTCATTGAGTTTATATCCAAGAAAATGTCTTAAAATCATAATGATACATGAAGAAATTGAGCCTTTATCAAAATAGTAGAAGATGATTTTGAAACCTTGATACAGTGCCTGTTTGCACACACAAATCTAGAAGTTGGTACCTACTTTAAATCTATCATTTCAGTTGATGCAGAGTTCGTACAGTATTTGGTGAGTTAACTCAGATCTAGCCTCAATCTTGACCTGAAAAGTCCTTAGAATTGCAAGAAAATACTTTGAACTTCAATTTAACTCCTTTAAAATACTCATCTCATTTCACTATATTTTTATTTTGTTTATTTATTCAAAAATATGTACATAATATTGTACATAAATGAAGTTAGGTAATAAAACATAAAACGATTTCCATCGTTTTTTATCGCTATGTCACAAGAAATCCATCCATCCATCCATGATTCTTCTTCCTAAACCACTTAGTTTGCTTTACAATTTAATTTCCAAAGCCCCCTCTATCTTCAACCCCATGCCATAGGCAGCGGCTTAAGCCTTTTTATCATTCATTCCTTCCAGGACCATACCAATTCTCTCGGTTGCTTTCATCCATTTAATTTATTTCAACTTGAAATATAAAGAACCAAAAGAGAGAAAAATAAGAGGAAAAACGATACGGTCAGAAATCAGGCTAATTAGCCTGTGAAACCTGATGTGAAAGTTTATAACTCTACCCAATACCAAAGTGAGAGTAAAGGAAGTAAGGTATATAAACTGGATATCCTTTTGGATTTTACTTTTAATAATACATATAAATCCATAAAGGAAGTGTGGCAACTGCCAGATTTTCTCCTTCCTCATTTCACTCTCATCTCATCTCGTGTTGAGATCCTTCAAATTTTGTGACAGCTTACATCAAAAACATTTTCCAAATATCCACGAGTGAATGCAATTTAATGTTGATAGGTTTATACAAACCTACTCGTATATCTCGAGATGGATATGTATAAATATAAGATGCTCTTGTGGGTTGGGAACTACCTACTACCTATAGGTACAAAGGGTTTCCCAGAAAAATGTGGTTCAATATTTCAATAGTTGAAAAAAGAAGGGATGATGACGGGGTGAATAGGTATTGTTTATTAAAAAGTAGAAAACTAAGTCGCACGTGCTGCAACAAACCTGATTATTATATTAGAAGAATGTTTCAAATGTCTAAAACGCAATTACAGTGACGATTCATCAAACATCCCTTGCATTTTATTTCTGTATTGCATCCTGTACCCCAAAAATGTTCTTGTTTTCTTTTTTTTTTTTGTTAATCTGAAAAGTTGGTAGGTTTTTATCCATAAGCAACCCCTATATACAAAAAAAATAAATCTCACCCCAATGCGCTATTGAATCTGCAATGCACATTTCACCAGTTTTTTTTATTCCTTTCTCTTCTTGTATTATGCACTGGTGCACTTTTATCAAAATCAAATCGTTTTCCTTTTTTTTTGTTTTACGCTTCTGCAGGCTTAAATCCATTGAAAACGTAAAAGGGTGCATTTTTAGTTTGAATTTATTTCTTGTTTCACTGCATGAGCAATTTCTTTTTTTTATTTTTTGTGTAAGGGATGGACCGTGAAAAATCGATAAATACGCTGCTCCCCTTGAATAAAATATCAAAAAAAACTAGTTTTTCCATAGGTACACATTCACAATCCACACAAAATGTGTATGCAACACTAATACATCACCAAACACACCCCCATACATATTTTGTGCGTGTGCATTCGAATGGCCTCTCAGCATACGCAGTCGCCGCATGCAAATATCCTTTTATAATATTTTACTCGCACTCAGAGTATTAGGTACCTATACCAATACCTATACTATTTGTTGTGTATGCAGCAAACAGATACATCTTTAAAACTCAACCCTTACGCAAAATAATGCTCCTTTTTTGTCTTTTTTGATGAGCACAGGCTCGTTGCATTGACATGCGTTCAATGAACAATTAAAAAACTATACCTTGAAGAACTTGAAGAGGAAGTCCAAAAACGGATATCGTTTTTTTTTACCATTTCATAGTATCGTCATATCTACAAGACATAAGGTGATAAGGATGACAATTATATTACACGGTTGTAGTTGTTGATTTAATAAGGGTTCACCCAGAAAAAATAAAAACAATTTGTTTTACTTTTTTTTTGTTTTTTTTTTTTTTTTCTTATTGAATAAGGAGAAGCAGTAAAACGCACTCCCAAAACAAAACAAAACAAAAAAAGATGAGAAGGACCTACGCATGACGATTGTAGTATATGTGTCAAGTGTGTAAAAAAACTATAGAAACACACATATACCTAGATATATCCATAAGATAATAGAAGAGGAGGAGGTGGAGGTTGATTTTAGTGCGTTGCTGTCACCAAGGACAGTTATTGAAATGATAAATTGGTTTCAATATTTTTCTTTATGTCAGGACATAACCTCTTCATGTACAAGAAAAAAAAAAAAATAAAACAAATGCTGTTGTAAGAGTACGCAAAAAATCTAGTGTGAAAATATGTTTTATGGCTTAAATGTATGTTTAGATGGGGATGGGAGCAAATAGAATGAACGACCCATGGTGTTCAATGGTGTTTTATTATTTTTTCGTTTTTTTTGTTATTTTTTTAAATGAGTTTTTTATTGGTTAAGTTTACTGTCTAGGAATTGATTTAAGCACATTAAAGCATAAAAGAGATCTCATCTCACTCCAGATTATATTTAAATAGAGGTTCTCGATTAAGATTTGAAATATTTGACATGTTTTGATGTTTTTTTCAAACTAATATTTGGATATTTTTTGCTTCAACCCCTTTATTTATTATTTTTGGTGGTTTGTCTTCGACTTTTGGGACCTAAGTTTGAAGTTAAAAGAAGTCCGAAAAAATTGTTTGTTCATTTTAATTTTATTTCCTGCGAATACGAGTAAATCATCATTTAGAGGTATAGTTTTTTATACTAAACACAAGTCACTTGATGTATTTCTAAAATTTATGTTTTCATAATTTATAAAAATTACACTTGTGACTTTTAGCCCACAATTTCTGACTTGAGTCAAATTTATAAAGATATGATTTTGACATATTTCTTATTGGTTGCTCCTTAAACTAGATTTTAAACTTGCTACTTAAAAATAGAATCCTGGTCATATACGTTTTGTTTAATAGTAATGGTAGGTAGGTGTGATCATGAGAATTCTACGTTGATGACTCAATTAGCGTTCTTTAGGAAATTACAAATCTTAAACTACCGAACATAGTTATGGCGTAGTCTGGAAAGTGCTGCTCTAAAAGAAAACGATTTATATCCACTTCGTCTGATAATCTTCAATTCCCAGAGTTTGCTAAAAAAAATGTCTGTCTCGAAAGAATACATCTCTCAGAAATTGGAAGATCTTTAAACTCAATTTTGGCACTTTTCCTAAATATAGCAAAGCTCGTTCTTCTTATGAACGTTGATGTTCTTAAAAATACTTGATTCTGAACTGAGTGAAAAATTGTTAAAATTGTGTTTGACAATGACTGAACTGACTGATTCGAAATCCTATAAGAGTTCGCTTAAAAAAAAACTTGAGGGTAATGTGGACTATTCCTTCTTAGAAATAAATATTATATTTGCTCTAATAACTAAAAAAACTTTATTTTCCATTTTCGTTTTTGAATAATTTTACAAGGTTTTAGTTCTTGTATCTGAAGAAAAAAAAACCAAAAGGACTCCGCGTTTAAAATGTTTTGTTTGAACTTTTTTCCAAATACATAGAGAATCATTAACAATATTTCCTATTGGAATTTCACCTCTACAATATAGTCCTGATTAGCAAAAGATATAAAAAGCCTAAGGCTTAATACCAAATAACAAAATTTAAAGAAAGCCACAAAAGTTTTCTACAACATATCAACCATTAAAAAATATTAAAAACAAAACAACGAAAACCAAAAGACACACAAGTTCTCAAAAGTCTCATAGGACAAAAATATTTTGATTAATTGAAAATAATTTCCTGATGATAAATTAGAAACTTTGGAATTCCAGATTGTCAGAAAGACAATTTTTAGATTTCTCTCAAAGTGAAACGGGTCAAAAATCCTCCCACATTGATCCCCTTGACTTCCCCAAAAAAAATATGTACAACTTGTGGAAAACTGTTTTATCAAATATACCTACCAACTTATGTTCGAATTCCTAAGAATTTAAACTAAATACAAAGAGTAAAACTAAACAGGATGTTTGATCCTGTATTCATGCCTTTAAGATACAAAAATATCCTTGAATAATGATAATAATATTGGTATACTCTATACCAGTAGGCATATGTACTGTACACATAGATTTATGTGTACGCGGATTATGCAATGTCGGCGGTTTTATTTCATCCGAGCGAAAGCTTAAATCCCCCCAGGCATAGAAATATAGTAGGTAGGTATAGAAGCAACGTTTGTATGTATATATAGTATATTTCATTCTTAAATTGCAGGAAGAACCAAAGAACAAGACGAAATTCCCCTGTGTGACACTGTGACAGCAAAAATGTCCCAGAATAAATGGAAGGCACATAATCCCCCGGAAAGGATAATATAACATTATGTAGTTCCTTTTGCTATTTTTGTATACATGTATATGTGGTGTGGGTATGTTTTTTTTTCTCTTGTATTGTTGTTCTTATTGTATTTTTGGCATTCAAACATTTATACGTTGCATGGAACATTTTTTGTTTGGTGCCTCTCAGATAGTTGAGAGATGTGGGGTTAGAGGGGATTCTCTATACAATGACGTAAGCAAAAATGAAAAATATCAGCAAACAGCAAAGTTTAGTTACCATTGCATGCAATCCCATTCCACACGCACTTCTACAAGCCGTTTTCCCAGTTTCCTCGCACACTGGCTCTGTAGTATGTATCCCTGATGGTTTTTTTTTTTGGAGAGTAGATACGTCGAGCCTTGAAAAAAACTCCTGCCTGCCTGGACGTAGTGGTGGTCGTCGTTTGGGGAAATAATTCATTGGAACCGACCAACCAACCGACCGACAACGCCATCCAATGCGTTAAGGGTATGAGTTTTTCGTTCGCTTTTCTGCAGGGTATTTTTCTTCGTTTTTTTTTTTCGTTGCTTCTCCCCAAAACGACAACCCTTGGAGGGCCTGTCGTTGTGGCCCATAGCCCGTTAAAACAACGATAACATCACCACTCTATAATTTTTTTTCTTCTTATATCCACCATGGCTGTACCGTGCTGTTCTGTGCTGTGTGCTAAAACATCATTTGAAAGTTCTGTGCTCTAGGTAGGCAGGAAAAGTTGTTGTTGGTGGTGGGGTTAGAATGGACAGGTTTCATTTGAAACGCCACGAGCATGAGAAATTGCATGGATGGAAGGAAAAAGCCCATGGTTTCATTATATTAAGCCCCAGCTACCCTGCATAAAGTATAAACCAGGAAGGACTTTCCTACCTGCTACCTAGCACAAGTTTTTAACTAGAAATGAAAAATCAAGGAGTAAATTTGAAATAATTTCATTTGTAACGACTTGCAGTTTGCGCGTTGCCTGAAGCATTGGACATGTCTAACAGCTGTGCTTTTTAAAAATATGGAACGAGTTTGATACTTTTTTGAAAACATTTTTTTAGCAAAGAATATAAATTTAAGTTTAATTTTTACCCCAAAATGCAGTGTGCTATAAAAACAACCCTTAATATCTTATATTTCTCTTGGTGTGAAAATGACATTTATGAAATCTCTTAAATTAAAGAGAACACCTTGAAAACGCTTAACTTTCACTTGAAAAACAATTTTTTCAAAAAAAAAAACTCCCTTACATACTTGCACCTGTAAAACTTTTCTTACCACCCGAAATTATCATCCCCTGTTTGCCTCTTTTATTGGTGAAAATTCAAAGAAACATTTTTTAATAACTTGCCTTTGTGTGTAACCTTGCAACCACAAAGAAGAAAGTAAAATGAAAAGAAAATATATAACAGCAAGAAAAATTTTTCCTTTTTTTGTACCTTTGTTTACTTATAGAAAAATAGAAACCATGCACACACAAGAGTAGAAGAAAGATCCAAAAACCCTATTGCTTTTTTTGCATAGTTAACATTACTGTTACAATTGTATACATGTCAGTATAGTATACCTACCTTACCTATATATTTACATCCGTTACTAGGATTTTCACTTTCACTCGAAGTATTCCTTCGTCGTCATCGTCGTCCTTGTGTATTAATTTTTTTTTCTATTTTATTTTTTTGCTTTCATTTGGAAAATCTTTTTAGTCGTCGCGTCGTCGTTGTCGTTGTTTCGTTTCTCGGTTTGCGATTCTCCTCGGGTGGATGTTTGTAGATTGTATATATTTTGTTTTATTCTTTTTTCACACTTTCTTATGTTGTTTTTGTTCTTCTCGAGAAGGATTGATGTTGACACCACGTGGGTAACTCAAACCACAGAAAGAAGAAAAAAAAAAAATAACAGAAAGAGAAAGAGAAAAAAAGAGACTATATTACACGATATCACATAAGGGAACTAAAAAAAAAAGAAAGGAAAAAAACAAGACGAAGAAAATATAAATAAACCGTAATCTTTATTAGCTCCACTCACGCAAATTGCATGAGGGGGGTCATGGTGATGGTAAAAAATAAAAATCCAAAAAAAAAAAAAAAACAGAAACAGAAAAAACAGAATGCGAATGAACACACAAAAGCCCGGATAACATCATAACAATAACAAAGTGTTTGAGAAATTGAAAAAGGACTTAAATTGGAACTGACTCGCGTCGGTTGGTCTTCGACTTTACTATATAGGTGGTAGAGAGAGAAAACTTGGAGTTGGGGTTGGGGGTGTGTGTTGGTTTGAAAATAAAACAAGTGAAAGTGCGAAATATTGTGAACAAATGGTTTTTGCATTTTCACCTCGTATATATTGAAACATAATCTTTTTGATTTGTTTTAAAATTGTAAAAAGAAAGGACAAGGGTATTTCATGAGCTTCTGATATAGAAGTGAATGACAAGCTATTTTAAGTGTATACGATATAAAATGAATTGGGTATCAGTATCAGATATGGTGTTTGACAGAGGGTCTTCTTTCTTTTCTACCGTGTTTTCGGATATAGGAATGTCTGTACCTGCCTGTAAAGATAACTTCAAGAACATCTATTTGATTTTGTGGATTCATGAATTTGGAAGTTTTGCTGTTTTATTCAATTGAAACTATTCTAGTGTTTTATATGTGACAGTTTTATCAATTTTGGATATCAGTAAAAAAGTTTCATAAGACCTAACTAAGTACGTTCAAAACTTTCTAAATTGAAGGCTATTTTCATACCCTTACTATCACGTAAAATTTTGGTCCATGAACACAGACTCTTATAAAAGTCTCAGCCTAAATACACACGCTTTAAAAAATTTATAATTTTATATTTTTTCCGTTGTGGTCTTCTGGCTAAGAGGAAATTATAGAGAAATTTGGTTTGCAATAGAATTAATTTAATTCTTAAAAGGATGAATAGGTATACCTTGCAAGAGCATTAACTTAGGTATATGTAAAAGCATGAGGTCATATTTTGAAACAAAACTGAAATTTTGCTATTAGTTGAAAGGCAAACACTAAGATTTTTTTAACTTTTTTTTAAGTCTTTGAATCGTTGTCAAGAATTTGCTTCATTTCCTTCAACTTTTGAGAACCCATTTGATAAGGTTTTAATAAACACTTTTCACTTACAAATACAATTAAAGTAAGTCAAACTAAAATCAGAGTGCGAATCCAGGTTGGGTGAAAAAAAAAATTAAACCAATAATTTGTAATTTGCAATTAAAAAAAAAAAAAACAATTTTCAATGAATAATATTGGAAACTAGCGCTGCCAATTCTTATTATTTACCTACACCGAAGTACAAATTACAACTGCCCGTTTTAGGTAAAATATTAAAACTACTTTCAAAGAACACTCAAAGTTTTTTTTCTCTTCTCTCAAACATTGGTTCAAAAAAAAAACTCTTGAATCTTTGTTCAGTAAAACTCACAGTTAAGTCAATAAAATGGAAGTGTTTTACTATATTTGGATCCGGATATCTTTAAAATTCGAGTTGATAAATTGAATTCGATAGTGATTGATCACCAAATTCAATAAAATCTCGAAAGAAACGTATGAAATGGTTTGAGAAATCGAACTTAAAAGAATGTAAAATTACCGGAAATAAAACAAAAATGTATTTCTGATACATTTAACTAAAAACTGCAAATTTATTAGATGAAATTTGACCTTAGCAGTCAGTCGTCCTATCATTTCGATTCTGCACTCTTTTCTTATATGTATCTTCTCCGTAAAATTCTCGTTAAAATTCTAGCCATTGAATAATATTGATAAAAAAGTATAGTACACTCAACAAAATCAATTGATGTCATATTATGTTACAGCGGTTGCATTTTATGCAAAAGAATTCAAAGTTAAAAATGGTCACTGTGGTGTATACGTAATTTTTTTTTAAATTTTTGTTTAGTTAACCTTTGTGTGTAGGTTGGTATTATGCAGTTGGCAGTTAAAATTTAACATATGCAAATATCCTAAATCGTTAGTTAAAGGAGAGAAGTGAAATATGTATGCATGATATCTTTCTTTACTGCGAAATCTACTTGGCTGAGTCTTTTTTCAACAGTGGTCTCTGTTATGTTCTTAGCATTTATTATGGCAAGAACAATGACCGTAATAGAAATTTTATCAATTTCACTATTTTGTATGCCTTCGATATATTATTGCATATTTACACTTATATTTATGCATATTCAAGATATTTCAAAAATATTCAGCACCATTGTTTGATACAATTTTATTTATTTACAAAACTTCATTGAAAATGAAATTAAACAAAAACATGCATCAAACCACCTTTTCAACTTAAATGTGTCGCTACACAAAAAGTTGTTAAAATCAAACAAAGAGGGTTGAACATTATAAACCTAAATGAACCAATAAAAAAAGAAACCCTACAACTTTCGTTTTCATGCTGAATATTTTCATATCTCCCTGTGGGAATCTAAAAACGCTAAAAATTCCTGGAAACTCAACCTTTCTCTCTGCAATTGTGCGGAAAAATGGTTTAACTTTACTTTGATTTCATATTATTTCCAAGAAAACAAAACAAACAGCAACAAAAAAAAAACGCTATTGCTAAACCTAATTTTCAAGTTGCAGGTAAAAAATTTTTAATTGGATTTAAAGCTCCTGGTCTTTTTGTTACTGGAGGTTAATGTTAATTCCTATTTGTTTTCATTAACAGTAGCATTAGCTTCCAAATCCGCCCACAAAACCTAATTAGCACATGCATCGTTTTTGTTTGTTTTTTCTATTAAAAAAAAACACCAAAAATCCTATTAACAACTTTTCTTTTCAAAAAAAAAATATAAAAAAAATAAAATCAAATAAAATAAACACTAATCCACCCTAATACTTTTATTCATTCACTCTCTATAAATTGCCTTTGATTAAGTAGACCTCGTTAGCATGCAATTCGATCGTTAAGTGTTGCGCCTAAGATTTTTTTCACTGATTAAACCAAACAAAATAAAGGGGTTGATGATATAGAATTGGAATGTGATATAGAAAGACATCCTAAAAAAAAACACAAAATGAAAGTAAAAGTGAAATATATCTCAGAATTAACAAAACAATAACTTCGCTTTTTCAAAAAAACAAAACAAAAAATATGTCTACAAACATAGAATTAATATTGAAGGATGAGAGATATACCTATAAATAGTATTATAGACAAAATGAAAGAATGGGGGATTGTTTGATATTTGCTGTTATGTGATTTGTTTGCCATTTTATATTTTTATTTTTTTTGTCGACCTTCTTCAACCTCTTACCCCAATTCTTGACTCTAGACCATCATCATCGGAAAAAGGAGGATTCAATCTATATATAGGCATATGTATGGAAATGACGTCTCCATCTCTCTATATAGAATCAGGTAAAAACCAATCAAGAACGTCAATAAAAAGGACGACGTCCATCAACATCGTTTGACCATCATCATGCAGAAAAAGAGAGAAAGAGAGTCCTGCGTGTTTGAAATGTTAGGTTAGGTACTACTATACTTCTGCTGGCTGCTGTGATGGCGATAGCGACGGCTGTCACTCAACGATAAATGAATGGGCACACAAAAGTCCCGACGAAAAATACATATATATTTTTTTTTGGAAGGACTAAAAAAAAATAACAGTAAATAGACGATGTATAAAAAAAATATGATGGAAGATTGGCAAAGCACCGAATATTGGAAATCATAACTCCAATGTCGCCCCAAAAATTATTCAAAAGCTATAAAGTACTTACAATTTTTTTTTTTTTTGCTTTTGCATGATAGCGCAATCCTTGTCTACATATGAAATTTTGGAGCCACCATTATTTTCACACCCCTAAGCTCTTAACCACTTATACCATACCAAAACCCCTTTTTTCACAAAAAACTGAGATCTCTTAACAAAAGACTAACATCGACATGAGAGATAAATTGAATACGCGGCCTAACCAACAATTGTTTTTCTATAGAGCTCTTCCTCCATATGCATATGAGTCGCAAATTTTGTACTACCCACTCCGAGATAAGGGTTAGAAACAAACACACAATAATTCCGTTATGACATTATATTTTTTGGCTAAATTCCTTGTTTTTCCCTGGACCTTTATGAGCTGTACCTAATCGGAAAAAAAAGGGAAAAAAAAACAAAGCATCCTTTATGACCATATCGACGGTCGTACCCACCCAATCACCATCGCAGATTTACAGAATAAAACTTATTGAATACAAAAAAAAAAACTCATAAAAATATGCGTAGGAATATATGCGTAGGTGCGTATATCTACATGAACATTGATAATCTCTTTGTAAAATATGCCGCCAAAGAGCCGCCACCGCACCGTACCGGGTTTTGGAAACGATCTGTTTTTTATATATGAAACTTGCAAGGCTTTAAATATTTGTATTTTAATTTATCAAACTGCTAGCCTATGAAATTAATATATTTTTATTTTTAAATTAAATTTCGATCCCCCATTCTGAAAACCCACATCGTGGTCTGAGGTCTAAGACACACTCTAAAAAAATTCGAACTAGCGAACTTCAATTCATATACAAATGCTATCACTGATGGCTGGCTGCTGTGGACGCACCGTTGTCGTTGCCGCCAACGTAATAAACGCCGCGCCGCCCCTACCCCCAACAAAAAAAATTAAATTAAAAAAAAAACCTATATACGGTATACCCACCTATAATTCCTATCAGAAGTAGCAGTTATAAAAAAAATTCATAATTTCAACACAAACACTGGCTATCTCATCCCACACAGAAGCCCTAAGTCTCTCTCTGATGCTGCTCACATATAGAGATTCATCTCCGCATATGTAGAAGTACACAACCTAGCAGAAAAAAAAGGATTCGCAGAATTTTACATTTATAAGCGGGTAAATGTGAACGATGTGAGGGTATACATATAGGGAAAAAAATTGTTTATTACTTACTCGCATCCTGCATCGTTCTGGGTAGCTTTCCCAGTTTTTTTCGCTATACTTCAACCCCTTTTTATAGGGTTGGCACTCTCTTTCTCTCTCTCACTCCTCCAATGTCCCCCCCATATAGAACAAATTTCGTCCTATGTGTCCATAGAAAAAGGATTTTTTTTCCATTTCGATTTTTTTTGCACATACCTACATACAATTTCGGTTGAGGCCGACCCATATCGCCAGTTTGCATGCACGATGGTAGCCAGGATCCATTTATCGTATGACAGAAAAAAAAAATATAGAAGAAAAAAAAAAACGTCCTCCAACTGCAGAAGCAATATAGAGAAGAATCCTTTTTGCTTCATGATATATTTTTTTTTTTTTTGTATTCTTGTTTGTGTCCAGCCTTTCAAACAATAAAAGGAATATAGGGAAGAATATACGCGTACATATATGTATACTAGAAAAAAATAGAAAAAAAAATGTGTATTGGGAAGCACCGTAAAACCTGTACCGAATGGAGTTTTTGACTGTAGACATAGAGATATAGGTATTTTTTGTTTGACCAGCTTGGAGTCGTTATTAACATTCACATCCTGATGGGGCAGCTTGGCGAGTTTTTCCGGCTATACCTTACTAGCAAAGTGCAAAACAGAAGAAAAAACAAGAAACAACGAAACAAAACTCAAATAAGCTAGAGAGCCTACAAAACGAATAAAGTCTGATGATATTAAAGCAAATACACACGTTTGCTATCATATTTTTTCTATTTTTTTTTTTTCTTTTTAAAATCTACTATTCTAGTATAGTTGAGTGAATTTTTTTTTTGTTCAATCCTATCACTTTCCTGTTCAAACATATCCTTACTCATCAGAAATCCAAAGACATTTCCTTTTTTGCAGTCCTTATAGAGTAAAAGTTAGTCCTTAGAGATTAAAGTTCATTTAAATGTCCTTTGAGATGATTTCGAAATGCAGATCTGAAGTTATTTATGAAATTCAACCTGAAGCTTTGAAACATTCTGAATTGGCATTTGAAATGTTTTTCCTGCTCAAAAAGTACTACTTGAACTTTTGATATTGATCAGCAAACTCGTATCGTTATCATACCCTTCAAAGTTCAATGAATAATCCGATTTTGAACACACCGTTAACTTACTTATATATTATATGTTATGTGATATGAAAAATGATCTCAAGCCCAAATGTAGTGTATAGAAAAATATCTGCAATTTTTCAAACATACATATATTTTAAGTCAAATAGTTATCAATAACAAGTAGTTTTTAAATCACTTCTAAATTAATATAAAAATTCACAATTGGAGCCATGAGTTTATGCAACTTATCGTTTTAAAAATACTTTAAACTTCTTAATTTGCTTTACTTTCTCAGATTTCTTTAATTTGAAAGTTAATTTCTTAAAAACCCTACAAATCTTCTTCCACTCAAATATCTCATATAAAAATATAATTCCAGCCAAACACAATCCCAATAACCAACAAATCCATCCAAAACGTAATTGTGCAAGATCCAAAGGTGTATGCAACATTATTTCAGAATTAGAACTTCCATTCAAATTTATTCCCATTCCAGCTTTTGCAACTTCTGCAACAGTATTTCTTTCCCACTTCAATATCAGTCCTGTCTCATTAACCCGCATAATAAAATCATTAAAAATATCCTTAAATCGTGAACGTGGCGCTAGAACAAAACTTTTCAAATATTCTCCAGAAATATTAATCAAACTCATACGAAATAATGGTTTTTCGAAAAGAGCTTGCAAATCAATTAGAAAATTATAGCTCTATCCCAGGAAATTATGTAAGCATGATTGATATATCTCATTGAGTGTAAATTTTGTGTATAAGTTTGAAAATCCACAAGGATTAGAATCTTTTCCAATATAATTAAATTTTGAGATCCAAAATATGGTTTTTGAGTAGAAAGACTCCCGTAAAACGATTTTGAAAGTAACAGCGTAATATTGTTGTCGATTAAATCCTGAAACGAATCATACTGTTTCAATTTAATAAATACGTTCAAAAAGGATGTAAAAAAAATCAATATAAAAGTTTCCAAAAATAAAGGAAAATATAAGAATTTGACCGTGAAAACAATAAGCTGTCCTGGAAATTCTCGAGGGTAAATTCAGAATTTTAAGAAAAGTTTCACTAAAACTTTTCCAAAAATCGGCTTGATTGTTAAAATAAATATCCTTTACGTAATCCATCAAGGATATATAAATAAATGTCAGCAAAAGTAAAATCCAAACAATTGGTGAAAATGGTCTAATGAAGTATTGGTAAGATTTGATATTGCGATTTACAGGTACCATTACAGCTATACGATCAAATTTCCATGTAAGACTGTATTCTCATCCTTGAACTGGAGACAAAACATTTGACGATATATCAATTGAATCATTCGCCATAGCAGCTACAGTTAAATCCAGGTTAAAATATGTTGAATTCTCAAGTTTAACATCAATAAATGTTGCATTAATGCTTTCAATAAAATTTACAAATAAATTGTCCATAATTTCCACCAATTTTTCGTTGTCCCTTTTTATTTATGTACCAAAAACTTTTTGAAATATCTTTTTGAAATAGCATTTGGTAATGGTTGATCTTTAGTGATTGATAGTTCTTGAATGGGATTGTCAGCATAGTGAAAATAAACATACGAAGAATTATTACTGGTAAGACCAAAGATCCTTGTAAACTTTTGATTCCAAAAATATTCAAAGAGTTTTTGAAAATCTTCACGTTTGTTTGAATGAACGATGATAAATTTTCGAACTTTTAATTTTCCGATCACTTTCTGAAACATAGAAATCGAGTTTGTCCTTCCGATTTCTGCGAGAAAAATTGCATTTCCTTCAAATTCTTCATTAGTAATAGAAGACTTGCTGGAAAATATTAAAACTAGCTTATTGAAATGGAGTTTCAGGAGAATACCAACAAATACCAAAGTTGCTAAATCGCTTTCTCTGTAAACTTTTTTGATAAGATTGTTTAAGTCGATACTCAATCCACAAATTCTTTCACCCTCAAATACTCCATCTTCTTTGAAGAAATGTACAAGTTTATAACTTTCTAACTTAAATGTGATAAGCCTTGGAGCTAGAACAGGGTTTGGTAATTTTTGTTTAAAAATCGATAAATTGATTTCGATAACAAATACACATAACCTAACAATTATCATTTTGATTAAAAGTAAAGATAATTGACACTCTGCTTCCAACCTGTCCCCATTTTTAAAAGGTTAATTTATCAAACCGGACTAAGTGCTAAATGCACGGTGGTCTTCATAAAATTCTATTTCATTCAGCAATGAATATTTTGAAGATCTTAATTTTGCTTAGGCAATGTGGATGAATTTGTGGATTAAAAATTGGCTTAAAGTGAGAGTTATTTAGAAACATTAAAGAACTCCAAGGCTTTCCGGAGAATGATAACTTCCGTCATCTAATTACAATACAAAGTTCTCTGGTGTAAGCTTTTCGCCAGACAGCAGACAGTATTATTTACAATTTCATTTTTTACTTTGAGAAACTATTAAATTCCAATCCACTTTGTCTCTGCTGAATATTATTAGCGATTTAGTTTCCTTATTTAGATATTAAGAAAATTTAAGCCCTGGGTCCTTTTTTAGATCAACTACCTACACCTACATCATCGATCTCAAAAATCAGAAGTTGAATATTTTTTCAAACACTGTTAAATACTTTCTATGGTCTTAATAGTGCAAAGTGTTTCGCGAGGTCCGATTGTATAGTTGTAGATGTCGTAGCTCTGAAACAGGCCCCGGCTTGAAGTTCACTTTTTGGGTTTCACTCATAAAAGTTTTAATGATAACACGGCTGTGTTCAATAACATTCATTCTACTTTTTCTAAAAACTGGCTGTTCTCGTGGTCAAGCTGTGCTCCTATCCCCATTACCTACTCTAACCATTTAACCACATTTTAAACGATAACAAATCAGCTTTCCATCAGTCTTTTGCGGCGCAGACAGAAATATTCATCTCCATAAAATTGAAAACCATATAGAACCTCGTTGACGATAACAAATCTCAATCAAATGTCAAAAAAGTAGACAAGCATTGCTACAATATTCCAATACGCGTTCACGACACTTTTCTTTTTTCCTATATATTTTTTTTAACTTAAACCAATCTGCAATGTAAATGGTATATGTAAACGGAGTGAAAACTCGCATGTTGTAGGCAGGTTATACGTTCCATCAATATAAATTTCCATCATAAATGAAGAGCTACAACATGCCGCCACCTTATCACATCAAACAGGCAGGGGCTAACGGCTAATGTTTTTGAGGGAGAGCACAACTTAAATGTCACGGGTAGTTGAAGTTAGCAAAGGATAAAAAATTATCGAAATTCTTTAAAAAAAAAAAATGAAGTAAAAAGCAAAAAAAACCCTCCAAATTGATGGCTATCGAATGTGAAATCCTCGAACTCATCAATGGACTTTGGCCAACAAAACTCATCCTCTCTATTAAAGAGGCTTTTCAAGAGAATGCAAAAAAAAAACAGCCAGCAGGTTGTGTATGGTAATAAACGATTGTCTACTAAAAATTAAAAACAAAACGAACGAATAAAAAAAGAAAGAAGGAAGAATTTACCTATCTAACCCCTAAAGCAAACTACCCCTAACATTGTATAGAGTAGGTATTGTTTTGATGGAATGAAAAAATATTTATGCGCCAAGTCATAACACAGACCTTCTCTCGCTAAGTTCGAAATAATATGAAAACAGAATGATGAATGCAAAACAAAACAAAACAACAACAAAAAAAATAAATTAAAAGAAGAAAACAACACAAAAAAAAACACAGTTTCGCCTCCCCCAAACGAAATGGGTATTAAAGAGAAGGGTTGAACGTGTAGATCTGTCAAAATCCGTCCAAGCGGACATCATTGGATTTCCTCGAAAGAGAGAGTAACACAAAATACGAAAAATAAAAGAATCATATTGTATATGTTTCCCAGAGGATAGAGAAAGATGAGGCTGGCAAAAGCTGGGGGGTATATCGTCAAATGTCGCATGGGGCTGCTGATTGTGAATACCCTATACCTACCTACCTACAACTGGTTTTTGGTTATAACGGAAGAGGCAGAGCAACAGAGGCAGAGTGGTTTTTGGTGTTCGATTAAGCCAGCGGAATCGATTCCAGGATCAGGAATAGGCATTCGGGTATTTTATTTTTTTTTTATTATGCGATTCCTTTCATTCATTCAACTTGCCTTGCTTCTGCTTTGCCTATATTACGGTGACTGCTGCAGAACCTCACTCGTTTTATATCTATAACAGTGAGGATGAATCATTTTCATTTGTGCCCCTGAAAATCCTGGAATCGAGAGCCGCTTTCTTTCTTTCTTTCAGTGGAATGAAACAAATGAATTTAACCCTATTCGTCGAGCAATAATACCCATCATGGATATCCAACCTTCTGCCGTACTAACAAAAATATATAAAAAAAAAATATATATATATGCCCAGTACTTGATTAGTAAATCAAGTTTGAATTTTTATTGAATTTTCAAATTTTCCCATTTGCTGTATCGTTATGATCGTTATCACGAACTGTTGGGGGTTTGCCGATTGTCTGTCTCCAACCAACCCCTGTCTGTGGACACATATATTCCTTCCAAATAAAATGTTCAATTTTTTTGTGTGTCTCTCTAGCAAAGGAATGAATAAAATTTAAATGCATGAATGGTTGAATGGACACATCCTGAAAATTTAATGCAACGTTGCACAACTTTACTTAATAATCGGAAAAGGTTGGTAGGATAATAGAATTCTATATGCAGTAAAATATTTTATTTTTTATTTCTTGCTATAGATCTTATGTGCTTTGAGGTATAAAAAGAATGACTTTTGCCAGGTCAATATTCAATAATTTAAATCTTTCTATAAATAGAAGTTTTTTTTTCTCTTCCTTGGATGCTTGGATACACCGTTTCTCTTGTATTTTCTTATTTTCATTGAATTTGAATTATACGAATACATTTTAGCTTTAAAATGTCTTATAGAACACTAGTAGTAGTATTAATTAGCTTCTATAAAGTCTTACAGAAATTACTTTAGCTCCTATGATGCTTTATGGAAACTTCAACGTAAGTTATATATTTAACTGCTATTTAGATAATTATTATTTTTCAACACTTAGATATAGCTTATTCTTTTAATAAAACATTTAATAGAGGAATAAAACTATTTGCTTCTTTCAGAGACGAATACAAATTATTAGGGGATAATCTCAACAAAAATATTGTGTCAATTATTGTCAAAGCTGTTTTGAAAAAATAACGATCAAAAATACAGCGGAACACAAGAAAACAAAAAACATTTAATTTTGAATAGTTTTGAATTTGACATTTCTTTTTTTATTATTCTGTAGAATGGATTTTTCTTGATTGAAAAAATCAATGTTGTTATTTGATTATTTATGAGCCTAATTACTTTATTCGTCATACAGTTAACTAACTGTTTATTAAATGATTGAAAAATCTGCTCTAAATAAAGTAAATTTCGATTAATTTAAGACGGAGGTCATCTTGGCAAAAAACAATGCAGAAATCCGTTTGTTTTTAGGTGGTATTTTTCTCCGTGTACCTAGTCTATATCTTTTCGCATGCCTCTTGCCGCTTATACCAAATTCACTTGCCCACCAACCACTTTCTAAATACTATATAGCGTTCGCTTCCCACCAGTTACATCTTACAACTCTCTTACCACTTACCATAAACCACTTCGACTTGCCATTTACCACTTTCCTCTTACCACTTGTGACCACTTATTTCTTATATAACTACAAAAATCAGATAGTCCTTTACATGCAACAGCCAAACTCTGGCAAGTAAGAAGACAGCTAAGGGGCTTTCAATGTCAGTAAAGAGGATCAACATCATTAGGTACATTAATGTTTCAATCTTACTTCGAACCCGTTTACTCGTAAAACCTATTACTTTTGAATAAAGAAGTTTATGAGATAGTTAATTCTTTACCGGTTATTGCGGGCTATTCCCAGACGTTATTTTGTGTCTTAATTTACCATTTTATGTCGTAAGTGACTGTGAACTGTATGATACAAAAAAACGTATCTTAAACAAACCAATTCATTGACTTGACAATGAAATGGATAGCTAGCTCCTTCCTCTTAAATTTCTAAAGAACTATAAAAGAATTAAGCTTAACTCCTAAGGAACATCGTATATGCCTCACACACACTCCTAAAGTACTCACGAAGGACTGTATACATTCGCCATTTGCGAAAAATTTACCGACCAATGACACTTATGAACGAAACCCCATAACAAATACTACATTTTTGCAAACAAATAAAAATGGCCTCTTAGTAGAACCTTGTGGGACTTCTCTCCCACAAATATGGCTACTTCCTTTACTTGATCACGAAAACAGAAAGCCACAGCCATCTTTAAAAAAACTCTTCTTATTTAGTTGGTGCATGGTGAGTGCATTTAAAATATGCTAAAAAAAAAAGCAGTGTGATACTTGCATACCTTCAAGACAAATTTTCTACAGTTACTATACTTATCTAAGTTAACAATGAAAACGCAAAACGCATGACGAATGAAAAACCTTATGTTTATCTCCCCACTCCATTCATCAAGACAAAATATCTTCTTTAACACACACTGCATTATTTAAAGTAATTACAGTGTTCTTTTCACTTCATAAACATACGAAAAATTCCCTAAAATTGTCATTGTTTATAAGCCAAAAAAAAGGTAAAAGAAAAAATTAAAGCGTGTGTTGCGCATGCATTTCAAACCCTATACCTTATAGCTTATACCTAAAATAAGCTGATCACATCTTGCATGTTAAATTACCTGAAAACTATATCTCCACGATGAAAAAAAAAAGCGTAGCAAAAAAACTACCGAATCATTCTCAAGTATATTAAGTGTCGGTATTTCAGTTTTGTATGTCATTACCTGTTTTGATTAACTGAAAATTGGTGTAAAAGAAGATATAAAGAAAGAAACATAGCAAATAAAAAAAAAAGAATCAAATCATTTTTGTAAGTGACCATGATGAACATCACCATAACGCCGGTCGCTACTGATGGAAGACGTAAAAGAATGAGAAAAAGACTTCATGTGGATTCCCTTTCTTTAACTTGTTCTTTTGTTTCAGTAGATATACGAGTATGATCATTATCCCAAAAAAAAAAATATAGCTTTACTCATTTTATTTTATTTTGGTGGATCTGTTTGTTTAGATATTTTAATTAATTTAGGTTGCGGTTATAACGGTGAATGTAGTAACTTCAGTGATTGCACACATGAAAACTTGAAAAAGGGGGGGCCTGATGTGGTTCGGTATAAATTTAAGTGAATGCATCAAGAAACACATCGTAATTTGTGTCTAAGGAAATCATTAATTTTCCATCACACCAAGAAAACGAGAGAAAGGCCTGTAAGTTATTCTATATTTTGACAGTTTTGTAAAATGCTTCCATGGTCTAAAGATTTAGACCAAAATTTGAACGACATAGGATCTTACGTTAGTCATTAGAATTCCTTACAATTAAAAGACATTTTCGTTGAGTTTTTTATCCATTTTTTGCATTTTTTTGGTTTGACAATTTTTAAATGGATAAATTCAATTTTCGTTAAATCGTAGGTATTTTACTTTTGGATTCAATTTATATGAAATATATGCATAAAACTTCTTCTTCCTTAGGGTTATAGCTTTTTCATATTATATCAACCTTGAAGTACAAAAAAAGAGGTATAATTGGTAGTCTCTGGGTTCTATATGACAAAATTTGAAATATACCCAAGGTCATGAAAAAAAATTACTTCCTAAGAAAAGTTTCGTTAAGTTTAAAAAAGTTCGTTATGAATAAAGTAAAATCATGAGATCGCTTTCGTTGATTTTTATTGAATTATATGCACATTTCAATGCACACATTTGCAACAAATAAAAAAATTCTCTTTTTATTCTTTTCAGGTAAGATGCTTGTTTTTGGATGTCAAAAAACCCCATACCTTGTTTTTTTCAAATTCCGTAAGTATTTCGTTGGCTGTTAATTAAGGTTTAAAACAAAATTAATAATCAAAGTCACAAACAATTTTATAGATATATTCTCTATAAGAAGTTTCTCTTGTAGACCTAGTCTATATAAGCCACGGTAATGACAATTTTTAACAATTTCCTGTTGGTTAACCAAAAGATTAACTTCTTCAGAGTAATTTTTGTATCATGTAAGATTCTTAAAGTCAAAGTAATAGTGAGCCTAGATTTGGAAGATGCCCATGGTACTCACTTTTTTGTTTTTGCTTTTTTTCTGTTTATCTTAAATTCCGATACTTATAAAAAAACAACCTTAACAAAAATAAAATAATAAGAATTCCTTTCCAAAACAGAAGTCATCTCTAACTGAATGTCATTTATTTTTAGACCAATAAAAAAAAAACTAATAACCTAGGTCTATATATCAATTTTCCCAGAACTTTTAAAATAGATCAGAGAAAATCCTCGAAAGATTCTTCAAACTATTATTATCCTGAGCCCAAAGTTACCATTATTTTTGTTTTATTTTTTGAAGAATTCATTAAGTCGAAAAATTTAAGTCCTTTTTTCACAAAAAAAAAAAAAAAAAAAAAAATGAAAAAGAGACAAAACTTACATATAATGCCATTGGAAAATAACTTATCACATATATCCATAAAACTACAATACAACGATATATTTATATTTTGTGGCTTTTCTATATAACTACTACCTACAACAAAACCATTTGGGATAAAGGATGAACAACACATTACTTGAAAGCATTAAGGTAACCGTGTAACCTAGTAAAAGTTATTTTTGTTAGATACAAAATACATGTCCCAAAAAACGACATCAAAGGACGATACACACAACACACAACCAACCAACAAAAAAGGACACCGCAAATGTATCTTTGATGAATTTATCGTATCCTATAGAGAAGTAGATTGTATGTATATCTATCTATCTATCTTCTACCGGTATTAACTACACAACAATTTTTTTTACTTCAAAAAACATTCTAGGAAATTATACTCACTATAAAGAAAATACCCTCTCTCTTCCTTCAATTTGTATCCTCTTGTAACCAACAACTGTTCTATAGATACACTATATAAGTATTATAGAAGCAAGTTGTTTTTGTCTTATCAATTTTTTTTTTGGTATATATTCTATGTTTTTTCTATACGAGTATAGAATTTACCAAAAAAAAAAAAAAAATGAAAACAGGAAAATGTCACTGGATAGGTCTTGAAAAGTTGTAGTTCTTCTTCTTGATCATTTTTTCGTAAGGATAAAAAGCACTTTAGTTGTTCACTTTCATCCTTTATTTTTTTTTTTTTTTGTATGTTGGTTGTGTTTAGTTGGCTGCTTGGATGATTTTTTACTAAAAATAAACCCAGCAAAAGAAAAACACACGACAGGCATCTTGAAACGTTTTCGGTTTTTACTTAGAATTTTATATATATATAAGTCGGTACAAAATTTGGTATGTATCTCTACACAAGCAGAAATAAGCAAAAGCAACACAGTATAAGTCTTCCATTTTCCATCCATTTTCACAGAAGTAGCATCAGCTTCAGCACACAACAGTACCATGCCAATGGTATACCAATGCTCTCTAGCACCACCATCATCATTGCTCGCATTGTGGAGTGAGAAGGATTTTCTTTTTTAGAAAATTCATGTGCGTTGTGCGTGTACCTTTCAATGCACACCCAATAACGATTCGTCAGCTGAATCTATACAAGACAGGCACAGAGGGATGAAAGAAAATACGCACCAAAGGATGTTGTATAAGGAAGGGGGTGGTGATGGTATATATTGGGGTTGGCATGGGATTCGCGTGCTGCTTTCTATCTTATATTTCTCTGTGTACTATTTTCATCCTTGAAGATGTTCTAGAAAGCGAGAGTCCTGGTGAAACTTTAATAAGCAAACTGTGCTGCTGCTGCTGCTGCTGCTATTCCATGCTGCAGGGAGGTGGTGTTATACAACTTTTGACACACTCTGGTCTAAATTCAGATATACACATACAACCGCACCATCAACATCAACTACATCTCCCCCTTCTCTTCGTCCTTTATGCCGTATCCTATGCTCCGATTGCGTGGAAAATTCGTTGAATTGCAAACGTAGAAGCTGAAAGAAGGAAAACTTTCAAGTTGTTTTACTTTACGCATTTTCCTTCTCGCATTTCCCAAAGTCTCTTTTTCGTTCGTCTTTAAATTCGATAATACATTTTGAACTGTGTAGAATGGAGGGGTTGGGTGGTCTCTAGGAGCTCCATTTATAAGGATATACAACAACAGCACAAAAAAAAACGAAGAAGAAGCAAGAAAAAAAAAATGACACCAGGAGAGAAATTGCTTTTATTGTGCGCACCAGTGTGTTGCAACAGCATTGTGTATGTTTAAGGGTTGGGGGGTTGATGGTGAGTAGGTGGTGGGTGGTGTATAGAAACTTTCTTGGTTACTGTATAATTCAGCAGGACAACGAGAACGACGAAGAAAGACGAAGACGTGGCACAAAATAATATCTACTCTACAACATCGCAGGAGGGAAAGTGAAAGTTTTCTCTTGTTCGTTTCTTATGTAACAAGAAACGAGGATACGAAGCATTTCCGTTTACTTTTTTTTTATATTTTATTTTTTGTTCGTTTTTCGTTTTTGTTGTTTTCCTTTTTTTTTTTAGAGTGAAAGTAAAAGTGAATTCAAGTGAAAGTTAAGAGTAGTCGTGGTTGGGGGTTGGTTTGGTTTTCTTCTTGTGTTCAGCTGTAACATGACAGCCAGAGTGTGCTGAAAGATGGTTTGTGTGTCGGTTTGGTTCGGTTGATGATGGTGATGGGTGGGTTGGGGGGTTGTGGTGCGTTTTTCCTTGCTTTTCCTATCCGAATTAATTTTCCAAGAAGACGTAGATTATAAAAAGAAAATTTTCCCAAGAGGGATGAGCGACAAGCAGGCAAACGAGAGATATAGAGTGAGAGTATAAGAAGGGGGGGATGGTTTTTCAGATGTTGCAAGTGGATGGTGGGCTATTCAGAAATTGGGACAAATACATTTATTTCGTCATCATGCTCGTTTCCGTTTACTTTTTTTTTTTGTTTTGTTATTTTGTTTTGTTGTGTTTTTTTTTCTACTTTACTTTTGCTTGCGTCTTGTAAAAAGGAAAGAAAGTGAATTTTCTTGAGAGATGCATATATAAATGTGTGCGTGTGTATATTACACAATGTATACCATGTAATGACTATGTAGACCAAGGAAAAACTTAGAGACAAACTTAGGCCCCTGCACAGGCACACTAAGGGAATAATACCTACCTCCTACTCGTACTATATGTATGTAGCTAAGTATAGATTTTCTTGTCCGGGGAAAATTGATGTTAAGAGGGTTGAAAGTTTAGAATTTTAGAATGGACAACTGATGGATGATGGGTGGGTGGTTGATGGTGGTGATGGTAGCTGCTATGGGCATTGGTTTCGTTGTAGAGTTGGGCATTTGGGTAGTTGACATCAGTGTAAACTTCAAAGAATGCCACGCCACGCTCTATAGGAGGTACTAGATTTTTCATGGTATAGAGGAATATATATGTATATATAAAATCCAGGCATGATGATGTTTAGAATTGAAAATTGTAACAGCAGCAGCAGCAGCACTTGGCACTTTAAGAAAGTTTTTGACGGCTTAAAAATTTTCTTTAGTTTTATATCTACCTACTTTCTTCTTCTGGTTGTGAAAAGTTTTCTTCTTCTAATATTGTAGAGAAGAGAAAATTTTATAATTTCCTGCTGGCAATGGTGATGACTGGAAATAAAATGAAATAAAAGCGATGAAGAGAAGAAAAAAACTTTTTTCTAAGCTATGTTTTAAAGCAATTTCGCAGTTGTTATAGTAGTAGAGTAGGGGTTGTATTATAGTTAAGTGTGTATATAAGTAAGAGATATAGAGAAATATTTTTTGGCAAGGATTGACATGACGTTAAGTGGGTCTGTTGGTTAAGTTCTATATTATATACATATATTTTCTTCATCCAGTTTAGGTACTGCTTATACATATTTTACTTAGAAATGACTGGCTTTGTCGTTTAGGAGACACACACAAAAAAAGGTTAAAAGGAGTTAATTGATCAGTAGGTACGTAATGAATTATGTGGTAATTCAAGCATAGTATAATTTTTCATATACTATTTATAAAAAAGCAGGGAAATTATTAATCGATTAGGAAGAAAATCGCAAAAGTTTTTTATCTCATTTACCTAACATTTAAAAAAAAAAGTCTAATTGTGGTGTTGAATGATTTAGTATGTTTCATCACCATCAGTTGAATGATTTAGATTACCTACTTGTTTAAGGAAGCTTTTGGAAATCTGAAGATATTGTAGAAAATAGGTATGTAAATCTTTTGGCTATGTGACAACCTACTCATTTAGAGAATTTTCAATGTAAAATAAGTAACTCATTAGTCTAAGGTTCAATTTATCATAGCAGTGCTAGAATGATGTTAAGACGATTGAAAAACTGTCAAATGGCCAGCACGTATTGTGAAGAACTAGGAAAATCCCTTACCGAAAAGAAAAGGATAATCTGGAAATTATTTCCATCCTTAACTTGTTCTTTATACTCTAAATTGATATTTACTTTGCAGCGAGATCAAAAGTCACACTGTTAATTTTATTCTACTCTCCCTCAAAAGGAGGCAATTTTTCTCGTTTATGTCTCGTTTTCAAGTTTTTACGGTTTTTATGTTTTTTTGGTACCGATTCCTTTCCTTTTCAAAGCGCAATTGAACTATGCCATTCTGTATTCCTTAACATCTAACGGTTTTCTTGAAATTTATTAAGTTTAGAATGAGAGGAGGATGATCGGACGGAAATTTTTGATTGAATTCGCTCTTGGTTTCTTTGGAATCGGAAATGAATATTAACATTTTCAATTTGTCTCCAAAAGATTTTAGACGTGTATTTAATTACACGTGTACATTATTTACACGTGTAATTACCAAATACACGTGTATTTATATTTACACGCGTAAATTGCTTTCGAATACGTAGACGATTTTGCGATTTAAACAAAAAATGCATTATATTGAATAAAAAGGCTATTGTTCGGGTTTGTTGCGTTTATTAGATTGATTTACAGACTGAAATTGCTGGCAAAATTTAATTATAAATTCTTATTCAACCCGCAGTTGGGTTATAGTATAGTGTAGGTAGTATAAGTCAATTTTATTATTTTATAGTTTTTAGTTAAAATTCATTAAATTTTGTTTTCCATATAATCTATTACAAAATCTACTACAAATGTGAAAAAAAATCAATGAAATGACAAAATCAGGAATCTGTTAAAATTCAATTTTTTGTATTACGCAAGAGAAAAAAATATTTAATGGTGGTATAGGCCATTGTGTGCATTATGGGTGCAAACATTTTTTTTTTGAAAAAAAAGCATTTGTACATTGTTAGCTACATTTTAAAACAATAAACACTAACATTAGTTGCAGCGTTTTTATGCTATAAGAATTTCAAGGTCACCATATTGGATTTTTTAAACCAATTTTTTTAAATCAAACGTGAAAACTTTTTTGTGGTTATTTTATGGTTATATTCGTTCAATAAATCTTATCAGAATTCATTTTAGACTCTTATTTGATATGTGCATTGCGTAGATCTCAAAATTTTTTACATTTTATTGCAACCATGTCGAACAATTTTTCATTTATTTTTTCAATTGAGAGTGATTTTTAAAACTCTTTTTCTCGCCTTTTTTTTTTGTTGAATATTTTGGACTGAAAATAAAATAAATTTGAATATTCAAATTTAGTGCTAAGGTTAAAAGAAAACCTCAAGATTTTTCTTTAATGTGATCAGTAAAGAGAGCAAAATAAGATAGTCTGAGTATGCAACCCTGCCTCAGTTCTTTTGTTTTTTTGTTTAAGTTTTGTCCAGGAATCTGGCCGATTTCGTTAAATTTGGTAGATTAAAATCCCTTTAAAGCAATAACTACCTGTGATTTTTTTCTCCAAAAATATCACATGAAAATCATAACATTCAGCTCATCAAAGCTTTTTTTTTTTAGTAAAAAAAAAATAATAGTGCTAAACTCACACTCACATGTCTATTTGACTCGCAAAATATAAAATCTAGTTTGCACTTTCACCGTCTTTGCCAAATTTTGAAATTTTTTAGTTTTTACGTCCAAATTATAATTTTCAGTAAAAAAAGGCAACAAGTTTTGAAATTATATCACCTAGCTTATCACAAAATTTCAGTGCGTGCATAAATTTATACATATAAAATATTTACGCAGTCACATATAATTCAGGAAATATATAGGTACATTTTTTTCTCTAAACCTGAATATGCGTACGAGGTGTGCAATATAAAACACAATAAACGATAAAGAATACAAAAAAATAGAAACAAAATCAACGACAACGCATCGATTGCGTAAACCCACTTAGAGAGCTTTATGGTTTTAATTAGTTTCGCAGTGGGTAATAAAAATGCAAAATTTTGCGCCACTATCAGTTAGGAATACATAAGTTTTGTATACATTTTCTTCCTACATACAAAAAACAAGTATATGTCTATGTTTTATAAAAAAATAAATGTTCGTTGAATAGAATAGAAAAAAAAATTGAAAAAGTCAAAACTACACTTAAATTCAAGGTTAACTTTCAAGGCAATCGACTCTACGCATTCTTATACGCATATAGAAAAATTCACAAGCAAACAAACAAAAATTGTAGAGATAAATTACTGCATATCACCTTCCTGTGAGTTATTTTTTGTTTTACTTGAAACTTATTTTTAGTTCAATGTATAGTTTGTCTGGCAGACATTTTTTTATTTGAAAAGCACAGTATATTTTTTTTTTGTTTTTAATAACGAATGTGACCAGCTTTTATTTATGTCAAAACAACAAATTGTCGGTTAAATATCTAACCATTGTACTTATTGTATTTTTTCTACAAACAAACTAAAAATATCATGTGCCAACTGTCATGTAAGTACGGGCATATAGCTTTTTATATTTTTTTTGAACCAATTAAGCCCTATCTGAAGGGCATAATGATTATGCGTAGTGCTTCCTCTATCACTAACACATACCACTTATCAAATACGCATATACACACAACACACTTACGCATTTCTAAAGTAGCTTTAGATCATTAGATCGTTAACACAAAATGAAAAAAAAAAATAATAATAACTTTGAATTTATTGCCTCTCATAACCCCCTTGATCCCACAAAGTGGCGTTACTGTTACACAAGTGACACAACCATACGATGCGATTGTTGACGTTTGTGATTTTTGTGTGTGCTCATTGTCATTGCGTTTTGTTTAAGTTAAGAGAGATATTGAAGCTTGTTTGTGCTTTGAACGCACTATTTTTGTGTAGACTTGACCTAATTCAAAACCACCATGTTGCCTTATATTGCGGTCACACAGAAAAAAAAAAAACTATACGAAGCTTCATTTGATATACTCGTATCGTACTATGTACTGCAGTTAATGGGCGGTCGTATCGCAGACGCATAGACTCTATTTTGTGCGTTATGTCAATGTGTTGTTAGTTGTATAGTATCGTTAGATGGCCCCTAATTTTGATGAGTAGATAAGTACGCTTGGATGTAATTGTGTGTTTTGTTATTTCATTAGATAGTTTGCATTGGTATTTTTGTCTAAACAAATTAATCATTTGGATACTGTCATGAATCTTTACTTTTTTATAAAAAAAAATTGAAAGTTTCGATTCTCGGAAATCTTTTTTAAGTGATTTTTATCAAAATTGAAATCAGTTTAAAGCCATGCAAGATACATTTTTACATGAAAATGCGTGCCTATAGGAAATTCAAAACAATTTTAAGCAAATTGATCATTATTCACTACTTAATCTAATTAAAAAATGCATTATATTGCACTTCCTCTAAGTGCTCTATAGTTTGCACACTCCACGACACTTTTGGTACTTTAAGAAACGCTATCCGCAATTTATTTTGTCCATTCATTGGCATTATTATGATTGTAGATACTTTGCAACGCTGTCAAAAAATTAAGCTACCATTATGTCTTCTATTTTAAGTACATTGCGTGTAATTTTGAAAGGGACAAAATTGGACCTAGCACGTTTCCATGTGGTACCTCATAAACTGTTTCTGCTTATACATATAGTTTACGTCAGGCAGTACTTTTTTTTTTATTTCAATCTTTCTTACCTTACTTTATAAAAATCAAACAAAGCACTCAAAATAACTGCCAAATAAATTTAATTTTTTCAAAAAGGATTCTGAGAATTTTTGCAGTGATTAATTGGTATCGAAGAGATCTCAGCGAAATGAACATCTTAATTCTTTTATAAAAATTAATCCATGTGCATTCATATTTTCAGACTGTATTTTTTTAAGTTATTTTTGTAGGTTGTATGTGAATCGGTCATTTAAAAACCTCTCAAATACGGCAGTGAACATTTTGAAGGAGTCAATAACTTTTACATTCACAAATAAAATATGATTTAAGCGAGTTTTTTGAGCTGCAAATAGATTGAGCCTAACATTTCAATACTCCATTCAGCCCAAGCTAAATATTTAAAAACCAATTCAACGCAGACATTCACGTTGCAATACCTTCAATTTTCAATGTCTGCTGACAATTTTTTTCTTCGTAGTTGTAATATTTAAAATATAAACTCCTCAAAAAAAAAATTAAATAAATAAAATTGGCTACCCCAACAAAAATGCAAATAAAAAAAAAAACTTGCTGTCCCCAAAATTGCCCCCAAACAACATGTTGAATAATAAAATCATAAAAAAAAGAACCCTTTTCTTCAAGGTATTAAAGCGCAATAAATACCACTTTCCCCTCATTGTTCTTCTTTTTATACCTCATATCTCCCCCTATATCGCCGAATTGTAAGGAATTCAATTCAAACAAAAGAAGAATCTATATAACACAATTCCTTTTCATATTTAACTTGTAAATGTCCTACATTCAATATCCGCCTTGAAAAAAAAAGGAAAAAAACAACACAATGCCTCAATAATTTTTACGAGTTAAATACCCATTTAACTTAACACCAAAAAGAGCTAAGTAGAAAGAAAAAAATTGAAAGAAAGGAAGAAAAAAATAAATGAATTATTCGTTCTTTCTCACCAGTTTTATTTTATGATATTGTCTTGTCGAAGTAAATAGATCTCTAATTATCTTAAAATTCGTCCTTTTTTTCAATCTTCATGCATACATTTACAATGTGCGTATCGTAAGTAAATCAGGTTGTTGAAAGAAAGTATTCCTTGATTATGGAGTATTAAAAAAAGAGTTATATGGCTTTGTGTGAGTGTGTAATGGTGGTAGTTGGTGAATCCTTTTTATGCAAATTTCTATAAGTTGACATCAATGTATTGAGTTTTATTTGGATGAAAGACACTGTGAAAGGACAAACTAAATACAATCTTAGAGTCTTCCTTTTCTTACTTTTTTAAAGCTGATGATTTCAATTTGGGTCGAATCCTTTATTTCTTTCACATAACATCAAAACGCATTTAGTTCAACTTCAATTGGCAAAGTTTCTAAAAGGGGTAAATGCAAATTATGTCAAATTCTTATTTGATTTCAAAATGTATATTCTTCGCCCTAAATTTTGAATATAATAATACGCATTTAAACTGCAGTGCGTACATGCTTTTCTTTCAATGAACATTAGAACTTAATCAAACAGAAGCGAAATTCATTTGGACTCTCCCTAAATTTTAAAGCAAGTTTTTCAGTTTCCTCTGAATTGTCAGCAGCAATTCTTTGATTAAATGGTTTGTATTGCATATATTTTTCATCAAAAAAAGAAGTAAGAATAGAAAAAAAAAAAAAAAACGCGTGCAAAGTTCAAAGAAAAAAACCTAAAAATTTGCATTGCGTAATAATTGCGTGAACAAAAAAAAAACCATGAAATCCTGTTTACGTGCATCAGGACCCCTTATTATTTATATACCTATACTTCCTTTGTCCCTTAACTGAAAGAAGGTATAGGTTATACCTTATGCTACTTGCGCGGCGTGTCCTTCGGTGGTTTCGGTTTCAACTTCTATGTTGTTGTTGGTATTTTATATGTTATTTTTTGTTCAAAAATTTCTTGATATTGCAAAATAAACATGTTCAAGTTTATATGCGTCCTATTTCTCTTTTTCATGTGTATTTAATGTAGGTTCATACAAACATACATATATCTTTCTTATTGTGTCATACATTTTCATGAATTTTTAGCTCGTACATTCATATAAATAAAATTGTGCGTTTTTATAAGAAGACAACTTCTTTTTTTTTTGTATAAAGAGTGGATCATTTGAAAACAATTAAAATGAAGAATTCAAAAGGTGCATTGTTCGTTCGGATTATTCACGCGTAGTTTAATGTTGTTCTAATTTTTTATTCGCATTTTATTGAATTCAGATCTGCGTTTATTAGAAGTTTTTTTTTTCTTATTGGGTTGGAACCTCTTCCTTTTTGTATTACTTCGTATTGCTGCGTTTAAAAAAGTGACGACTCAAGGCTATTCACTAACAAAAGGATGTTTTGAGCATTTATTATTTAGTTTCAGATTGTTTTAATTTAATAATTTAAACTTATTTTTAGAAATTGAGCTTAGAAAATAATTTTATTTTAGAATGTTCATATCGTGAATTTTCCGATATCCTGAACATTAAAAAAGTTACAAGCCAAAAAAGTTAAAACAAAGAAGTGCTCAAAACTAAACAATATTACACACTTTTACCTAGGCTGAGTAGAAGGCGATATATTTAATAAAAACTAAAATCCAAGATGACGGCCAAAAGGTGAATTTCACGAGTGCGAAAAATCAAGGTTATGATATTCAGCCAATTCACTATCGAATGAGCATAAACTGCTGGGTCAAATTATAAATACTATGGACTACTTTTTTTTTGCAGAGAACTTTGCAAGTCCCCCACCCACAAGAAAAGTTGTCCGATCCGTGACATTGGCTCGTATGCAATAAAAAATGAGCTTAAGCTCTTATCTCACTTTTCAGTATATTTTCTTGAAGTCTATCTCATTTTCTTGAGATAGATCTCTAAAAAATGAACTGAAATGAGAGATAGAGCTTAAGCTCATTTTTTTCGCATATGAGCCATTAACTCTTTTTTTATTTAATTTAAAACAATTAAGAATAACGGTAGCCGACATTATTCGCCAAATTGTCAAAACATGACAATGTCAGTTTGGAAGATATTACCTTTTTATGTGTACTGTGTTCTTTAAGAACCTACCTTTAAAATCTCTTCTTTTCCATGTCCCTCCCCTTGACAGATTAAAACACTCTGCCTCAATTTTGTCAAAATCAACCATTTTTTTCAATACTGTTTTTATCTAACGTATCATAGGCTTGACTTTTCGAATTATGTTACTTGGATATTAAGTCTTATGAAAACTGAACTAAAAAACTGAAATCTTTCAACATCGAAGAAGAGCTAGATCCTCCGTTTTTAATGAAATAACCTCCGTGAATTTCATGAAATAACCCATTACCATAGTACATTTTACGGCAAAAAAATTCGACAAATTGTATTTTAACACGAAACAACTTGAATTAAATCATTTTTAATATGTTATAACATCAGATATTCTGTGATTTAAAATAAGTACAAAAGTATATTAATGCATGTGCTTAAGACACAAATTCATATTTCACCTTAACGGTTGTAGATTTTTTTGATTTTTATTATATCAACAAAATACGTACACGTGTGTCCTTTTTTGTAGAATCAGCCAAAAAAAAATTTGTATCTGCTATTAAGCTACCGCTTTCCATCACTACAAATTATAAATAAAACTTAAATTTTAAACATTAAACCAATTTGACAGCTCGCGCGCATCAAAGCGCTTAGTATAATGATGAAGAAGATGATGCCAATGTATATATATCTTTTCCTGAGAATTTTGTCCCAAACTGCAGTTTTTTTTTTTGTTTGTTTTGTTTGCTTGCTCGTTGTTCGTTGTGTTTGCTAGGATGTAGTATCTTATGACTTAAAATTCACATGAATTAAATACTAGAAGCAATGTATATGTATATATATCGGCAAAACCTCTAAAGCATAATGAAATTGGACTAAAAAAGCATTCTATACCTCTATACAAGATAAAAAAAGAAACAACCGTATCGGTCAAAGAGATACAAAAATGCACACAAGTCCTTATTCATAAAATACACAAAATAAAAAAAAGATATATAACAAAAATGAAATTCTATTCTCCTCTTGATTAGACAAATTCGCGGAAAACGCATCAGCATGATGATGGAATCTTCTTCTTTGGGGCTTCAATCGCCAATACACTGTATAAAGAAGAAGAAGAATAACAGAGGTACATCTGGTCTTTTGTTTCTTTTACCTATCCTGTGCAATGCGCCTTGAAGATGTTTTTTTTTTTTTTTGCTTTGAACTTGTTTTTTTGTCCTCTTTGCCGGTTGGCAGTTTAAAAGTAATTGTAGCAACGTCTACAAAGTCGATCTTCTATATCCTTAGTTGAACTTATGCCCGCTTTTCAAACTTAAAAGTTCAAAAAATGTAAATTGAAAATTTTTAACTTTGTTAACTTTTTGAAAATTTTTAAAAGACTTTGGATGAAAAGTTCTTTAACTTTGAGTCAAGCTAAAGCTAGATTATCCTGCTAAAATTTGAACCAGGAATAATTTAAAAGCAATGTAGGTACATAACGCTGATTACTTTTAGCTGTCAAAATCAAGATGCGAAACAGGAAAACCCCTTTGAAATGGAATAACTCTTGCCAAAGTATGAGTCGTTTTTAAGATGCATCTTTACCCCTTAAATTCTAACACGTATTCGGAAAGCTTCTCTTTTTAACTTTGAACAGCTTCCTGAGTAAAATTCTAGGTTTGAAGAAGGTCTTATGAAAATGATGGCCCAGTAGTTAATTGAAAAAATATCTAAAAAATAAAATGAAATGCGATGATCTTTAAATCTCTAGCTGCTTCCCTATTTAATAAAAAAGCCTGCAGACTTAGAACCCTATAACTCTCAGACAGGGAAATTTCCCCACAAAATTGAACGAAACTCAAACTCATGATAAGCTATGCCCCTAACTTTTGAAGGTCTCCATTTGAAATGCAACGTAAATGTAGCAAATATTTCATAGACTTAACCTTCTTCTAAATGACTCACGTTTTTCATTCACTTTCTGTTACTCTTTCTACATCTTCGAATAAGAAAAAAGTACTGTCATCATGTTCCAAAATATCATTTAAGTTTATGACCGGAAATGGGTTATCTAAAAGTTAAACGCAAGTAACAAGTATACAATAGCAGCAAGCTGCAAGAGTATAATTCTTACCGACTTGTCTTGTAATCAATGTTAGGTTGTTATAGAAGAAAAAAAGTCAACAACCAAAAAAAAAAAACTTACTGAACAAAATTTGAAACTGTGCACAACGAAAGATCAAGTTTCGCATTAGCGAGAGATTTCCTGGAAATTATCGATTTGTTGAAGTTAAAATTTTTTTTTCTTATTTTTTTTTTTTTTTTGTATAACAGTTTCTTTGTATTTCATTCTAGGTATGTTATATGTGTGCATTTTCATCGATTATGTTTTAATTTTTTTTTTCATTTCGTTTCGTTGCCTTATATCCTCTATGAACTTCTTCTAACTATAAACCGTATGATGTTACTTTTGGTCGTCTTCGATCGTTGTCGGTGTGGTAGTTTTTCTGCACGCGGCATGTATAGAATTATAAGAAAAATATATATGCATTGTTTGTTTATATTTTGCCGGCCAATTCTTTTCAATCGAAATTGAGGAATTTCGATTTTTTTTTAGGTCGAATTCTATAAGTTGTCATTCGCATTTTTATTTGAGTTTTTTTTTCACATTGTCATTTGTAACCTACCTTACCACGTGAAATGCATAAATGCAAACAAAAGTTAGAGCCATCAATTCAGACAGATATTATAGTTTTGGCCTAAAGTCAAACTTGTTATTATTCCGTTTGCTTTATCAAGTTTTTTGTTGTTTCATGTTTTTTTTATGTTTTTTTATAAGTCGTCATATGGTGTGTGGTAGGTGCCTTAGAGATTCCGTTAAATGACTCGAATTTGACTTAACGATGACAAAATGTTATTAAATGGTTTATTTTAGGTTAGGACCTTGATAATCAATATGGCAGAAGGAAAAATTACCTTTTTTAAAGAATAGAAAAAAACCTATCGTAAGGCAGCAATGGCGCCGGCTGACAAGAACATTAAGGTGCACAAGTAGATATTTAGTTTCAAGAATTAAGCAAAAAAGTTGGGATATAATGAAGACAAAATTATAACTCAACTTATTTTTGGTGCAAAAAGTTTTCATTTTTTTATTTTTTTTTTTTCTTTCAATTTATGAAAAGTTATTCCGGGAACGCTTGTGTGCCCCCAAAACTGAAATTCAAAAACCACTAAAATTTGTCTTATGAAAATAGTACCTAATAAAGTATTTTATTTATTTATAACATTGGCATTTTAGAAAGTAAATAAAATACAACATAAACCCATCATTCCTTTAAGCCTTCATTTTCGGAAGAATAAATGTTCTTACAAAAGCTGAAAAAAGCCTCGAAAATTTCCGCAGAATATGAATATTTCTCAAAAATTAAAATCAAATATCGTTAAATTCCTAAAAACGAATACCATTATTAAAATCTATTCCAATTATAAGAACCTTGCTTCTGACCAAAAATCTTAAAAAAATTCACTTTACCTTACAATTAAATTTTATTGAAACATGCACTTTGTAGTTTTTGTTTATTTTACCCGAACATTTTATTTAGCATTGAAATTTAATTCAATTTTTCTTTTGTTTATTTTTATCATTGCAGAAGTTTCCTTGCACGAGAATAATAATACTAGCAAAAAATCAACACACAAAATACAAAAACAAAAAAAATATAAATGCTAATAAAGCTGGAAACTAAAAAAGGAAGAAAAAAAGGAAAATTCCGTTTGGCAAATAAGAAATTTAAAAAAAATACACATTTGGACAAGAAAAATTGCAGATTGGAGAAAATAATTTGAAGTAAAGGAATTCAAGACCTGAAAAACCCCGCAATAGAAGAATTTAAATCTTACAAAAAAAAAAAACTAAACTATATAAACAAAAATAATATATATATCTATGTATAACCCACCAAACAAACAAAAATAGAACATAAAGTTTTTATTTTTAATTTTATTTTAAGTTTAATTTATAATCCCCGATAGTTTGGCAAGAAATTGGGTGATTTTAAAATATAATTCAAATTAAAAAAAAAATATTTTCTTTGGATAAAAATACTGGAAAATCAAAAAATTAGTCAAAATGGATCCACAACAACAGTTTTGTCTAAAATGGAACAGTTATTCGTCAAATCTGGCAATGACATTTTCGAATTTATTCAAATCAGATTTACTGGCTGACGTGACGTTATCTTGCAATGGTAAGTACAATCATTTTTTGTTTTTCAAGCTTTAAATTATATTCTTAAAGTTATCATGTGTATAATTCAAAAGAGCATTATTACATTAAGTTAAAGTTATTGTTTTCACACTGTTTTGTCGCAAATGCAGGGAAAAATACCTACAACCTCAGTGGATAAAGGTCCATATTTTGAATTTTGATTTAAATTTTGGGTAACTTTAGATTAGGTATTTATCTTTTAGTCGTTTAACTATCTATTTGAGATAAATGCAAAAATTACTAGACTCTTAAAAGAAAAGTCCAAGACCGCCAGTTTTATTTTAGAGTACCTAGTTGGAAATGAATTTTTGTTTGAGTTTAGACTTTTAACTTTTTGTTAAACTCGAAAATCCGAATCAAAATCTTCACATTAGGAAACAAAATTGAGTCTTGTGAGACCTAGAAATCGGGTGAAAGGAAATCGACGTCGAAATTGAAAACCGATCAAAATTATTTTTTTTGAAAACTTTTCGAATTTACTTCAAATGAAATTGAAGCACTGTTTGTGTATTATAACAGATGAAAAAAGGGTAAACTTTGGAATGAATGCGCTAATAGACTTTTTTTGCTCAAAATCTTGGCAGTCTATACATTTTTTGTAAATCTTCATCTAGTGGTTTGAACTTTAAATTTGCGATTTGCGGACATGAGACTTTTGAGGTACGTTATTATAGAATGCCAAAACGAAGATTACTTCGTTTTGGAATTCAATTTTCTATTTGCATTCATTCCGAAGTAGAAAACTTTTTTAACTGGACTAGAAGTTTTACTCATTTTATGCACTTTTAAAAGTCTTTTAAGCGCAACCCATAAGTAATACAAAAAAGTTAACGAATAAAAGGCTCCCTTTTTAAGTAGTATGTAAAGAGAAAAAAAAATATTTTGTGGACTTTTTCGTCCCTGTTATTTGAAAACTTTAAATGGTATCTCCGAAAATTGTCGAATATCGATTTTTGACATATTGCCGTATAAGAGACAATACAGGATTAATACTTAAAAACAAGTTTAAAAAATGTGCTTTTTAGTGATCAGATCATAGTAATTGAATTTTTTAAGAGATGCAATTGTTCCTGGAATGATTTTTCGAGAAAATAATAAATAAAACAGTTTTTTTCAATTTTACTGCATGTTTTTGGTATGGCCTAATAGTAACTCAAATTTTTGAAATATTTATATTTGAAACATTGTTATTTTAAAGGAACTGAAAAATGAAACAATTATCTAAAAAAATGATGTTAATTCTGCACTTAATAATTTAATCTTGATCCTTGAAGGAACAACATTCGTTATGAGGAATTCGTATGATAATCCTGGAGATTCCTAACTATCCAGAAATACCAATTTATTGTTTTTTGTTCAAAATTACTTAATATAGGAACATATAAGAGTCATAAAATGTCTGCTTTAAAAAATACATACAACTTCTTCAATCTTTCGCGGCACAACAAGCCTAACCTACATTAACAATTGTATCAATATATACAATTCACACACTACATAAAGACCTCAAACAATCAACGAATATATCCTAAAAGATTTACCGCCCCAAAATACAACAAAAAAAGAAATCGATTCATAAAAACCAGACTCACAGACATATATTATACCACAAGTATACTATGTAGTTAGGTATCAACCAACAAAAATGTCTGAAACGCGAAAAAATATTGATTGAACCAAATAGCACATAAAACCATATGTTTACTAAGTACCGACACATAATAATATTAGGTATAAATATTATACACCAGTATTATGTTCGTTTTTCTAGGGCACAGAGCACGTCCTTAAAGTCTTAGCTTCAAAAAAGGAAGAACAAGATAGACACAACAAAAAAATAAAAGAATGAAAAAAAAACCCTCATAACATTTGGCAATAAAAACAAATCCACCTTCTTTGAATAAATTCAATGAATGAAAGCGTAACAGATAAACTTGTTTCGGCAGAGAGACTCATCAACAGACATAACATAAAGTAAATATGTATTTATATAATAAAAATAAAACAACAGTCGTAAAGCAGCAACCCCCCCCCCCAAATACCATCACTACTCCCCTTACACCCGCAAATAACCAATCTTCATTCCATTCAAAGATATCAAAAGTTCTCTCCTTATTTAGAGTGAGTGATAAGGCATTGAACGCACAACAGACACCAACTGACACACAACTTCAAAAAATTAGAAACCATGTGTATTAGATGGTGTTAGTAAAGTAGAGTAGGTGCTAGGAAGAAAAAGGAAGAAAAATACAAATAAAACCTTCAAAGGGCAGGAAAACAAAACATAAACATACATAAATTATCTAGCAAGGACATTGAACTTTCCCAAGACCCAAATTTAACCCACCACAACTACACCCACCACCCGGTTCGGTTCGGTTCGTCCCGGCTATCACAAAACACCGCCACCGTCGAAGCTCTTTACAACAGAACCAGAAAAAAGAGTAAGGTATCAGAATCAGAACAGAAAACCAGAACCAAAAACCAAATTCAGGAGCCAACAACCAAACAAAAAAAAAAAATCAACAATTCTCAGCCTCAAAAGTGCGCCCAATAACCCAAAGAACCAAAAGCATTATCATCGTCATCAACATCATCATTTTTTTTTAATGATATAATAAATGTTATGGCGCGTATACGTAACGTAGTGTTAGTACTTTCCTCGGCTATGCGAAGAACCCTAATTTTGTTTTTTTTTTTTTTATTTATTTTTTTTTCTTTACCGGCTTCATTTTTATTTTATATATACGACATGTAGTTGGAATTTTCTTCGTTTTTTTTTCTATTCTTTTTGTGTCTTCGTCGTCTTTTTTCTACAGAGTTACCGTCACCGTACTATAATACTACCCGAACTGAACCGACCTTCTGGCTGTCGAATGTGTGTTTCTTGATTTTGATTATGAAATCGGGAGCAAAAGAGTGAGCTAGGTCGTCATAAGATGAGATACAAAAAAAAAAAAAGAAAAAACTTATCACACGAAATACACCGGTCGCTCTGTAATCTTGAAAAATGAATAAACTTGAATTGGAAAGGTCCTTTTGTCAATCAGTTCTTTTTATTTTCTGAATAATAAATTATTGTGTTTAGTCATTTGATAAAAATTATTTATATATCTACATTGAAGCACATGTTAAACATAGTTATGGTTATAATAGAGCTTTAAAAATGTTAAAAAGATATCAAAATTGGGGTTTACAAATTAATAAAAAACTTTCTTTTACGAAGGGCTCTATTTTGGCATGTTTTAAGTTATTTACTTTATGTCTTTAAAAAATTATCAGGTTCACAAAGAAAAACATTTCATTGGTTCATCAATTTGGTTTTTTTGCACACTCACTTCAAAAAAGGTACATAAATAGCAATTTTTTTGAAAAAAATAATACACGAATTGTTTTATTGTTTCGAAAGAAAATGAAGAGAATCGGTGAGAGTAAATTTTTATTATGAAAATTTTCCTCAAAAATTCTTGAGTCACTTCAAATGTAAGCGCAAGTTCTACTGGCCTTAACGTATGCTGCAAGAAGCAATATGGTCTGCCGATTTTTTCAAAATAAAGATGTTAGTTTCTAGTTTTCCGAAATGATAAACTTTATACATATTTCGGGAAGCTGTAATGTTTTACCAGGGTCTCATTGCGTCAACAACTTAAAGTTTTAAATTAAGTAAATTATGACAAATTGTGAAAAAAATATTTTGCATCAGTAAACGACCTCATATATTGGCTTGAAAATTGTTTTTAAATATTTCATCTCACAAATACAATATTTTCAAAAATTCTTATGAACAATGAAACTGAGCATTTTTCATAAAAAAAATAGAAAAATGAGCCAAAAATACCAGTTTACAAAGGAAATCCTGCTCGAAGGACCTAGTTCATTGTATATGATGGAGTTGAAACTAGTCTTAATTCTTTAGGATCAGAGTTTGAGAAACAATCAATCAAAAACAATAAATAAATTATAATATTTATCACTACTAATTTTAAACGAATCGATTTTTTATGCAGCGGGTCTTATTTCCAACTCAAGTACTACAAAAGTCTATAATTTTTTAAAAGTTGGAACATAAGTTCACAATCCGTTAAAAAAAAAACTTAAGAATGAAGGCCAAACATATGTACGTATAAACAACGAACTCGCTGCTTGAATTCACTATAGTATTCAGTATAGCGTGGGTATTAAATTTGTTAAAAAAAAAACCTTTTTTGGATTTTAGTACCCTTTGCACCTACCCCAAATTCTATAGTGAGCTGAAGGACAGGGGTTACGAGTGGTAATTTTTCAAAAATATGTATTGAAATTTTAATTTATGGACACTTTTTTCTTTATGCCCATTTAAAACAAGGTGGAGTTATCTGTTTCTTGCACCGGACGCGTCGATTAGGCAAGTTCAGTAGTTGAAATTTTGAAAACAATATAAATACTAACCGACATCAATTATGTCGGTATACCGCAATTTTTTTTCAAGATAATTTAGATACTCTTGTCTTTAATTAAATAGCGAAATTTTTTTATTTATCAACTATGTACTTTTTACTTTGAGGCATATTTTGATAAGATAATGCAATCATCAAAAATTCCAGGAAAAAATTCCTAGAACTAAATTTTTGTTAATCATACCGTTTGTTTACCTATTGTAAGTTGAAAATAATAAATTATTGCATTAATAGTTTTTGACAGTATACTCATTCTTAGATATCGTTAGATTCGAATTCAAATCTCCTTTCAGGAAATATAAGTAATTATATGTAAACTTAATTAAAAAAATATGCACTTGGAAAATTGGGACTATTTTGTTTTGTTCTGTGAAAATCCTTTGAAAATTTATTTCCAAAATCATAAATTTGTTTAGCTTTGATGTTTCGAAACGAATTAGAAAAAAAGGCTTACCATAAGTAAAAAAAAAATAATACATCGAAGAATAAAACAAAATAATTATAAATATTACAAAGAAAAATTGTATTTATAATTATTTCAAATAACAGTAAAAAAAAACAATAGATTAAAAATACCACCCTCGGGTTGTATGAATATTAAAATCATACCCATTCCATATACAAACCAGCCAAAAAATATGATGATGTGCAAAAAAGTGTCCCCAAAATTCTTGATTTGAAGAGAATATCCATATTAACACTTCTTTCTTCCTATTTTTTTTTTGTTGTTTAAATTAAACCCCTTTCGATAAAAATTTTCTTGCTACATATTGTAGAAGAAATTCATAATAAAAAAGTCTGATGTAAAACTTATTATTCATTGTTTTGATATTGGGTCTAGAAATATGCTACCAACATTGTGTACCATTTGACGACACATAGCTTTAGTGGAGTTTAAAAAAATAACAAAACAAAACTTAAAAAAAATACCCCATCAGTTAAAACAATAATAAGAACAGAAGAAACAGAAACAAAAAAAAAAAGATATACAAAAATATTATAAACAAATCTCTTGTAGAAGCAAGCAGCCAGCGCGAACCTACTCATACCAATTTTAATCAAGAAACATTTTTTGATTGATTTTACCAGAAATCGCCAAAGGACTAAAATAGTCCTTTTTTTGATAAATGTATGGTATAATGTTGGCACACAAGCTAGGATAACAAAAAAATCCAAAAAAAAAAAAAACAAGACATGAATCCATTTCGGCTACCATCACCAGTCGTCCTTTGAATGTGATTTTATAAATTTTTTTTATTGTGTGTTGTGTTCTGTTGCAAGAGTTATGTTGAACCGTCGAAGTCTGTGCTTCCGTCAAAAGGGCTGATACTGGCTTTTGTTATGTCAACTCATACGTTTCTGGTTTTGTGCGATTGGACGACGACAACAACTCTACGGAAATAAGTATACGAGTATGAAATGCAAAATGCTTCTAGTGTCGCTGTACACGCATCACTCACTCACTACCGCGAAGCAGCAGTAGCAACAGCAGCAGCAGCATCAGCGAATGAAAAAAGATAGAAAAAAAAAATACAAACAAAATGGTAGATACACTCCAAACACATCCACCCATCACGACCCACCATCAGAGCTCTGGCAGACAGGACACTTTTAACTCAACCCTTTCGCCATATATCCTAGCGATTTTTTGTGTGTTTGAAAAAAACATTTTCGTATACCCAGAAATACCCGAATATCTCGCGATAGCCCTCCCAGGCATGTTATTTTTTTTTTTTTTAATTTTTTGTTAGATATACGTGGGTTGTCCATAACGATTGTTTTTGAATTTCTTTGCCAAAGAATCCGCTACTATTCTCACTCTACAACAATATATGGGTAGAGATTGAAAGGAATGAGTTTGTAGGTAGTTATGTAGAGAGATGTAATCAAGGGAGGTTTGGTTGGATAGACGAAGCCTATGAAGCGCGTAATGAAAATGGCTAGATGTCTGGGCATTAGAGTTATGTGGTTAGGATGCGAAGTGATGGAGGTGTCTTTTTTGCCTGTTCCATCACAAATGGGGGATCAATCAGAAGTGAAAGATTAATTTTACCTTTAAAATGCTTTGAACATAATGGCTATACGATGTTGTTGATTTTTTTTTTATGTTAAAAGTCCAAATTTCAGTATCAAGAATTTAATTTAGGTATAACCATAAAATATTAAACAAAAAAAAAAAATACATAGACACGCGTATTATTTTGCGGTTTATTTTTATTTCATGATAAAATCATTTCAAAAAGGGTACACATTTCCAATTATTGACTTTTATTTTTTTCATTAAAAAAAAAATATTTTTTTAAACTCTCTCTACGAACGTCTATTAAATGAAAGAAACTACACATTACCATACCTACAAAAAATTCAAATCATAAATTATACAAAATTTAAGTTGCAAATTTTTATATGGAAGAAGGTTTCTGAATTTCGTTTACCGATTTCGCCGAAGTTTTTAGCAGCTTTAATAAATTATTTAGTGGCCATTTACACACTTGCAATCAGAACTTAATTTTAAAGACTAGAATTTGAAATTGGCTCTGAAGTTCCACAAGTTGTAACTAACTTTTTTACTCTGAAAGTGACAACACACAAAATTCTATAACAGATTAATTCACTTCATTCCTTGTGAGTTTATAAAGCTTCATTTTTCTTAATATTGTATAACGTTAAAAAGGTGATTATTGTACTATCTTTTACAAGGAAGCTTAATTATTTGTATTGAATAAAAAGTGGACACTCGGGCGTATACGTGTTTTTTTTTTAATATAATGGGACCTAAGAGAATATTTTGCTTTAAATGTGGGTATCTCGAATTTTGCTCAATACCAAAAACAAAAAAAAAAACAAGTTTATATCTTACTTTTCAGCTCCTTTTTAATTCCTAAATTCCAATAAAAATTTTTAAAAACATACGAGTATGTATCATCAAAATCTTTCAATCGTTCGCATTCTTCAAATATAACCACACAGTACACCGTGTTTGCCACTTAATCGGATATACCTCAGTGCATGTTTGTACACATAATTCATTTTTCGTTTTAATCCATCATAGTAAAAGGGGTTATCTGCTGGTTTTCGTTGGCTAACATAGTGCAATATGGTTTGAAACCAAAAAGAAAATCAAAAATTTGTTTGCATTTTCTAAAAATAAACACAGAAAAGCATGAATGCAGAAGAGAAGATAAGAGCAATTTCAACTTTTTACATCATAAATGTTTATTTTCAAAAATTGTTGAGTAGATGTTTGCAAAATAATATACTATGTTAATATATGCAAATGTATATTATGCATCTATAATTGAAACGAACGCTAGTGTTTCCTCCTACATTAAGTTTGGCAAACGCAGTTTATTTAAATTTTAAACAGTCAAACTTTATGAAACTCAATTCACAAATTTTAATCGTGTATCAATTTTTTTTTTATTTGGTTTGTGTCATATTTTACACTAAATTATACCAGACTCAATGTTTCTCATGTATTTTCAAAATCAAGGATCTCGTCAAATCAATTTTATTGAAAAAAAAACAACATGACGTATTTTATCTTCAAATAAAAAACAAACGATAAAACTACCCACCCTTTTGATTTTGCGAAACTTTCCACACACAAATATAACACCCAAAATTATAACATCACAGACCTATTCAATGTGTCGGCGCTTGAGAAAAAATAATAAAAGAATATAACAAAAAAAAAAGTTTATAAACAAACATAAACCGATTGGTAAGTTCCTCGAATCGATTCGACACACAGCAGTATTCAATACATGCATCTTATCGCATTTATTTCTGTTATTGATGAATCAAATGCAAAACAAAACAAAAAATCCAATAAAGTCTTAACAGTAAAAATAAATTTAACAAAAAAAAAAAAAAAAAATGCACTGTCTGGCTAGATTTTATGATTGTGTATGTTAGATTATTTAACCTAATGCGACTTTAGAAGAAAACGAACAAAAAAAAATATTATAAAAGTAGCAAACATGAAGCAGTAAATTGAATTGAACAGCACCTATCATTTTGTTGTTTTTTAATTTTTTTTTTTTGATTAATTATTGTGCAAAGTGTATGATGCGGAAATAGCTTGAATATGCGTTGTCATTTTTTTAACACCACATAGCAGTTCTGTTTTTTTTTTTTTTATATAAACAAAAATGACGCGTTTGGTTTTTTCGAAACTACACTATTTGAATGTGCAGATTTTGTTTTCGTTTCACCCAAGGCAAATTCGTATTTGCCGTAACAATTATTGTTTATCATTTAATTTGGGGTTCTTATATGCAAGGTTTTTTATTTGATTTTTTTTTCTTTGCATTTCTTCTTTACATTTGTGTATGTTATTGTGATTTGTTGAATTTGTATAGGTTTATATGTATGTACTTTTGTTATATTTTTATTTCTAAGACTGAAAAAGTAGGTCACATAAATAAAAATTAGAAAAAAAATGGCTGGAATAAAGCAACGCACTTTTGTTTTTATTGCATTTTTATTTTTATATTTTTGATAAAATATTTCTTGAATTTTTATCAGTTTTATAATTTGTTGGCAATTTTAAGCCAATTTTGTAATAAATAAATGAATATTATCATATTTGAAATAAATGAAGCTACAAAATATGACTTCTTATTGATAATAATTAGGTTGAATAAATTTTTTAAGTTCCTAAGCGGAAATATCATAAATATCAATAAATTAATCAGAAGTATAACTATCTTACTTGGGAAATCCGTTATGATTAAAAAATTTAAATTAAAAAAAAAAATTAAATTAAAAAAGGTTTGCATATATACAAAATTAAATTTCGAAATTCATTTCAAAAATCCGGTGAATACATGAAAAATTTTATATTTGTCTCAGGGTCACTCTGGCGAATACTTGTTTTTTTTTTAGTTTATGGTTTAATAAGGTATTCCTTTATTTTCACCTTTACAAATTTTATTCACCCTATTGTCGATTTTTTTTTACGGGTAGCTGCACAATTTGCCGCACGACTTGGGTATTAAGTCCCCGTAGCTTACGTTTACACGAGTTCAAAAGCTTGCCCGCACGCCAAAAATCGACTTTCGAATTGTTGGAATTAATATTTACGAGTAGCAATTAAAAAATCCTACTCTTGGAATTTGAGAAGCATAATTATTTGTATTAAAAAAAATAGACACTCGGGTGTATACTTGTTTTTTTTTTTTTTAAGTGTATCATTGAACATTGAAAACGTGATGATATACTTTTTTTCAAATTTGTAATGTTTTAATGTTGTAATATAAACAAATTACGATAACTTCACTTGAGTAGTTGTTAACAAAATTGAGGGAAAAGCTGTGTTTGTAATAGGTTAAAGCCAAGGTTCTCTAGAAGAATAAATCATATATTTATTAGTTTTTTTTACAAACAATCTAAAACAAATAAATAGTGCGTTTCTTTGTTATTTTGTTGTTGAATTTTATTTTCAAAACAGTGATAACAACTCAGTATTATATTGATCAATATCAATTTATTGAATAAAATAATATTTATTTAACACTTCTACGTCTTAAAATTTTGATAAAAAAAAACTAATAATTTTTTTTTTCTTTTATTATTACAGGAACAGTATTTAAGGCACACAAATTGATATTGGCAGCATGTTCCAAAAAATTTGCAGAACTTTTCGAAACAACACCTACAAATGGACAATGCGTTGTTATATTGGAAGCCACATCACCAGATAATATGGCTGCATTATTGGAATTTATGTACAAAGGTGAAGTGCATGTATCACAAGAGGCTCTAAATAGTTTTCTAAAATCAGCGGAAAATTTACAAGTAAGTTTGTATATTTTTCATTTTGGCTATTTTTGAATGGAGTCTAAATTTTGTTCTTGTTTGATTCAAAAGGTCAAAGGTCTTTCAACAGAACATGGTAGATTAGCTGCAGCACAAGCACAACAGCACGAAACCCCACCACCAGAATCTCCATCAGGAAGACGAAATAATCGCAACAGTATAAGTGGGAATGGTGGAAATAATGGTGGTGGAGTTGGTGGCAATGGCGGTGGAGGAGGTGGCGGCGGTGGTGGAGGGAATTCGGGTGGAAATAATAACAACTCAGGTGGCCCATTAGGATTGGGAATTTTAAAACAAGAATGTGACTCCCTAATGCACCCGAGCAGCTCAACTTTAGGCGGAATTCCACCCTATATGCCACAAATGTACAGACCGATATCCTTTGAACCACCACGAAAACGTGCCCTCCGCAGTCCATATGCTGAGCAAGAGATCCGCGGAAGTGTGCTACGAGATGGTTCGAAGAATAGTTCAGATAGTGCAAGTCCCAATAGCAAGCCCTACAGACCTTTAAGCAGTGCATCATCAACAGCACCAACGGAGGCGGACACAATGCAATCAGAGCGAGCTTCACCTGAGTCAAGGTAAACGGATATCATTGATTTAATACATTTTTTTGTAAAACAGAATACAATTTTTTTTTTTGTTTTGTTTTTTTAAATCTTTTCTAGTCGATATGAAAATCACAGTCCAAGTACAACAGCCGGAAATGGTAATGCGCCCAGCAGTGCTGGAGCCTGCTTAGACCGGCCGGTAAAAACTGAACGCAATAATGGCAGTACAAATGAGGCTAACGAGGACGAAAAGGATGATCGTGAATCAAATGATGTAAGGATAGATTGCGAAAGTACTACGAATACGAGTTGTTTTGCGTTGAAGGTATCTTGTTTATTTTTTTTTTAAGTTTTTTTGAATCTTATATCAAATATAGCTATAAATATTAATGAATTTATAAATCTTTTCGGCATACTTTCTATCCTCAAGTTTTGTGTTTTTGTGAATGTGTTTATGTAAAAAAAAAAATTAATTAAAAACAACCTTTCGAACGTTCAAAGACATCTTTAACGCAAAACTTTTCAAAATCACAATTGAAATTATATGGTTTATTTGAACTTATTTTAATTTTTAATTTTTGTACAAAATATTAAAATTTTATCTTGAATGTTAATTGATTAAATTAGAACGGTGCTGAGGACTTACGCGTGAAAATGGAAAATACAAGTTATTCACCGCCACCACCACCAACATCGAATACAACGCCAACAACACCAACTGCTATTCTGGATTTAAAGAATGCTACGGATAGTGCATTGGCTGGTGGACTTGCTGCTTCGATAGCTCCTGCTGATATGTTGAACGTTTGGAATGCTACAAAACTGAATAACAAAAATAGTGGAATGGTTAATACAGCTGATGGTGAGTCTAGAATTTTGAAATGGCAGAACATAAAGAAAGAAATGAAACTAGATAATAATGTGTCTTAAAGTTGAATAAGGTTGAAGATATTTTACATTAGATTAGTTAAAAGGTTTTTAAACGAGTTTTCTACGGTTGGATAATTATGAACCTCATTGATTTATGGAGAAACTCTTTTTGAACTAAATCAGTTAAATTGTTTGAATAAAAAAAATCAAGATCCCGAGCTTGAATCTCCAATAAAATACAATAACTGTAATTCCAAGGACTGAGTCTAAAAATTAATATGAAATTTAAGACTACTGCAATCTACAAAAAAAATTGTAGAGAATTTAAAGCTTCAGAAAAAAGATCATTATAAGAAAATTAAGAAAGAAATTTGGGGACAGAACCGAACCTTGAGGTACACCATTGAGGTACACCATAATTAATATTGATAAGTTAATAAAGGGTTCACTTAACTACAGGACTCTACTATGGAGTCACATCCGGCTTTCGTTCACAGAGTCACCTTACGCCGAAAAGCTTGGTCGCACGGTAAAACTCGACTCATGAAACGGTGTCATTAATGTTCAGGAGTAGCAATCAAAAAATTCTACTTTTTGATTTTTAAAAGCTTAGTTATTTGTATTTAAACGGATTGGGCACTCGGGCGTATACTTGTTTTTTTTTTTTTTAATTTTTTTTTTAAGCTTAGCATTGAACTTTGAAAACGTGATTATATACATTGCGAGAAATCAAAAACGGTAAAAACTCGAGACTGAAAATGTTCAGCAACAAATGAGAGGCCATGAGAAGAAGATAACGTTTTTACATTTTAAATATTTTTCAAAATGTTTCTTGTAAAATTTCGTGAAAAGTTAAAAAAAAAAAAACTTATATTACTATCAACTTTTGGACACATTATTTACATAGGAATAATCTTTAAATAAAAAAATAAAATAGTTTAAATTTGTATAACTAAATATCAAGCTTATTAAAAATATATTTTCTTTATTAATTTGATCAATTTTTTTATTTAAACCTCAACCTCAAATCATTGGCAATTAATTAAGTTATTATTTCTAAAACAACAAAATCCCCCCTCCATCCACCTACAGGAAAAAAACTTAAGTGCCTGTACTGTGATCGTTTATATGGATATGAAACAAATTTGCGCGCACACATCCGGCAACGTCATCAAGGTATACGAGTTCCATGTCCATTTTGTTCGAGAACATTTACCCGCAACAATACAGTTCGGCGACATATTGCACGTGAACATAAACAGGAAATTGGTATTGATCATGTCCCGCAACCGAATCATACGCAATAGGCAACGGGTCAACCTTTGGGTTTAAGTAAAAAGGCACAACGTAAACTCCTCAAAGGACAACAACAAAGTTAAATTTACAACCAAACAAATGAATCCTGTGACATGTTTCTTAGAAAAACAAAAAAAATGCAATAGAAACAAACAAGATAAATTAACATCAATATTAATTGATGCCACAACTGCCAACTGATGCTGCTGCTGTTTGAAAAAAAAATCTTGAACATCATGAAAAAAAAAAACGTGTAAATTTAGAAAAAATGAAAAATTTTGTTACCATTTTCCTTCAAAACAAAAAAAATCAAGCCTTCTATATAAATCTGATTATGCATTTCATCGTTTTATAACACAACTTATATGCCTAGTAAAATATTTGTTTTATGATCATATGACTGAAGAATTAAAAAAAAATGCATGAAATGGTTAAAAAAAAATAATTACAACAACAAGAAAATACTGAAAAAAAAACATTCAAGCAATAGAAAATATTTTTTTTTTTGAAGAAATAATAGTTATTGTTACAAATATTATAATTTTTTTTGTTAAAAAATGCAACGCAACCTCTATTGATTTGTTTCCTGTTATTTAAATAAATTATTACTAAACAAGTTAATTCAATTTAAAAATAAAATAAAAATAAAAAAAAATATCCGACTGAAAATAGTTTTCAGGGTGCTATATGGTAAAACAATATATTAAAAAAAATAATAAATAAAATAAAAAAAATTGAATATGAAAAGCAATTAAAACTATTAATTATACTGATTTAAAAAAAACTTTTTTCGTTGTATAGAAAAAATATTTAAGAAAAAAAAAAAACAAATAAAACCAACAATAAATAGTAAAACAGTTGCAATAAAACTATAAAAAAAACCATAAAATAAGAACAACAACCAAAAAAGTCTGAACGTTTTTGACTGGCCACAAACAATCAATATATACAAACAAATCTACTACAATTTTTTTATTAACAGTGTTTTATTTACAACAATGCAATAGAAATAAACAAAATAGTACCTAAAACTTTATTTTCCTCTCTACAATACATATTTAAAGAAATAAAAAATATACAATGATATTTATACATATTTACATGAATGCAAAAAATAGAAAAATAGATACAATAAACAAAACATACCTATATACAAATATATATATATTTTTGTCCTGTTAATATTTTTTTATTAATAAAAAAAAGAAACAAATATTTTTATTTACAATAGTAGAAAATAAAATAGATTATACAAATAAATACAAAAAAAAATAAAAACATATACAATAGAAAAACAAATACAACTAAATAAATCAAAAACCCAATTTAAGTTTATATTTTTCTGTCTCCTAAATCCCACATCACACTTTTATCCTTACCCTTTTCATAGATAAGTCACAGGATAAATCGTAAAATTTTTTTCATTATTTTCAGTTTTTATTTTAAAAAACTAAAAAGTATATTGACATATATATATATATATAAACTGATAAATATAATATATATATATTGACATATGTATTACGAATTTGTATGTATGTTAACCCACCATAAGTGTCATTAATTAAAAAAAGATAAATTTAAAATTACTATAAATTAACAAAGTTTTAAAAATATATATTAACACATACAAACATAATCATCTTTATTAAAATAGAATCTTAATTAACAAAATAGTTTAAAAAATGATGCCAACACCAAATGGCAATCACATTTATTTGGTTTCCTTTTGACATTTGGTGTTTTTTTCGAACTCGAAAATCACTTAGACTTATGATGAGTATGTCCAAATTTATTAATACATTGATGCTTTTGCATCAAAAATAATTCTGGTGCAAAGGCTTTGCGGGTAAGGTAGTGTTTTGATGTCATACAAAATTTTGTGATGCAAAAGCAGTTATGCGTTAACGATTTCGACCTTTATTTTATGTTTTCGAAACTTGGACCGAAAAATCATTATGACTTCTCACAGGAATCATTCTATTCTCAAGACAAGAAAACTTGAACTTTTGAAAAAGTTTTATTTGTATGGTTATGTGGCTTACAACACGACTTTTAAGGCATCGGCCTTTTGAATCGTATCAAAACACGTCTAAAACAACTCGAAGCAAAAATTGGAATTCTTACAAAACATTAACCATGTTAAAGCTTTGATTACTGATGATAACATTTTAAAACAAATAAAATTTTTTTCTTTTAAATATATATTTGACTATCCGACCTAAGACTCTCTAAAACCATAAGCCAAAACAGTTGTTTTTTTTTCCTAAGTCAATAAATTCTTCATCATTCCTAAAACACACACAAACATAAACCACACAAAACCAAATCAATAAAACTATAATAATAAAACAAAACCATATATCATTAAAAAAAAAATAAACACAAAAGTTAAAAATAGTGAAAACAGTACCTGCAATATAATATTTAAATATTTATCTCTAACTTACACATTTAATAATAAAGATATATATATTTTTTTATTTAGCTATAGAAAATATAAAAAAACGAGTTATAACTTAACAACAAACATATTTGATTTTTTTTTTTTAATTAAAAACAAGCTTTTTTTCAAACAATACAATTTTAACAAATTCATTATTCTGTATTTCCTTTTTCCTTCTTCTTCTCTCAAATCTCATTTTTGAGCTGTATCCTTTTCTTTCATTCTTTTTTTGTAATTGACTTTTTTAATTAATTTTGATTAAAGTTAAAAGATAATGCATTTAAAAAAATAAATACAGAAACAGGTGCCTCAATTTAACATATATATTTACATTTAAACTAAAAAAAAAGTGAAATAATAAAATAGACAAATATTAAAACAGGATAAAAAACGAAACGAAAAGTATTGAATATATATATAGAAACAAAAATCTAATTCAATTACACTATTCAGCCTCCCCTCAACCAAACAATAGTTCAACCTTTCAAAAACGTTCCGAATTTTCAACAACCAGAAAATAAAAATAGCCATTTTTTTGTTCATAAATTTACTGAAAATAACAAAAGATATTATCAAAATTACACCTTTGAAACAATTTTTCAGGACAAACCATAAAATTAAAAAAAAATTCAAAATTTCAAATTTGGTTAATTTATTCAGCTTAAATATTTTATTTTCAATTGGAATATTTTATTAAAAGAAAAAGGTTGCAAACAAATCACACAAAACAAAACACAAAATGTATAAATTGCAATAGTGAATGTTGTAAAGAAAAAAAAAATAATAATTAAATAATTTAAAGTAAAAAAAAAAATAGTTAAAAATATACGCAAATAGTTGATATTTTTTTAAGTTTCTGAAACCATAAGCCTTTTTAAGAAGAAAAAATAAAAAATAATTGTAAACAAAAAATACTGAAACAACCGAATACAATAGAAATTGATAACGGATGTTTCTCAATTAATTAAATAATGAAAAAAAAAAATAATAATATAATACAGGGTGATACAAACAAAAAACTATAGAAAACAATAGATACAGTGTTATTATTATTTTTTTTTAGACAAAATATTAATTTAATTTTTTTCAAATACCATTTACTTACAGTTGAATTTAAAAAAATACTAAATAAAAATCAGTAAAAAAAATTAAAAGTTTTAAAGTGTTAAAAATACAGTTGAAACATTTAAATTTAATAGAACACACACATAACCAACCCCAGTTTATTTCTGTGATCAGCTCGTCAAGGAATATTTTTCAATGAAAACAATTTCCTTACGAGCAAACCATACCATAATTATATACTAACTTAAAGATTTATATAAATATATATATGAATAATTATTAAACTTATTAAAAAATAAAAAACTAAATTGATTTCACAATCAATAAACAAAAAATAAATAAATAATTATTTTTTAACTTTATTTTGTATAACAAAATAGAAAAAACATTAACAAAAAAGGGTGTAAACCAAAGAAATGAGAGTTAATTTGAGCATGAAATTTATTAGAATTGTAATTATATTGGAGAAGGACTAAATTTAGTCCTTATATTTGTGCCTAAATTAGTTTTTCGCTTCGAATTCTTTATTTTTACACATTCACATTGCGTAGCAAGGAGTCTGAATTACATTTTTATTTATTTGCGTTTTGTGAATGTGAAGATGAGAACAAAGTAGTTTTTGGTTTACTTCCCTTAAATGTTATTTTTTTTTTCAAACTCTTTTTTCTTTTTTTTATAATTTTATTATTACTACTATTACTACAGATTACTAACAAGAACGATCATACAATAGGAACTCATATACCTCAGCTTTATAATACTTTCTTTATGTTGTTCAATATACACACAAACAGAAAAAAAAAAGTTATTTAATTTTTGAAATAAATCAAATCATTTCAATTTTAACTGACAAAAGACAGAACTGCAATAGTAACTAAACTACCTCAATAGCCAATAGGAATTCTGTTTTTAATTTTTTTGTTTTAATTAATTAATTAATTAAATTAAAATTGAATATTCATATAACTATTTATTTTTATTTTTTATTTTAATAAACAAAACTTAAACATTTAGTTTTGTCAAAACAAAACAAATAAATATAATTTTTGCGTAAGTAATCAATTTAAATAAAAAACAAAATTAATTAATTTTTGGATTAAAAATCCAATAAAAATCCAATTACAACAATGACAGCACATAACTACTCAACTATAAGTAAAATGGTGACAAAAAAAAATAAATAAAAGGAAAAGAAATGCAAAATATTTCAAAAACAAAAAAACTTGTATATATAAAAATGTGAACCAAAACAAAAAGAAAAATAATTTTTTACATTTAGGCAACTACTCTTTCCCATGTTTTTTAAGTAAACAACAACAAAAAGTAAATTACCTGATGGTAAAATTTCTATCAATAAGATTTCCCGTTTTGTTTTAATTTAAAAAAATATATTAATGTAACATTAAATTAAAAAAAAAAAAAAAGTAAATAACAATTTTCGTAGAATTCACGTACATTATTATTATTAAAAATTTAGGCTACAAAAAATATTTACAAAACTTATGTAAAAGTAAAAAATGAATTAAAGAAAAATAAAAATATGTTTGGATATACGATTAAAAACTAAAAATTATCTTCAAAAGAAATTTAACAAAAAAAAAAAAAACCTACGAAATTTATTAATCTAAAAAAATGTAAAACCTTTTTAAAAATTTAACTTTAGACTAAAACATAAAACTTTGGGTAAATATGTAAAAAAAAAAACATTCATTAAACAATTTTTAGATAGGTTTTTGTAAATATTCACAAAATTAATTTAAACTATTAAAAAATAATGAAAAAAAATTGTAAAATTAATATTAAATTCAAAATTTCTGATGGGAAAATATTATTCATAAATTTAAAAAAAAAAATTAAAAATTTTGTAGTTTGGTAAATGTATACAGATGAGTTTTCATTTTTGGGAAATTAAACCCAAAAAGAAGATGATTTCATTGCTGTATATAATACAAAGAAATTATTAACAAAAAAAAATACAAATTTAACATCCTTAAAGAATATATTATACGACTCACATTTTCAATACTTAATGGTTATGCAAAACCTTAAATATTCACATATTTTCCAAAGGAGCTAAAAAATATATATATACAAACCGTCAAAAGAAAACAAACAATTTGATAGAGAAATTTTATAATTTTTGGATTTTATATAAAACAAAAAAAAATTATTCAAAATTTAAAAGAAATATAGCCCAAAATAAATAAAAAAAAAACCACAAACGAACTTAAGGTTACAAAATAAAAATAAAAGAATATAATAACCAAATTGAAAATTTAGGCATAAAATGTATAGGACACAAAATTGTAATTAAAATTTAAAATACAAATTTAAAACAAAAAAAAAATATTAAGAAAAAAACAAAAATAAATGTGAAAATTTAGGCAAAATTTAATGCAAAACAAAAAAAAAAATAAGATTCTTTAAAATGTAAGCCACTTACGTATACCTTACCCTAAAAATATATTTAAAAATAAAAATAATTTCTTTGTAAAAACAAAATTTAAGTAATTGTTTACAAACAATGAAAGATGTCGCCATTTTGCATTTATATATAAGAAGAAAACAAACAAAAAACATAAACGAAAAGAACAGGAAAAGAAATATTAAAAATATTTCATGATACAATTTAATTATTAAAACAATAATTTGTAATTTTTTGTTTTTAAATTAAGTATTTTTGTTTCCTGTACAAAAACTTTTTTGTTTTTTAATTTTTATTCAATAATAATTTAATGAAAAAAAAAATATTTTGTATATTTCATATGCACAGACGCTTTATAAAATCTAAGTTGTTAAGAATATAAATATATATTTTCCTGTGAACTAAGAACGTACGTGTAAAAAATAAATAAAAAAAAAGAAAAACAAAAAATTGAGAACGCAATTATTATGGTTCTGTATAGATTTTTATTGTTTATTTTATGTGTTAGATTATTTTTTAAAAATAATATTTAATATGAGTATAATTTAAAATAAAGGAATGTACTTATTTTCTTATACTTCTTTCATTATAATATTTTTAATTTTTTTAATTAAATCATTATTGTATATTGAAACAGAAACGAATTGCCCCTTTACCTATAAAAAAATAACTAAAAAAAACCCAACTAGTCAGATGTGCAACACACTCAGGTACAATAGAATGTAAAGTAAAAAGAAAAACAAGTATACTTCTGAAAATACAAAAAAGTAGAACCTAAAAAAAACTATATTAATAGATGCTGTCCAATTTTATTTTGTTCTTAAGTTAAATGTAAAAAAAAAAATGTTGTTATGCAACGAAAACACAAAATTACCTCTTTTTTTTTTGTTTTATTTAGAAAACATGTTTTCTATTAATTTGTAAAATAAAATGTAATAAATGTTTTTGTTTGGCTTTGTTTTTTTCCAAATTCTTATTTTTTTTTTATTAAAAGTTTCAGTTTTTTTTTAATTCAGAAATTAAAAATTATTCATTATCTACATTAAAGAAAATAGTTTTTTAAATTTTTGTTTTTGTATAAGTGAAAATGCGTTCTCACAAAATATTACACAAACATACACACACATATTTTTATAAAAAAATTTAAAAAAAATAATAATGATTGTAAATTTTTTTTTTTCATTTTTCGAAAATGTTTAAAACAATTTCGTTAATTTTGTTTTTAAGTTTTATATATTTTTTTTTTAATGTTCTGATGCGATTTTAATTTAAGCTTTAGAAATTTTTTTGTTGTAGTTATTACATTGGAAGAAAAAAAATTCTATATTTTGTTCAGTTATAAACTGTTTTATTTTTATTATTATTATTATAATTGATTTATACATAACATACAAATATAATTATTATGAATAATATATATTTAAAATATATATTGTGAATTGTGGATGAAAAATAAAATGTTTTCGATTTGGAAATTAATTTTTTTGTTTTGTTTTTTCTTTTATTTTAGTTTTTATTTGATTTTGATTTGCATGATTTTTAATTTTTCATTGGTTGGTTATTATATGATTTCTGAATTCAAATGCTCTGAATGAAAAAAAATTAAATGAATTGTTGTCAGCGTTTTTGTGTTGTTTGTCTGCAACCAACGATAATTTCACGTTCAGGTGTCAAATTTTGCCATTTAATGGTAGTTGGCGTACCAAGAAAACGCATCCTTTTCCGGTTTATTTTTGTTGTTCTGCCGTCGCGACGTTGGTCTGGGAGATGATTAAGCAATGATTACTAATTCTTATGTTTGCGTTTTAAAAAAAAAAAAAAAACATATGAAAGAAATACGTTTAGGATTTGGCCCTTATTTTATTGGCAACTACAGCTTGCAAAGCGTGTCGTTCAACAATTGGGGCGCATTGTTTTCACAGGGTTAGGTACTTGCTGTAAATACATAATGCTGTAGTTACTTTCTAGTTCTCTTTGTTTTAAACTATGTAGAAGAGTTTATATACGTAATGACTGAATTTTTGTAACGGATGAGATGGCACTGTAAGTAACGGTAATAAATTATCAGCCTTCTGAAATAATTGTTCTTCGAACATTATTATTTGTTAAACTATTTTGTTATATGTATAAAGTCTTATTTTTTGTATTTGTTTAACTCTGAGTTTAATTTTCTTTATTTTTTTTTTATTTTTTTCTATATTTTAATTCTTTCCATTAATGTATGTTTGGTTTTAATTTTGATAATAAACCATCTTAAAAAATATTTATTGTATGTTCTTAATCACAAGGAAAATATTTATAAAAAAAAAAACAATAACCCTTTCACTTCACCGTTAAAAAAAATTTTATTTCAAAATAAAAAGCTAAAATACGTATACTAGAACTTATAAAAACAAAAACAACAAATGTATATAAACGACAAGAAAAAATAAAAAACAAAAATTTAGGCTTAAACAGTCCAAACAGTTCAGAACAATATTAAACTCATGGCAAAAACAAACAAAAAAAATTAAAATTAACCTTTTTTATTTTATAAAATTTATTATTTCCTCTTTTTAAATATATTTTTTGATAAATGCTTCTTTAATACAAAAATATTGGAATAAATCCTTAGTCAAAAATAATCTAACAATGGAATTGTTTGTAAATTGATGTTGGATAAGACATTAAAAAAATTAAAAAAAAAAATTTAAGTAAAAAATAAATGTTTGTAATATATGCAAAAATAACCATCATTCAATGGAGAAAAAAAAAAACAACAAGTAAAAAAAACAATTAAGTACAAATTAAATTAAAGCAAAAAAAAAAAAGAAAAGCAAATTTTTCGGAGTACAAAATTTTCAGGGATACCTTAAACTTTCGGAACAAAATTTCGTTAAAATAAAATAAAGAATTATATAAATTTATTAAAGAAAAAAAAAATAAACAGCTTTCAGCTGTGCCAACCACATTTTAATAAGAAAAAAGCAAAAAAAAAAAACATACAAAAAAAATTATATCGAAATCGATATTGATGTACAAATTTATTTCGGTATACTGGATTGGGATTGCATGTATTTCACATAAAAAAAAAAACAAGCAAAAAATTTACAAAATTAAAAATAATTAGAAATTAAGCAAAAGAATTAAAAATTATACATTTGACAGACTTAAGAAATTTTGCAAAAAGGATATACGTAAAATTTATTAATATCTGCATGATTCATATTATTTTTATATAATTTTTTATTTTTTTAAAATTTAAATTATTCTTAACACTTTAATGATTTAGTGCAATATTTTTTAGTTATATTTTTTTTAGCTAAGAAAAAAAAAAAAGTTTAAATATTTTTTAGTTTTTTCCAAAGAATTAAATATTTAAAGGAAATAAAAATGAAAAATAGAGAAGGAAAAAAACTGTTCTGAACTGAAGAAAAAAAAAACTAAAATATAAGCATTTTTGTATGATGAATAGAGAGATTGAATTTAAATTATTTTAATCAATATAATCATTTTATTAGTTCAAATCTTTACGTTTTGTTTTTAGTTTTCAAGATTATTATAGTTTTTTTTTTTTTTTTAATTTTCCTGTTTATAGTTTTTTATTTAAACTTTTAATAGAATGAGAAAGTAATTGAAAAAGGACTTACAACTTCCATTTTTTTGCATTTGTATAACTTTATCTCAGGGGGCTCTAAGACTCAAAATAGTTTTAAGATTTTAATTAAGATTTATAAAACAAAACAAAAAACCAACATCGTAATAACTTCTATGAAATCTCAGGTAAAAATTAAATTAAGAGCAAACCAAATTACCAGCTAGATTTTTAAAATCTATTAAGTAAAACGACGAAAAAAAGCCATGCAATTTTTAGAGTCTTAAAACCTGGCATATATGTAATATACGAGTAAGAATCTATCAACAATATAATGCAACATTATAAACAAAAACAAAACCTTCTTCTATTGTAAAATTATTATTTTGTTTATTTTTTTTTTCTTTTCATAATTAATGCAAAATTAAAATAAAATAAAAGTTTAAATAATAAAATTTAAACAAAAAAACAAATAGTAAAAATATATAATTATATCTGTGATTTTACCTTATTATAAAATGTATTTTAAATATACATTATTTATTATCGCAAAGAAGAAATGAAATGAGAAGAGTATATAAGTATACAAATTATGCAGAAATAAAAATTAAAATTTAGGTTTAATACAATCAAGAAAGAAACAAAAATAAAAAAAACCTAAAAATGAAATAAACAAAAAAATATTTGAAAAAATAGCAACATAATATGCAATATTTGAAAAATAATTTTTTTAATTATTCATTTTTGTTTTTTCTTACAAAAAAAAAATAAATATTAAATCGTTTTTAGTTAAAAATTAAAGTCTGACGATTTAATTTTTTTTGTTATTATTTTTATATTTAGCCCTGATTTTTCAATCGTCAGTTAGACTATCAGAAGAATAAAAACTGCCAAATGTCAATATAAAAAAAACTTTTATTCCTAGGAATAAGCTCTAACTGAGGTTTATCTGAGTATTGAAAAATTGGCTCTTAAACAAATAAAACAAACATCAAGACAAATATAACAGTAATATTATAAAATAAATTTATTATATTTTTTGTTTTAAAAAAAAACATAAAGTGAAGATGAAAAATAAAAAAATATAAATTTTCTTAACTTTTATTATCAATTTGAATGTATGATTATATTACCGACAAAAAAATAAATTAAAAATAAAAAACATTTTATGGATATTTAAATTTGGAAAATAATGGAAAGATAAAAATAACTAAAAAAAAATAAAATTTTGACATTAAGGAAGTGTAAGGAAAAAAAAGTAATTAAAATTAATGATTAAGGTAAGAAATTATTGATAATTATTATTATTATTATTAATTATTATTATTATGTAAACCGTAATTTGATGGACAAAAAATAACTGAACAAAAAATTCACTGAAATAAAAATAAATTTAATTTGTTGCTAAATAATGTGTTTTTTTTTTCTAGATAGGTTTGGTATTCTTGTGATACATGATGTATATGACCATGACCACAGCGAGGAAATGAAAACAAATTTTTAAACAGACTTCTACGTGAAAAAAATCATCCTTAAGCAGTTCATAAAATTCATAAAAGAATTTTTAAGGAAATTTAACAGCCCTATTCTGGCAAACCTCACAAATCACAAGAATCTCAGAAGGTGAGCTGAATTTTGATTTTGCGAGGCTTTCGTATCACAAAAACTTACGAATTTGTGATCTGCTCTGAAGCAGGTCATAACTCAAAAATTTGACAATTGTAAGTAAGAAGTTTGTAGCAAAATATAGCCTCACAAAAATTGACTTGTCCTCACCTTGTAAGGTTCTTGTGTCTTGTGAGGTATCAGTAAGGTAAGCCAGAAAAGAGCTGTAAGGTTTAAAAAAAAAATAATATAAAATTTGGTTTAAAAGTCCAAAAATTTCGTTTCGACAATTTTTCGTAATTTTAACATTTAAGTTACTAAAACGTTTTCATTGAAATCTGAAATTTGTAATGGACCAAAAAAATATTTTTCTTTTTATTTCAAAAGAACGACCTTGTTTGCCACATATGCCACAACATATACCTACTTTTTATTTAATCAAAATCGTTAGTAATGTTTTTAAGAAAAACAACTTACTTCCATTTTGGTCATATCCAAAATATCCTAAACTTGGCCTAAACCTTTATCGAAAGTAAAAATTCAAACAGCTGTATATCTTAAATTAATTTAGGGTTCAATTTTTTTTTTTGCTAAGTTGTTTTTTCTTAACATGCCTTTGAACATTTAAGTAGCCCGTTCTTTTATTAAATAAAGTTAACTTTGGTTGTTGTGTCAAAAAAAATCGTTGTAGGTATTTGTTTTTGTTAGATTTTGTTAGAAAATTTCAACTTTGTTTATTTTACCATCAAAATTAAACATCAAAAGTTTTCCACATTTACTAGATATTCAGATGGCAAACTTTTCCACACAATATTCCCAAGTAACAATTTAACTTGTATAAGGTTCAATACAAACTATTTTTTGACTTGTGTAAGAAGAAGGACAAGTCTTATGCAAATGATTTTGGCGCACATTACCGAATTTCCTCAAGACCTTCCTCCACAGGCAATTCACAAGCTAATAGCTTGTGACGAACAGCGTAAAACAACCTTATGCAGGCCTTTTTACAAAACAATGAAACATTTTAGGGAAGTTATAGCTTCGCTAAGGAAACTATGATTTGCATTGGATGTTATAATAAGGCCTTATGGAAGTTGTTATAAGATGTTGAATTTATGAATAAAAAAAAATTTAATTGAATTTTATTTTTTTCTTTTAATTTTTTCTATTTTGTTTATTCTTCTTTTTTCAATGCTTTTCTGTTGTTCTGAAATGAGAAGAATTTTATTTTAATCCGAACCGATCCCACGTACCTTTGCATACCAAGCCAGCACCTTACCAGTAGACCCATGCTCGAATATTAAAGATGAGTGGAAAAAAGGGAGCTAATTGAAAAATCACATAAAAATGCAATTTTTTTTTCTAAAGCGTTACAAACATTGCATATCTGCAGGATAAAAGCTTTGCATACTTATTGGTGAAAAACATTGCATACCCCTACTAACAATTTTGCTTCTATAATGCTTTACAGAAGCAATAATTGTATCTGTAAAGCTTTATAGAACCAAAATTGTTTGTCGGGACTTGAGAGATGAAAACATTGCATACTTACAAGAACCTCTTGAAACAGGTCTTATGAAAGCCTTCTGTCACTTGAAAATAGAAGACTTCTTTAGAACGGTTCAAACAGGTCTTATAAAGGTCTTCTTTAACTTACATTTACAAGGCTTCTTCTAAACACTTCCAGGTAGCCTTAAGGAGACCTCCTTTTTTTCCATGATTTGCGTAAGTAAAGGTATAACTACATTGGCTCAAAAAGTGAAAAAGTACAAAAGTGAAAATTTTCAAATGCATTTTTGTGTAGTTTTTCGGGCTGGAAAATTAAAACTAATGATGCAGAAAGCTTATTTTTTGGTCTAAAAAACAATTTGTATACTCTTTTTCACAAAACAATTGCGCTAGCCAGAAAAAAAATATTTTCACTTTTGTACTTTTTCAAAAAGTGGTGTATGTAGTTAAGCCTTAAGCCTTAAACTTAACGTATACAAACTATAGCTTGCCGAATCGAAGAAAATGGACCTTATGCAAGTAAAATTGTTACTTGGGCGTTTACCACATTAACCATTTTAGCACGTTTACGCGGTTTCATAAATACCCCTAATAAAAAACACACGTAATTTCTTTGTGTCTTCTTTTTCTGAAATTAGTTTTTGATCTCACAAAAATCTCAATTCTGAAAATTATTTCGAAGTGATACCTAATAATAGGTGTGTTTTTTATTACCACCGGGCTTAACTAAATGTTCCGAAAAAAAAAATATAAAGTTGTCATATTTTTCGCTTTTGGGTTTTCTTGTGTGTTTTTGAAAAAAAAAGTTTAACTAACTATTAAATAAATATTTAAAATAATAATTGTCATTCCAAACATCAGTTTTGATGTTTTTAAACAAATTCTAAACAATTTACGAACAAGTTTATTTGGTAGCACAGATTTAAATCTGTTGAAAAAGTTAAGCCCAGAGAATTCTCCGGGCTAAACAACTAAGCCCAAGGGGCTAAAGTGTTGTTGCATTTAACATGTAAATTGCTTAGCCCCGACTGCGTTTTTTTTTTTGTCCAGTTAAGATTGGTGGTAATAAAAAACACACCAAATATGTACCTTTAAAGTAGAGTGAATATCTATTCTATTTTGGAAAACATCTTGGATTTCAGATCCAAATCAATCACCATTCTGTATACACCTTAATAGAAATCCATTTTCTAAACACACTTATCTAATACACAAACCCCTGTCAAAATTACATTCCACAAAAAATGTCCCTCTTCCACAACTGTCAACAAAAAAAAAAAAAATATCCCAAACTGTCATCTAAAAAAAATTTGACAGCAAAAAAAAATACCCGCCTTTCGCTACTACAGAATATAAAAAATATACAACCAAAACAATGGGTTCAGCTACAAAAGTAAGTAAAAATTAATTGTTTTCTTTTTAAATCTTTATTATTTTCCATTAAATTCCTTTACAATATTCACTGAGAAACTATTTCCAACTATTCCTAATCAACCACTATCAATACATTCCCACTTAAACTACAACTTTCAAACATAAACTATAAAAAACTAACTAACCATCTTCCCGATACATGTTTACAGGTTGGAGAGATATTTACGGCGGCCGGCCAAGCATTCAATCGTCTAGGAGAATTAACAATGCAATTACATCCCAGTTCTGACTCACCATCAGGGTAAGTTTCCTTCAATCTTTTAAAACAACTCTAAACTAATAAAAAAAATCTCACTTCCAATCATCATCCTCCCCCAAAACCATCATCCACCAAGCTCAGGAGCAAATGGACAGATGAAGAAATCGAAATGTTGCACTCATCGATAACCCGTTTCTCCGAAGATCTAAGCAAAATAAGCTTACGAATTAAAAACCGAACAGTGTAAGGCCACAGACAACACAAATATTTTTGTTTTCTTCATCTGTTCCTTGTCGAGAGGGCGAATAAAACCTAAACAAAATCAATCTGACTTTCACTTTCTTCCAATTCCAGATCACAAATACGTCAGACACTGAAAAAGAAAGCCTACGAAGATGCTGGAATCCCAGCTAAACAAGTCCCAGCCAGCCAAGTCCAACACATCCTCCAGGCGCAACCTGTCCAAATCCAACAACAACCGCAGACTTCTCACCAACAACCAAAACTCATACAACAGCAAGTAATCATCCAACAGGCGCCAATGACAGTCAGTTCGCAATTGCAACAGCTTCCACAGACTATACAAACTCAACCCCATCAGTCACCTCAAACAGTCACTATTCAACAACTGCAGCAGGTGAAAACGGAGCCGGTGGTTGTGGACAATAGTGCAACTGGACTGATGACTGGGACAAAGTCTGGCGACATGATGATGACCCTCAATCGATTGAATACACAAGAGAACGAAGTCGATGTGGAATGTCTGCCATCTGACGTTAAATTGGAGTTTACCGGTGAGGAGGTGGCCGGGTGAAATCCAGCCCAATATGACGAATATTATTTCTTCAAAAAGTAAAAAAAAAATGACCCCTTGCGTTGTGACCCCCAGCACTAAACTCACGTCGGACCCCGAAATAAACCCCAATCCAAACTCTATCTCGACAAATTATTTTGGCTTTCTTTAATTAGTTTATTATTGTCTAAGTATTATTGTGTAAAAAAAAAATAATGAATCCCGTTTGATTACAATTTATATAACGGCAAAATTTATCTTGTACAAATAAAAAATATCCTAAATAATGTAATTGGTTATGACCTCTTATTAATTAAACCCTTTAAAATCAAACTATCTTGTCGTTTCACGAGAACCATTAGATTTATCTTACTTTCCTTTGATTGTACTAAATAATATTCCAATTCTATACTCCAAGACAGCTACAAATCTGGGTATTGTCTTTAATCGCTGTCTAACATGGGATAATCATATAAATGCATTTATTGGTAAAACATATGGTGCTTTACGATCCCTTAAGTCGTCTCAGGCCCTTATTGCCTTTGTGTCGTCTGTCTATCGATAGACGACTTTGGTTGAAAATCGATCATCGAAAATGAATTTTAGCTTGGTGAAATTCTTTTGTGAACGAAATTTTTTGTTTTATCATTCGATCTTTTTCGATTATAATTTTGCTTTCGACTCGATAGCAAATATCTTTGTCAAAAAAGATACACAATACCAAAACAGATATTTATCGAATCGATCGACTTTTATGACATCGAAAATTGATCGAAACTCGCAATAAGGGCACCAGTCTTTTAACCCTATCTAAACTCAAACTATGCTGGTGAAAACATTGATAGTGCCAATTCTTACTTATGGGTGTAAAATATATAATTCGTGCAGTTTTGAAAGCAAGCAGCATTTTCATTTAGGCTATTCAACATGACATTTAACAGTTTCCTGGAGTTTCGTACCCTATTTCTGTTTTCCGATATCTTGCTAACGCATAAACGCCACTATCTGCATGAAAGAATACAAATAGCCTGGATGTATAGATCCCATCAACTCATACATTTGCGATACTCATCCTTAACATCGGAACGTCAGTTTTTTATAAATAGTGTTCGCCCATGGAATAATCTTCCACGCGATATCAGAAGAATCGAAGATCTGCGAAGGACGAAAAAAGAAATTAAAAATTATCACTGTCCAACACTAAATGGAGGGTTCTAATTCCGAAAACAACATTAGTTTTTTTCAAAGCAGCTCTAGTTTATAAATTATTCATACATAAAAAGGCATACAAATTTTTTTTTACTATACATTTTTTTAGCCCTGTTTTTTCAATTGTGAGTTAGACCATCAGAAGAATAAATGTCACTAAAATACATTAAATTCGAAATAAATTTTTCCAGCAAAACTTTAAAAACGCATGTAATAAGAAAAACTAAAAAAAAAATAAAAAAAGTATTAAATTACCTCCAAAATGTGCAAAATGAAAATATCTAAAAAAAAAATTAAAGCTCCTAGAAAGAAGATTTTTTAGGAAAATGTTAAACTGTTAAAATAAGCATAACTTTAAAATAAGAAAAACTAGAATATTAAAAAAAGAGCTCCTAGAAAAAAATAAATGTGAACTGACCCCAAATGCAATAAGTTTAATATAATTTTTTCCGGAAAATTTGAATAAACGCTCAAAATAATGAAAACTTAAAAAATAGTATGAACATGCCCCCAAATATTAAAAAATTATATATTTCAAAAACTAGAGTTGCCTGAAAGAAACTGAGCCCAAATCCATAAAATTCGATAAAAATCTTTCTGGAAAATTTTAAAAAGTAAAAAATTTTTGGCCAGGGCCACTTTGCATTTTGCAACTTTGCAAAACAATACTTTTCTGCAAAGTAAAAGTGCAAAGTGTTGCACCAAAAATTAAAAGTTCCCCACTTTGCACTTTGCAATTTTTGGTTGTTCCAAAATTTAAATTAAAAAAAAAAAAATACTTTTAGGTATAATTAAAATTATATATTTTTAATAATAACACTTCATAGGGTTCAACAGAATCAGAAAATAGATAATTCACAAAAAAAAAAAAAAAAAAAAACAATAATCGTATCTAAAAAAAAAAACAAAGAAAGAAAAATCAAGCCTGCGGTGATATAGCACCCCTGTTGTCATCGGAATGTTAAACAACGATATCTTTTGAAATTTTGTTGTACTTTACTCTATCACTTGTTATTTTGTTGTTCATAGTTACTTAGACTGTTGCTTTGCAGTAATGTTGTTTTGAGAAGAAAATAATAGAATTTGTAATATCAATATAATTTCATTATTTTAACTTTAAATTGCAATCATTCTTTGCATGACGGATAATTTTGAATAAGGTGGTTGGCAATTCTAGAAGAGTCTCTGTAGCCATGAAGCAGAGGGCAGAAGTGCGTTCTTTATTTTACCATAGTTTACTTATGTTTATATTATCCAACTAAATGGTCTATTGTTTAGTTACAATTTCTAACTATTTGAAATGGTCCCTAAACTCCTGTTGAAGTGTCAAATAGTCACGATTCGTAACTTTTTCCAACTCACTTCCATGATACGAGTTTAGTGAGTTGTTGATCTAAGAAATAAGATGTTTGATTTTCAAGACAATTCAAACATTTGTATTACTTTTATTAATCAGCGGAAAAATTAAGTTAAAATGGAATTTTGTAAATGATGGGAGAAAATTAATTTTGAATACAAACATGATTTTCGGTTATAATAAAGAAAATTCGTTTGACAGTTTATCATTATCTAACAACAAATCGTTCCTAAATAATTTGTAAAAAGAACACAACAAATTCTAATAATGCCACTTCAACTTCTTTTCACGTAGTAACCATAATTAAATAATCCTAATAGTTAATTATTCCTAATTTCAAAATTCATTCTTAATTTTACATCACTCACGTATCTATTACAATACTCTTTATCTTCAAAAACTCATTCAAAGCATTTCATTTTAAATTATCATTTAATATACCCGAACTTTACATGATAAATGGCCATCCGCAAATGAAATTTTGTCTTTGCATATTAATGCAAAACTTTGCAGAATTTGATATGGAAAGTGCAAAGTTTTTTTGGTTGGTGCAACGAAATCGAAGAATTCTCTGCATCTGCATATTGGCAAAACTTTGCACTTTTCAGAAAAGTACTTTGTGCTTTGCAAATTTGTGGTTGGTGCAACAAAATTGGCAAAGAAGTAATTTTTGTTTTACTTTTCAAAAAAATAATTTCCTCTTTGCAAATTGGAGTTTGGTGCAACAGAATTTGAAAAGTTAAAGTGCAAATATGCAAAATGCAAAGTGCAAAGTGGTTGGTGCAATAGGACCCAGATCTATCATCTTAAAACACTTGAACAGACAAGTAACCTAAAAAATGTTTAATGTTTACTTAAAATTAATTTAATTTACTTTTGAATTTTTTTTTAAGTATTATGTATTATCTTTATATTTGTAATAAGAGCTTCTCAATAGCTTATAAGATTATATCTTACATTGTAAAGTAGGCAAACGATAATAAAATTGAAATTGAAAGTTAAACCAAATTGGAGTTCCCCGCCTCTTTGTGTCGGTAGAACCATATCCTTCGCATCCATTTGGTTGGCAGTGTTTCATGGATCATCTGGAGGTTGAGATGGTTTTCTAGATACTGCCTTATGTCTTCTTCGATGTTTATTGTCCATTTTAATTGTCCAAAGTTTGGAAATGTTTCTTGTGCTGATCTACGCATTCGACGAACAGCAGTTCGATAACATTTCCAAGGTTGGGGTTCAACTATCAGAAGTTGGGCAAAGTGTGAGCATTTTTTGAGAAAATCCTGTAACCCACTGTCGCCATGATTCAAATGAATCCACATGGTAATTGAAAAACAACAAACAGCATCGAATTTGGTGGCATTTCGAGCTTTGAGAAAGTTCTTGATTTCTGACAAGTCAGTTTGCATTATGTCGACACAAGCAAAATTGATATTTTGAGGAGCATTGTTGTTTTCCTTCGCTCTTTTGATTAGAGTTGGATCAATATCTATTGCTAGGATTTCTACTTTTTTGTTTAGATGATTTGTGAGGTAATTTAGGAGTAATTGAGTGACATCTCCAGCATTGCAACCAACATCGAGGAGGAGGTAAGGTGATTCATTAGAATGTGTGTCGTGGGTCTTTGGTAGCCATACATCATTTGGAAGTAAAGCTATTCGGTCTTGGGCCGAGTGGAATTGATAGTAATTGATGAAGTTACCATATTGCACGGCACCGGGATCGTCTGCGCGGAAATTCATGGTGTTTGTTTGTTTTTGGGGGTTAGAAATTTTAATGGGACGTTTAACTTTAAACATAAGTTGATAATTGTAAAATAAAACTATTCTATTTTATATAAACTTCATTTAATTAAATGGCAATACTTTTATAAACAAAATAAATGTGTAAAAAAAAAATAATAAAAATTGTTTTTTTTTTTTATTTTCGCATGTAGATGGCAAAGCAAACGATAGAAAGGTGGTTCTTGTATAGGATAAACGGACACAAAATAAAGGTTGAAACAGAATGCTACTCTTTAAGGCCACAACTACACTTCTTAGTGCAAAAGGGAAATTTCCTAATCTGTCAAAGACAAAACTGACAAATCATAATTCTTAGATGACATTTCACAGCTACAATTTTGTTATGAATGCCTTGACAAATAGTTGCAGAAATGTTTTTAATTGCCTAAAGCCTGCACGGAGAAAAAATAAGGTATGAACCACCTTATTTCTGGTATATTTAACTTTAATGTAAAGTTTAAATAGGGATGACTCCCCAATAAAATGGAATTTACCTTACTTTTCTAGTAAATTTATAGCTTATGATTAACTTTACAGTAAAGCCTTTTTTTGTATGAATTTCTAATAGAAATTACTAGAAAGTTAGGTACATATTTTACCTTACTATAAGGCTGAAAATACTGATTTTTAAAGTAAATTGAACTTCTCTATGCAAGGTATATAATTTAGTTACAGATTGGATCAAATAAAGTCAATTGCATTTTTATTGATGACATTTTTCTAAATAAAATTGTATGCATTTATCTTACAAAAATTAAAATAAAAAAGGTGATTTTTGTAATTATTGAAAAACATAACTATGTAACACGTACTTATAATCCTCAAAGCTATTTAGAAGTAAGTTTCGTATGACCCTGTTATGTTTTTCAATAATTACATAAATTACCTAGTTTATTATAATTTTTGTAAGGTGCAAACAAACAATTTTATTTAGGAAAATATCATCAATAAAAAATGGAATTGACTTTATTTGATCCAATTTTTTTCTAATTCTTCATGAATTAATTAGATTGAATGATGTTAATGCATATATGGATACATATATTATTCTAACACAAGAAAAAAAAACTTGCTATCCGTAATAATTACGGAGCCAATAACAACGCATAAAAGAACACAAAAAGTAATGAAAACATTTCACTTTCAAAAGATAAACACAAATGAGAAAAGAATTTTTTAGATTTTATTTCTTTATTAATTATTCCGCACCCGGACACCTAAAAGCTTTGCAAAAAAAAAATTTCCAAAACACATGGAAGACAAAATGGCAGACCTTTCAATGACAGTAATTAAGGGCCATTTGCTGAATCGAAACTTAAATAATTTATGTTGAACATAAACTCTTATTCCCTACTTTTTCCTCTGCGTAAACTGTCACATAAGGATTTATGTAGAACTTAAATGCTTAAGTTTCGATTCAGCAAACGGGTCTAAGAGTTATTACTATGTATAGGGGAAAATTCCTAGAATTAGGTAATATTATTACCTTAGGCCCAGTTGTACAAATATTTAATCCGTGGTTCTGCAACTTTTATCTTCTGAAATCGGTGGTAAGGTTCGAGTTTAGCACTGGTGCAAGGTTCACATATGTAAAGATAGCCAAATGCTTGCTTGAACCGAAATTGACCCGCAGCTAATCCGCCGAAATCGGTGGGTTAAATTCCTGACCCAAGGCTGATCCACGTTTGTACAACTGGCCCTTAGTGTAAGGTAAAACTTATTCATAGAATAGTTAAATTTGTAAAATATGTTTTACTAGAATCTTAAAGTGAAAAGAGTCATACACTTTTTTGGATGAAGGTTTATTTTACTCTACGTAAAGAAAATATTGCTACTCGTAAGGTATATACTACTTTATTTTGTTCACCATAATTTTCTTGTAAAAATTACTTTACGGAGCCAAGAAATGTTCAATACGTAAGGTAAATTTTACTTAAAATCTAGGGCTTTTTACTTTAATTTCCTTACTAGTCATGTGGAGTATAAAATACTAGATTCATTTTTCTCCGTGTGTTATCACTAGAGCCCAATTAACATTAGGGGTATTCACGATCCGATGCAACTGGTCTCGTATCATTGCAAAAGTGCAAAAGTGTAAAATCTTGCAACACTACAACAACAAAATATACGGATCAAAATTTTACAACAGTCTTGCACTTTTGCAATACCCTAGACCTATTGCAAAATAAAAATACAATAGAGTAAAATAATTTTTCACGGATGACATCTTGCTGTCGCACATGATAAACAGTTTATCTCTTTTATTCTGTCAATCAATTATAATCGTCAACGCCACTCATGTCCCGTTATTTTTTTCCTGTTGTAAGATTATTTGTGAAAATTAAGTAACGCGAACCAAACAAAAAATAAAATTGTAAAAAATGAAAAAAAAGAAAAAACAACGGCGAAGGAGCAGATATAAATAACATTGACTTAATATATATGGACTGCTAGAAGCATATTCAGGTTGGTTCCACTTGTTTCTTCGCGATACTAGCGCCCTAAAAAAAAGCGGAGAATAAGTGCAACATTTTTGACGAAGTGCGAAAGGAACAAATATAGAAAAACAGAGAAAGCACTACCTTTTAACGACAGATGTCATTCACTAAAAGTTTCCTCTTTTCGCCGTCTAAGGTTATACCGCTAGTAGAGCTAGAAAGATGTGGAATCATTTTTTTTTCAATTTTTGTATGGAAAAGTCAAACGACTAGCAGTCCATATATAATAGGTCAATGATAAATAATATCTTGGATTTCATTCATGAAACAGGAAATTTTGAGGTTTTAATAAAATTTGTTTTGAATTTAGATTTTTATTAACCTTAACCATTCATTGCAGAAGCCGACTGCACAAATTTATTATCGTAAATGTCTGGACCAAAAACCCCTAGATACCACCTGGGACCTTATAAGGTGGAAAGTAAGGAGCCTGAAAAGTTCCTTTAATAAAGCAATTGAATGGGAAAAGTCAACAGGTGCTGGTCTCCTTGGGACAGAAGAAGGAGTGTTAAGTGTTAAAGGTAAGTTACAAATTAAGATACAGGTGACAAATCATGCACCTACACATATTTCCCCCCTCTGTAGCCAAAATACTAAGAATGTACCCATACTTCGACAAATTAAAAGACATTTTTGGGGACAAAAGTGAAGGAGGAAGCTCTTTTACAACTTATGAGATAACTGAATTTCTTATGTCTGATGACGAAGAGGTGGGCGACCAAATTGGGTGTGAGGAAATTTATGCATCACCCGAAATAATTCATGTAGTTAATGAAAGCCAAGAAGAATCACAAATCGAAATAAACGAGCTTCCCCTTCCACCAACGCCAGCAACAACACCAACGCAAACAAATTCAGTTCTGGGTGACAAAACTTATAGTGAATCGGTGCAATGCGCTGAAAAATTGCGTAAGTTTGCCCCTAAAACAGCAATTGCCCAACTCACACAGCTGCAAACCGAAAGACAAGTTTTCCAAGAAAAAAAACTTAAATTAGAAAACGAAAAGCTGCTTCAGATAGCTGATATCGAAGAAAAAAAAATTAATTTGGAAAAAGACAAGTTTTTGAAGCAGATTGAAATAGAATATTTCTTAAATTATCTCATTTCGAATGTAATCGCACAGAAAAAAAAATTCATTTGAAATTTGAACTGACCTTATTTGCGAAATATATCATTTGGGCTCTAGTTAAAACAGGCTAATAGTTTGAACAAAAGAATGACCACACCGGAGAAATGTGTCCAAATGAGATGATTTTGAAAATTATCCAAAAAATCTTTTCATTGCAAATTACCAACACTAAATCCTGAAACGAAACGAAAAATTTTCAAGTCTCCAGAGTCGACAACGAAAATGCTAACGAAAAAATATCATCGCGTAGGGGGAAGTGGTCACCCTTCGTACAGTTTTTACTTATTTATTTTTAGTTATTTATTTACTCACTCCAGCTTCGAGAAAATGGACTTTATTTGTAATATGTATATTATTACACTTTACAAAAAAATTTGACACTTCTAAGTCAAAGGCTTAAATAGTTATAGCCATTTTACTGGGATTAGATTTTTGTACGAATCCTCCCCACCAGTGGGGTACCTTCGTACAGCACATGGGGTACATTCGTACAGGATATTTAAAACGTTAATTTGACTAACTTTTGGTTTGTCAAATGCCAAATTTGAGTTTTAAAACATTTAATTACTTATTAATTTATTAATTAATTGAACTTGACTCAGAAAAAAACGAAAACAAATAAAAACTCAATTTTTCACGATTCGACGATTCTGAAACAAATTATTATTTACATATATAAAAATACCAACCTTAATTTACTATAGAATGCGAAAAACTTATTATAGAGGTTTAAATTTCATTTCAATAAAACTGTAACTCCGTGTTTTGATTGTTATCTGCTCAAGAAAATTTACTGGCGGGCATACGTATGCGTACGAATGTGCCCCATGTTTGACTGTACGAATGCTCCCCAAGCTGTACATAATGCAGAAAAATCGATTTTTGAAAAAATGTACTGAGATTTTGCAATATTTATAATTAAAACACAAATTTAACACTTTAAACAACAATTCTTCACTACTGTTTAGCCAAAAACATAGTTAACTTAAACACAACATGACATCAAATGTACATAAAAAAATTACTCAGAGCACTAAAAAACACTAAAAGTCTTGTGGCGACCGAATCCGTTGCACTTAGGATTCAAAATTTATCCAGCAGCTCGGCGCCTACTATGTCTATGCACACTAGTAAGCACGTGTTTGAATACCGTTTAGTTTTTGTTTTAAGCTCACTGTACGAAGGGTGACCGTGTACGAAGGGTGACCACTTCCCCCTATTCAGTCAGAGTCCAAATAAAAAAATTCAAAATTAATTTAAAATCAAGAAAAATCAACAGAAAATAATTTTTAAAGCAAGAAAAAAATGAATTAAAAGTGAAAAAACCGTCAACACTGCTCTTGGAGTCAAGAAAAATGCACAGGACAGTAAAAAGTGCGTACTGAAAAACGAAAAGCAAAACGAAATTTTGTACGGAAAATTTCTTTTCGCTTCAGCTGCATACCAGGGGTCGAATTACCGCACACGATTACGATCATACGTTAACGTTTTGACTATATTGCTCTCTCTATTTAATCAGTAGAAAAAGATAGGGAGCAACCATACGTTAACGAACGTATGCCGCCCTAGCGTAGTTCGACCCCAGGCTTAGCTAATTTTGCTTTCGAATTTTGAACCAAAAATGCTATTGGTACCTATAAAGGCTTGGCCACACCGGAGGGTATGCGGTAGCGGTACGGGTAGAGGTAACGTCACTTATATGAAAAAAATTCCAAACTGACATATCAACGTTCAGATGTGGAATTTTTTTCATACAAATATCGTTACCGCTACCCGTACCGCTAACGCATACCCTCTCACCCTCACTGGAGGGTATGCGGTAGCGGTACGGGTAGCGGTGAGGATACTTGTATGAACAAAATTCCAAACTGACACATCAACGTTCAGGTGTGGAATTTTTTTAGTACAAATATCGTTACCGCTATACCGCATACCCTCCGGCGTGGCCAAGCCTTAAAGGCTTGGCCACACCGGAGGGTACGCGGTAGCGGTAAGGGTAGCGGCAACGATATTTGTATTAAAAAAATTCCACACCCGAACGTTGATGTGTCAGTTTGGAATTTTTTCCATACAAATACCCGTACCGTTACCTGTACCTCTACCGCGTACCCTCCGGTGTGGCCAAGCCTTAAGGCTTGGCCACACCGGAGGGTATGCGGTAGCGAAACGGGTAGCGGTAACGATATTTGTATACAAAAAATTCAACATCTGAACGTTGATATGTCAGTTTGGAATTTTTTTCATACAAGTACCGTTACCTCTACCCGTACCGCTACCGCATACCCTCCGGTGTGGCCAAGCCTTTAACGTGGCTATTCCAACTAACATTTCAGTTTCGGTATGGCATGGCAAAAAGGAGAACGTTATAAAAGTTGGACCATTTATAACATTGTCCTTAAGGTTTACAGAAACTTTACCGAAATTCTTCCAAAGTTGTGAAATTTGCAGATAACTTTGGAAGAGCTTTAATAGCTCTTTTATGCAAGTCTTTTCGAAATTATAAAAACGAAAACAAAATTCTAGAGCTTCAGAGGAGCTTGTATAGCATTTTAATACAAGATTGTAAACAATCAACAAACAAAAATAACTTTTCTGCATCATTTTTGTAAGTTTTCTAGTCGGTAAAAGCCTTCAAAATTTTTACGTTTGTATAATTTTTCAGATCGAGCTAAATTTTAGCTCCCATACAAAATTGTCTTCATACAAAATTATCTTCAGCTGAGTTTTGTGTGCTGCTTGAGTTATATTTTCATTTGCAGCAGTACTTTTTTCCATCTGTCATCTTAATGTAGGGTTTAGGCTTGGGAAAGCAAAAACTTCCATCAAATCCCAATCAAATTCCATCATCAAAGAAAAATTATACACTCTCAATTCCAAATGGAAAACACCACACCAAACAAAATCTAACCGTACCCAAATTTCCCACTATTCCTCTCACCCACCCTTAAATTTCAAAACTCTAAAATCCATTCCCATTATTTTAGTTCCCCCAAAACTCACTCAACCGAAAACAGATGGCAGGTCAGTAGCCAACGACGAAAGAATTAATAAAAAAAAAAATTGCCAATGAACAAACGTCGGGCGGGTTGTCAATAAAAAAAAAAAAACTTTTTAATTTTCTACCTTTTTTTTTGCTGCAAAAAATCGAATAAATTTAATTTTTTCTATCATCTCAAAAAAGTTAATTGAATTACTTCGAATGTAAGTTTGTGTGCAAATTCAATTCAATTCCAATATAAATAAAGTTCCATTAGAAAGTTTAAGACGAAAACGCAAATGAAAATTTGTATAAAATTCAGTTCCGACCCGATGTTTGCAAAAGTTCATCGAAAAAAATAAAAAAAAAAAGTGTCGAAAAGAAAAGTTTTTCTTTTTTGTTTTATTTCTGTGTGGTGTTTGTCTCTTCCGTTTGGCTATTTACCGTCGCCGTCGTTTTGACTTCTCCCTATTTTTTAATTTATTCGCAATTTGGTGGTGATTCATTTTTTTTTTTACAAGCTCACCGCGGACAGGAATAACAAATTAACAAAAAAAAAAAAGTACACCTACCGGACAACAGAAAAATCTCCTCTTTATTTTTTGTTGCTATTTTTCGTCCCTTTTTCATCCTGCATCGCCATCACCTGGCTAAAATATGAATTATTAAAAAAAAAAGAGAAAAAAAATCATAGGTGAGCAAACCATCGATGTGCATTTTGTTTGTTCTAAATTGAGCCTCTTCCAAAAATTGTCTACTCGGCTCGATAGCTTTTCGATAGGTTGGTTGATAGGTACACATATAAGCATTGAGAGACACCGAGGACCGAGAGCAAAGGTGTTTTTACCACCGCCACCCAATTTGGCTTATCTCCCACGATTTTTTTGATGTAAGTCGATGGATGTATTTTAATGTGTGTATTTTAAAAGCCTCCTCTAAAACATTTTTACCAATTTACGCCTTCGAAATACCTTTATCGTCAATTTGTATTTTATTTTATTTTTATTTTTATCGTTGGCATTTATTCTGAGAATAAAAATATTTATAATATGTTGCGGAGAGCCACTTCCGCTTTTAATAGACAAAATTAAATGGAATGAAAAAAAAAGTTTGCCGGAATGTGCGTGTGTGTGTGTTTTTGATTCTGATTTTTATTTGATTGCATTTTATTTTTAAGAGACTGCTAAATACCAAAAACCAATAACAACCTAATGACCAATATTCAACACAAAAGAGTTGTGAGACATAAGTTGGGAATTTTTTTTTTTTTTTTTTTTGAAGATCTGCAAAATTCTCAGAAAAGTAAACAAAAATTTCTCCGAGTCGACAGTGATTCCTCCTTTTTTTGTTTGCTGATAGAAAATGAGAGACAAACATTTTTTATTGAAATTTGTGGGCTTATAATAGTTGTTTTGCATTTGGGAGGAATTGACCTTTCAATTAAAAGATGAAGATCATTTTTGTGTTCTTTTTTTTCGCTGAGAAACTTTGTTCAGGTTTTTCCATTTGTTTTGTAAAATTGTGGAAGCTATCTCAAAATACATGGAATTTCTAATTGACTTTGTTATTATCAACATATCGTCTTTCCAAAGGTAAACACTCACCAAATACATACGATTTTAATAGCAGTTTGCGAGTTTTGCTTTGAACCGACGATATTTGTAGGTACCTATTATAGAATAAATTATATTTATGTATTAAGTTCACTCAGATTGTCTTGGAATGTTCAGAACTTTTCCTTTTCTGCCAAAATGAAGTTCTATGAACTCTATAACTTCTAATCACATCTAAGCCTAAGGAGTGATCAGAAATAAATCTCAACCTTTTGAAAGGTTCCTTAATAACTCTTATTTGTTGTCATTTATAATAAAGGTCATAAAATAACCTTTATTTTTAAAAAAGAAAAAAAAAAAATCGGTTAAGATCTGCGAGAAACCTTTTTCTTTTGTTTTTTTTTTTTGTCTATGTTTCGCTCAACCAGTGAGATTTCGTCACGTGAGTTCTTATTTGTTCTTTTTTTCGATGAATTTTATGCTGATTTGTCCTATATAAACGGTGACCATATTTCTGGAAGCGAAACCCTGGACAAATAAAAAAAATCGTAAGATCATTTTGAAAATATTAATTTTTCAGAAAAAAAAATAAAATTTTTTTAAATAAGTTTTTATAATTTTTCCTTATTTTGATATCAAGATTTCCTAAACGATTTACTGGTTGAATAGAATGAAAATTCGCTTGTAGCAAAGAAAAACGTCGTGGTACAAGATGTCAAATAAATTCGCTCAAAATGTAGAAAAGATGAACAGAATTATGTGGCGTACAAAAATGTCAATTGCCTTGAAAAAAAAAATTTTAACTGAGTAACCACATTAGAAACGTCAAAAGTCATTCCGCTTGTAGCTTGAAGTAAAAGTCGACTCGACTTGTACCACAGCGAATTTCCTTGCCACAGCCACAGCTACGTATTCTGGCACCAATATACTAATTTCATACTTTTTAACTTTGACAGCGACACAAGACACAAGCCACAGACACACATTCTGGTCTACCAGTTAATCAAAATCAGGAGAGCTGTTTTTTAACATTTTAATTTTGTTTTAAATGATTTTGAAATTGTATGATCTTTAATTCAACTTTTAACTTGTCCTTAAAAGTTTATAAACTCTTCTTCTTTACTCTTTCATTTGTTGTTCATTATTCGAAAAAAAATTTCCTGGTGTAGCTTTTCAACCTGACAAACAGAAGCTGGAACTAATTAATTGCCTAACAATTTTAAGAACTAAAACCTAGTCTAGAGAAAATTTTCGTACGTAACCAGCACAACGAAATCGTAAGGGAAATTTTTTCTTTTCGTTGCACATTACGCAGTCTAGCCAACGAAATTCTTACCTGTGCTAGAATATTTGGAGAGTTTTCAATCGTTTGTCACTCCCATTTATTTGTCCAGTCAATTTTTCTTGCTCCAAAAGTTTTTTAACTTTGGAGACATAGACAAATTTTCGTTTTGCTTCATTAGCGTACTGAGCTGAATGGTTTATCAGAAAAATTAGAAAAAATTAATTTCCAACCACTGCTGTTTTCTTGTTTTCTGTACAAATATTGAAAATAGAATGTGTAAATACTGCGACTCAAGTCACATTGGAAAGGACATTTTCATGCGAAATGAGATTCAATCAAAAAACTCAAACAACTTTGAGAGTCTATTACACTGGTCAACAAAATTTGCCACAAGAACCAAAATATACTTTTCTAGTAGTGCTGAATCCGAATCTGAAGTCAGAAAAATTTTATTGGCCTCCTTTTTTAAAATATTACCGTTATAAAATGCTAAAACGTCATTTTGGCTGCTTTCGAGGTTCTGTTTTTATGTGGTGTAATTCATTATAAACAAATGTGTAACGGTAAGAACAGATATTCTTCTTTCAAAAACTGTTTAAATTTTCCCGATATCTGTTTTATTGCTCGAGATATCTTAAGTTTCAGTTAATAAGCCAAAGAGAAACTAAACTTAATCTAACGATTAAGTCACTGGTCACAGAATTTTTGCCACAAGAACCAACAAATACTTTTCTGAAGGTTTTTGGGTAGCTGAACTCGAATCCGGAATCAGAAAAATTCTATTAGCCTCCGTTCTTGAAATATAACCGTTATAAAAAAACCTTTTTTTTTGCATTTTATAACGGTAATATTTTAAGAACTAAGGCTAATAATTTGGTGTGTTGTTTCTGATTCAAAGACCCCTGCTTAAATTAACGGTAATATTTAAAAAACGGAGGCCAATAACAATTTTCTGACTTTAGATTCGAGTTAAGCACATCAAAAACTACTAGAAAAGTATATTTTGGTTGTTGTGGCAAAAACCTTGTTGACCCGTTTTATTAGTTGAAATTAATACCTTAACTTAGAAAAAAACATACCTTGTCAGAGAAAAACCAGAGAGAAAATAAAGGTTGACTGTTATTTTTGGTCTCTGCATCTAGGTAAATAAAATTAAAGTACCTATATCTAGCGATACACAATAATACCAAGCGACTAGTGACCACAGCTCTAATTAAAAAAGATCTAACTGCAAAAAAAAAAATGAGCCTGCTAGTACTTCCTGATACCGAGAAGCACTACTGTTGCTACTACTTCTATGAATGTGTCTTATCCTCGACCGATTCGAAATATTACAGACAGACATTGACAGTTTTATTGTTTGGTGTGGGAAAAACGGTATTTCTATCAATCGAGCCAAACAATTACTTTCTCTGGAAAACGAATTCCGAATACCTTCGATTATTGTATAGGGCAGCACAAGCTCTGTCGAGTATTTAGTTTTAAGGACTTGGAAGTCAAATTCAGTTCAGTTTGGAATTCATCGTACACATTAATTTCATACCTATTAAGTAAAATTGTAATTATAGTTGTACATAATTGTAATTCATTTATTAATTTTTTTTTACCTCACAATTCAGTCTTTTTAAATCAAATTATTTCTTAGAAGATATATGGGGCATTTCACGTGAAACCAGCAGCTAAAAATGTGGTGGGTCGTCAAATTTGTTCATATTTAGTATATGTATTCCTCAATCGAATTAAAAAATACATCTGGAAGGATTTTGAATTTTAAGCCTTGATAGCGGAGTTATGGGCTTCTAAAGTTTTGGAAAACTCTGGGAAGAGTTTATTTGAAAAATTTATATAAATTAAACGAAGGGGTAACAAAATTATTTTAATGATGGATTATACGCAAAATTAGACGTGCTTTTCAAATATGAAATCTAAACCGGAAATAGATTTATTTTTTCGACAGAAAACCGGAAGTTGGCACTTCAAATCCAAATTTAAGAAACTTCGACCATTTTGATATTTTTTTTAAATAGTCTTAAAATAAAGCTTATACAATTTAAAAACTACATGCCAAGTTTCAGAGTGGGATATCAAGCCGTTTAGAAGATACATAGGTTTTAGTGAGGGGTCTTCGTGCATGTAAAACCGGAAGTACCCAGTTTTCTCTGCTCTGACCCAGCAGTTTGTACCACCCCCAAATTTTTTTTGCCCATTCGATAGAACATTGGCTGAATATCATTATCCTGATTTTTCGCACTCGCGAAATTCACCTTTCAGCAGCCATCTTGGATTTTAGTTTTTGTTGAATATCTCGATTTCTATTTATCCTACATAAAAGTTGTGTATGCAAGAAACGTAGGAAATTCAATTTCGCGTCTTTATGTTAAGAGAACTTTTTCGATATTCCTAATATTAAAAAAGTTGCAAGCCAAAAAAGAAAAAAAAAACGAAAAAAATGACAATTTTAAAGTTTTGAGCGCTTTTTATCAAAATTATGAAAAAAGGTCCTGAATTTTCTCTTGTAACATAAATCTCTAAAATACTTACTAATCATTTAAAATTCAATATTTGGTAAAAAAAAAATTAAGAAAAAAGTAAAGATAAAAACACAAACAAAAAAGAGCATTTTTTAACAAAAAAAGTTTAATAACGTTTGTGTTTATAGCGTTACAAAAAAAAGTTGTATAGGAGAGTTGTAGAGAATTTTAAGGAATAATCTTTCCTCGGAAGGTTTTTTCATAATTTTGATAAAAAGCGCTCAAAACTTTAAAATTGTCATTTTTTTCGTTTTGTTTTTTCTTTTTTGGCTTGCAACTTTTTTAATATTAGGAATATCGAAAAAGTTCTCTTAACATAAAGACGCGAAATTGAATTTCCTACGTTTCTTGCATACACAACTTTTATGTAGGATAAATAGAAATCGAGATATTCAACAAAAACTAAAATCCAAGATGGCTGCTGAAAGGTGAATTTCGCGAGTGCGAAAAATCAGGATAATGATATTCAGCCAATGTTCTATCGAATGGGCAAAAAAAATTTGGGGGTGGTACAAACTGCTGGGTCAGAGCAGAGAAAACTGGGTACTTCCGGTTTTACATGCACGAAGACCCCTCACTAAAACCTATGTATCTTCTAAACGGCTTGATATCCCACTCTGAAACTTGGCATGTAGTTTTTAAATTGTATAAGCTTTATTTTAAGACTATTTAAAAAAATATCAAAATGGTCGAAGTTTCTTAAATTTGGATTTGAAGTGCCAACTTCCGGTTTTCTGTCGAAAAAATAAATCTATTTCCGGTTTAGATTTCATATTTGAAAAGCACGTCTAATTTTGCGTATAATCCATCATTAAAATAATTTTGTTACCCCTTCGTTTAATTTATATAAATTTTTCAAATAAACTCTTCCCAGAGTTTTCCAAAACTTTAGAAGCCCATAACTCCGCTATCAAGGCTTAAAATTCAAAATACTTCCAGATGTATTTTTTAATTCGATTGAGGAATACATATACCAAATATGAACAAATTTGACGACCCACCACATTTTTCGCTGCTGGTTTCACGTGAAATGCCCCATATGTATAGTTAATTTTAAGTAAAAGTTAGGAAGAAGATTAAACATATGAAGTCCTTTGTGTTTGCGCTTTTCTGTATATCGGAAGCCGGAAGTCGCAAATATTTCTCAACATGTATCTTTCGTTGGTTATATATTCCACATTATTCTGTAAATAAACAGAATAAATACATACTATGATTTTAAAGATCATGATAAGGGTATTGAATTTTAGACGCGACTCAACGTTAAACCATCTTAAGGACTAGAACATTTCACTGATTGGAGTCATTCTATCACACTTTAAAATTGTACTCATTGCCTTGATTTGTAAAACTTGAAGCTTACTTTCGACATATGTATTATTGACAAACAGTAATTTCAATGTGAAAATATTGTGGTATTGTATACCGTTAAAGCACAACTCTGTGGGGGTTTCCATAAGTAATTCAGATTTATGTAGATCAAAAATAAATCTATTTATTTTGCACCATGGAAAAAACGCAAAATTTGTGATTGTACAGATTTATTTCAAAAATAAATTGATTTTTTTTTTAACCAGTGGAAAACCCCTTGAGAATTGTTATTTCTGATTTTCTTTAAAAAATCCCAGTAAAACGCTGGGCAAAGGAGTTTGACGATCCATTTGTCACTTTTTTTTATACAACTGCTACGTTCAACCCTGTTCGCTTTTCAAGTATGTAGTCTGTTTTATCAGGCTCTCAAAGAATCATATTGAGTGAACATAATTTTATATCTTTTGCTCTGAAGGGTCTTCCTTGGACCGATCCTTGCCATCTTATGGTCAGCGAATTCAATTTTTAAACATGCTAACTTTGCTACAAAGGCGTGTTCATAGGTAATACATACGTCTACAAAATTAAACTTTTTTTTTTTTGTGAGAGTAAACTATACTTTTCCAAAAGTTTTCGGTGTGCTGAACTCGAATCTGATGTCAGAAATATTCTACTACGTACCGTTTTTGAAATATTACCGTTATAAAATGCAAAGAAAAGTTTTTTGACTACTTTTTTTTACTTTTGAGGTTATGCTCTAAATTAGGGAAATTTGTAAAAACAGAAATTTGTAAGAATAGTTTTTGTTCTTTTGAAACCTGATCAAATCCTTCTCTTACGTTACAATTTATGTTTAAAAAAATTTCCCAAATTTAGAGCATAACCTCAAAAGTAAAAAAAACGTTGTTTTTGCATTTTTCTAACTGTAATATTTCTGGAAATATACGTTAAGACAGGCATACAAGATGGGATAGAGCAAAGTATAAATAGAATCGGTATTATTATTGTGAAAGAGTTGCTTAAAAACAGTTGCTATTTTGAAATCCAGCAACCGTTTAATTCCTCAAATTGGATTTAAAAATATAGGAAGAGATGTATTTTGGCTACAATTTAACCAACAATCTGATAGTTCCTCATCAGTCTGGCTCTAGAAAAATCGACCAAATATTAACATTGCGGTCAAAACCTAGAAACATTTAATCGGTACTCATCACCTGTTCATTGAAAAAATCGTGCGATTTTTTAAAATAACACAAATAACGAAGATCTAAGTTAAAAATTTTTGATGACAAAATAAATTTAATACCTCCTTTTTAAGATCTTGTCGAATAAACCGCAGAAGTACTCAAAAAATACTTTGGAATGTCGAACTTTTACTTGACTTACTTTTTTGTATGCTTTTTTATTATAATATATTTTTTTCTATTTTTGAACAATATACTTTTTAAGTTACATCATCAAATTTTATGGCATTTTTTCTTATAAATTTTTTTTATTTTCATACCTAATTTCCTAAAAACATATTCAAGTTTATTCAATGGAATACGAACACCTTGCTGCGTAGTTTCTATTTTGATACAATTAAGTCAAAAAATAATACCGCAATCTTATTGCAGTAGCAAAATAAAACAATTACAAGCAATCTTTAAGACCCAACTGCCTTCTGTTGAAATCATAAATGCTTAACCATCGGACGGAAGATGTGAAAAGTTGTGGTAATTGGTTTCAAGAGGTTCCTTGACTTTTGAGTTTCATTTTTTGTTCTTCTTTACCTGCACACTTTGATTTGAACGCACTGTTGCGTTGGTGACTTTTACTATTTTCTAAGAGCAGCACAGCGTAGCAGAAAAAAAAGTAAAGAAAAAAAAAAGTACTCGCCGTAGCAACGAAATCGAATGCAAACGTTCCCTCGGGTACAATTTCTTTCCGATTACAAATGATTATGACGACGACGTTAAACAGGAGCCATGACGATGTAAGTTTAAGTAAGCGTGTGCGCCTATTCCATACTACTCCAGAAAAGTTTCGTTTCATTTTGTAACAAAAAACGTTGCCAATGTAAAGAGGTTTCAGCATTTTTGTTTTGTTTTGTGTTGCATTGTTCAGAGGCAAAACATATTTCCACACAGCTTATACTATCCCCTTTGTATTGTTTTATTTTTTCTTTTTTCTTGAAATCCGTGGAAAATTATGTTTGTATCAAAAACGGAAGCAAGCATGAGGAAACAACACAACATAGATCGTGTATCTCGTATTTGGGTTTCTAATTTCGTGAATCTGTTTTTAAATAGGTCTTCAAATGCACACTGGACTGATTTTTTTTTTTTTTCAGAATAACGTATGTATATGTGCAAAGAATACAAATTACTTCCTAGGCATAATCAAACATTTTGGCATTCCATTGAAAATATGTTATAAAAAAAATATTTTTAATTACTGATATCAGTAAAACAATAATTCCAGACATAATCAATATGAACGAAATCATAAATGAGGTCTGGTAAAATAGAGTTTTTTTTTATAATAGTATAATATTTCTGGGAGTTTAAAATATGATATATGATAGATAATTATGAAAGTCTTCTTCTTCTTCCTTTTTCTCGGCGCTGTTATGATCTCGATGTCGAGGGGATCATAACTATCCCACGTTACTGCTTCACACTAGTGATCCGCTTGTGGGGTTCGCCGGGTTGACCTCAGAAATCGGCGGCAAGCCTCCCGGTTTTGTTTTGTTCCATTTCTAAGGCCAACTGAATGCTGGTGTTTTTGCATTTGCTTGTACCAGGAGTTTTTAGGCCTACCTTTCTTTTTATTTCGTATTTATAGATAATTATGAAAGTATTAATGTAAAATAAGCTAGATGCTTAAAATAATATAGTCAGTGAAGATAAGCAAAACGATATTACTCCGCCGTATTCCTTAACAGAAAACTGCACTTATTGCTAACTCTAAAAATTAAAAAAAATTATATGCGCACGGAGAAGCTTGAGCAATATATTATTATTGTTCAAACTAAAGTTTTCTACTGCAAAATCATTTTTGAAATTGAGCACATTTACAATTCTCAACTCTTTCCTTTGTCAGTAAAATGGATTTATCTCAAAATAGAAATACGCCTTTTTTTAGCACCACAGGGTAGATATGTAGGTCTCTAAAACCAACAGTTTTGAGAGAAATGTGCGTCATTTTCTGCTATCTGATTAACGACTAAACTAAATTTTTTATACAACAGATGCAAAAGATTGAAAATTTATTAAACCCTTCTTCTTAATGGCCTTCTATTTTCGATTATTATCATAATCTCGAAAGGAACCACAACTTCACCAGTTGATCTAAAAAAATGTCGGAAGGGGTCTCAGTATTGAATTGTTATGTAATTATATTTTTCTCTTCCTTTTTTTTCGTGATTGTGCTGGAAGGTTGTATTTTGTATTTTTATTATTCCATGAAGGCTTCCTCAGATTTTCTTGCTTCTAATGTTATCTTCTGTTATTCGAAGCATAATATTAAAAGAAAAAAACAAAAATCAATTACGGACAGGGGAAGCAAAATATGGTTCAAAGTTGAGGTATTAAGAATTTCACAAGAACTAAATTTAATCGAAAACCGTTAAAATTAGGGATGAACATGAACAACTTATCAAAGCCTGAAATAGGATGTCCGTCAAGTAAGCATTACCACTTTTGATTTTCTAAAATATAGTACTTACGTGAATTTGTCGTACATTTTGTCGTGAAAGAAAAAAAATTGTAGCGCCCTTTTAATAACCCCTGGAAGTGCAAACTTGACAGTCAAGTTAGTACAAGCACTCTCAAAATGCCTCAAAACGGGTTTTAAAACGAAAACTGATTATCGTCATTTTGTAGTAAAAAAGTGGCTTACAAGCGGCTTACTAGTAGTGCTAGCTTAACAGTAAAGTTAGCTCGAAGCTAGTTAATTCTGGAACAAAACATTCAAAGCAGCTGATTCAAAGTTGACAAATAACTCTCGCATAAAAACAAATCTGCTTGTTTGCAATTCCAAATGCTCTCATTTCGAAATGGTTACACGGTTTCGGACACATCAAAACGCTTGCAAACTGTCACAAACAATTAGCAAGTATATTCACAGGATTTCCAGAAGCTTTAACGATTTCGAATCCAAAACTAGAAATGCAAATATTCTAGCTTTCCATATGTTCTGCTTTTCTATTTGTCGGAACATTCTTCTAACGTGATTAATTGATTCAATTAAGTTTTGAAATCTTTCTACAGATAAGTGTTATAAAAAGGGGGTGTTAAGAAATTGAAATGAAATAAATTGAAACATCAATTCATTGCCATTACGTGTTGGGGCAATTCTGAGAAAAATTCATTCCAAAACTTTGAATTGAACAGTAACTAGTCGATAAAACATCGCTATATTTATATTTTCCTTCCTTAACGTAATGCGACTTGTCGTCACCAACCTTTTATTATATCGATAGACAATTGTTGCATCACAAACTTTTTGCCTCTTTTGCAAACCTGCCACTCAGACGTGTTATCTAATTATACAAAAAATATATTCTTTGAGCGCCGTTCTTACATTTGATATTTGATTCTTCTAAGCAATACATGTATACAACAAAAAAAGGGGTTCGAACCAATTCAGCTGATGGGTCATAAGACTGCGTGTATATTTCACTTAAACCGATATTCGAATTGGAACGTTTAGTCTAATTGGGCATCATAACAATGAATATTACTTAACCAATTGGCAGCAGTGTATTGGTAAAAAATATTGAATTTCTATAGAAGAGGATTGTTTGAAGGTAACTTAACTGAATTGTGGGGGGATAGGTTTGAAGCAAACGAAAATAAAGAAATGCCGCAAGTTTTTTCATATAATATATCGCTAAAATTGATGGAGTTGTTTGCCAAAAAGGGTTTCCATTCGGCCTAAAAAAAAAACACTTTGAAGAAATTGTGAGTCATCGGCATAAATTGGAAAAGAACGATAGAATATGAATATTTTCGATTAGTCGTAAAACTGTCGACCCAACAGTTCAAGAATGAATAAGTTACATACATTATTTGTTATTTACTTATTCCTGCTGCATCTTTCATGGGGGTAAAATCAAAAAGTTCGAAAAGAACTGTTATTTACTTTCCCTAATATAACTGACCCGATTTGTGTATGTGCAATGATGTGTATGTAATGGGTATGAAATGGATGGATGTGAAGTGGATGGCGATGGCGACTATGGTTGTAGCACGTGCTGGGAAATCACTGTTTGTTTGCTTTATGATTCTCCTACTTAAACTGATGATGATGAAAAAAATGTGCACTCGGTTTCTTGCACACATACCTAATAATATGTATATGAGGTATGTGCTTTTGAAACCTTGAAAACTGTTTTCTTTAGATTTGCAACGGTACATATGGAATGTCATTAAAATTGGTTTGACTTAATAATGAGAATTCTTCTTTAACATGGAGTTCCACATGAAAACGTTAATCATGTTTTTTTATAATTTAAGATTTTTGAAATACTTTATCAATTTTCATTTTTAAACTCGGGCGAAATCGGCTAACGTGGTAGTCAATAATAATTGATAGTCAAAATGGAAGACTTTTGTAGAAAAACTATTTTTTGACTATCAACTGTCGACTATTGCGTTAGCCGATTTCGCCCCTGAGCAATTTGTTATGATTTGTAAAATCATTTTTGGAATACGAATTATAGTCTATTTTTAATAGGCCGGAGCTCCAGAGCAAAAATAGAACAAATTCGTTCAAGAGTTTTTATTGCTGATTATGATTCCTTGGCATAAAAGTATACTCCAGCCAAAAGTGCTACTAAATCCATTGGTGCATTTCTGAGAAAACGGCTGGTCGGTTTTCAGTTTTTTTGATTTAACCCGAAAGCCTAATTTTGAAATGGTTCAAACACACTTTTCATAGAAAAAAAAATGATGGTTACAAAATTTTAAAAATTATTTTTGACTAAAATTCTAACCTAAAATCAAAGAAAAAATAGTTAAAAAATTGAGGATTTTATTTTTACTAAATCAAGGGGCATTTTGTGTATAAAGCCAATACTTCCAAACTACTAATAAAATAAAGTAGAGGTAAAATCCCGTGATAATATGCAATTTTTAATTTTTTTTTTGTCAAGAAACGACTTAAATGTACCTTTTCAAAAATTAGCACTTTTTCTATATTTTTGACTTTTTTAGTTAAAAGCAAGTTTCAAAAACTCAATAAAATCGTATTAATTGGTAACTTTTAGACTTTTAAAGTAAACAGACTTCGAGGGATTGATTTAATATAAACTAAGTATGACAAACAAAAAAATTTATTTGCATCCTTATGGCCCTGTGCAATTTTGTGTATGTGCATTTTTTTCCGCCATCTTGGAAAAGAGGTCGGTGCAGTTTTTATTTCATTGCTCCATTTTTACTTATTTAAACCAAAAATGTCCAAGGACAGACTTATTCACAATGAAATTATCTAAAAGCTGATATACAAATGAATTCCTTGAGTTAATTGAATTCAATTTTATAGTCGGTCGAAGTCCGGGTTTGTTTCGCAAGGTTTGGGCAAACTGACATTTTTTCAAATATCTGAAGAACTTTTGATTTGTTTGGGATATTCTTCAAGAATGAATTATAGTACTTTTAATTATCTAAAGCCAAAACTGTAAACAATGATAAAAGAAAATTTCGAATTCAAGCTTTTTTCATTTTTTGCATTTTACGAGAACATGTCTATAGACTATAGTATACCTACTACCTAATGTAATTTTTTTACAGCATCTGAAAGTAGACATTTTAACGAACGAAATACCCACCGACTTTTTGAAAAAAAGCTGATATTTTGACACGTGAGTTTTCGATTGAAAATACGGGTGTTTTTTTTGGTGAAAAAATTAATTCTTTAAATCAAATAAAATACAGTGTATTTGGGACATAATAATGTATGTTTTCACAAAATTTCGTAGAAAAATTTTTTTTTTTGAAAAAAGATACAAATAAAAAACCAAAAACTCGGTTATTTGATTTTTTCACATCAATTTTGAGGTTATGTGAAAAAATTGTCGATACAAAAACTGTAGATCTTTTTATTACATACAACTTTTTTCCATAGGACTTGTAGTTTTGAAGGAAATCGAGATATACCTTTTTTAACCATTAAAAACTAAACCCACCCACTTCCCGAACTCGGCTCGCCCGTAATCTATTTTTCCTTTCATTCTTATCATATTCACCTCCTTTTCCAATGGGTTTCATTCTACTATGATTTTCTTTTACTTTTTAATGTTTTTGAAGGCTTCGGCACTGGTCTAATATGAATTGAATACTCTATGAATTTATTTTTTAAACCCATATTATCTAGAAATCGTGTTTGCTTTAATAGTTAAGCTTCGTCTAAACTATTTTGAAAGGATACGTTCGAATTCGTCAAAAAATTATATTACAAATAATTTGGCCTGTCGAATATAAAAAGAAAATCGAAATTTGTTGAGAGTTTATGTCGATAAGTCTTAAGCCCTCGTTCTGCATAACTACCACCCCTCAATTATTGTGTTCTTGAATAAAAGGTCTTCGCACTCAAGCTTCCGAATTTGCTATATTTGTATAAATTTGTGGTTTTGTTATTTTCTTAAACCCACTTCTTGCACCGCTTCAAAAATAAATAAAACGTTCTGCTGATGAGAAATTAGTTGAGAAGATTATAAAGAAAAAAACACGACTAATTAGTAACGATGACATGCATGTTCAATTGCTGCTGGCAATTTATATTACTTACTACAGAAAAATATATTTAAAATTATTATTAACTAAAATAATTCTGTAGAATTTTTTTGATAAAGTGTTTTATTTTGCTTTCAGTATGACAATCAATAACCCTGGGATCAGATCATATTGGTCAATCTTGTCGTACCACACGTAGTTCATCGACCCCTGAAAACAAAGGAAAGGAAAATATAAAATGAGAAAACACATTTTCTTTTTGGGATAGAACTCAAACAAAACAACAACAAAAAAAACATTGAAGTAACTATATAACTTAATTAAAATCACATACGGAACGAGACAAAGACTAAATAAACGAAGAAATGGCAACAATTCCACCAGGCATCAGAGTTGTTCGCGGACCAAATTGGATATGGCAAAATCAAGGTAATTTTCAAATTATTAAAAAGAAAAATTTAAAAAAAAATTTATAAACATAAAGTATTAAGACTACATCTCTGAAATACTTAATTCATATGTAAAATGTTTCATAAATAATATTTCTTAAGTCAAATTTTATTTTAGAGGTTCTTATTAAAAAAATGGTATTTCGAAAATTCTAAAAATAACTGATTCGGATATAGATTTTTTTTTAAATTCTTTTTTCTTTAGAACTCTCTGGCGCTCTTCTTATGAATGAGACATGTGGTGTATTTAAATTCAATGCTATTTTTGGAAACATTTTCAACTTCTGTTTTGTTTTTGTTTTTAATAAACTCGTCAGAAATTGAGAGGGGAAATTCTCTGCATGGAAACCCTACTTCCTTCCTTTTATTTTTAAAGTTGTTGAAGAATAACCAACCATATGTCTGATTGCTTCAGGCAACGATTTAGTATGTATATTCTGCAAGGTATAGCTTTTAGTACATGAAATATGTAGTTGAATAGTAAACAGAAAACCCTTTAAGATTTTTCGTAGACTCGTTTACGAACATTTGCAATTACTTGATAATAGCCAAGCTTCTTATATAAAGAGAGTTGTTCCATTTTTTTGAATATTGGAGTGTGATAATCGCTCTGGGGTAAAACTCATGCAGTTCCAAGCTGAGTCTCTAGATTTCGCTGCACGCGAAAGAACCTGCAAGAACGTCGTAGAGTCCTATCTAGTATTCTACTACGATTGCTGATATAATCTCTTCCCTGGTTATAGGTAAGAACTGTTTTTGAGCATGTGATACCTCTACTATTACTAATCGAATAGCAACGATTTGAGCTTTAAGATGCTAGTTTTTTCTCCTCCGCTAATGCACAATGGACTGAACATTATCCGAAGAATCTTTCTCTGTAAACCAAGAGGTTTTAATCCGCTCCTGACAATGTCCATAGCTCGGCACATACAGCAAAACTGGGTTGATAAAGGGCTAACTTGGTGCTTTGAGAGAGGGCTTTACAGCTTAAATATAACTACCCCTTCTCAGTATGGTGGACCAGAAAATCCTTCTTTTCGTTTTTTTGTTCTTCTTCTTATATGTTGTTCCTCTAAGAAAACCAAAAGAAACGTGCGACCTTAAAAAATCACTTTAAAAATCTGAAAAAAATTGAGTAACTTTGGTTTTCTCAGAGGAACAACATATATGTAAGAAGAAGAACAAAAAAAGAAAAAAAAAAAAAAATAGGAGTTTCTGGTCCACCCTACTTCTCAGTTCGAAGACACAGCGAGTGGCAAAAGTTATTCTTTCGAAGCAAACGTCTCAAAACCAGCAAACGCACTACTGACAGCTCATTTCGTTTTTCCCATAATTCCCGCTTTCAACGCAGTCCAACTGAACTTAAGTTCTGAACTTTTACAGGCTGACTTTTTATGACATCATCGAAGCTTCTTAAAATTCAGACCTTAAGTAAAGGTGATCTGCGTTGAGCCCGGGGAATGTCAATATCATCCGCATGAACGGACTTTTGCAAAATTATTCCACTGGTGTTGATTTCTGAATTGCGTACCATTGCTTCAAGTACGATGCTAAAGAGGACATCAAGGCTTCGGTGATGTTTTGATCGGCTTTGATAAAACAACGGGAATTCTCAATTGGTCATCCTCCACAAGAGAACGACTAAAATAGTCAAGCTCAATTGGACGAGACGTAAATTAAAACCAGGAAAATAAACACTTAAAGATAAAATAAGTACAATTCCTTAGGAGAAGAACTGGAAGTCAGATTTCTTCAAAACTCAATCGTCAAAACACATAACCTGGGGTATCATATTTTACTTTAATATCACATTTTATTTTAAGCTGGGAACCCCAATTCAGCCTTCAAAGTATCTAAGTGATCAATAAAAAAATGTTGATCTCCCCTCAGGTACTTAATTTTAGCTTCTACTGTACCATATGCTTGCATTGGTGACGACATGAGCACCACATTTTCTTGATTTTCTGAAAAATAACAAAAAAAAAAAAAAAAATTCTGACAACCATAAAGATGAAAATACTTTGTCGCGTGCTGTAGACAGATTTATATTTAAAAATAAAAGGGCAGCATTCTAAAAATTCACCCATCCTCCCTTTGAAAACATTTCACATTTTCTATATATCTTATGAATGCCGGAGCCGATGCGCTGGATGTTGAACAAAAAGGGAAAGCCAGCCAATACCTACTATATGATGACGGAGGATATGGCTGCTGTAAGAAATATTTCCTTGTGTCTACCCCGACAAACGATAAACGAAAGATTGAATTTAAAATTAGATTGACAAAAACAAAACAAATGGTTAACACCACGCTCGGCTCTGCGCAACAGGGAAAAAAATCAACATGTCCCACATAAAAAAAAAATAAAATTACTTAAGTACCCGCTGAACCGACGAATACACTGATGCGCGCACCCCAAAGAAAATAAAAAATACATCAAGATACATAGTTTGGCAGTAGGAGCAGCCGCAACAGATTTAGTAGAAAACAGCCTGCCGCCCTGCATCCTCCATAAGAAGATACTCTCGTGGCTCTTCTCTCAAATTCAAATTTCTTACTTTGCTTTTAATGTACTCTTGTTGTATAGTTTGTAGAGTGTATAGTTTGTATTAAAAATGTATTTGTATATTTTGTTTTTGTAGACGACGGAGAAGGTCACGTCGGTACAGTTTGTGAGATAGGACGTTTCGGATCAGCACATTCCCCCGAGAAGACAGTTGTGGTGAATTGGGATTCCGGTCATAGAACAAATTACAGAGTTGGATATCAGAATCAGTACGATTTGATAATCATAGACAACGCACAAGTTGGTGAGTGAGAGAAACAAAAGCTTTTTAAAAAAAATTCTGCGAAATATTTTGTTGGTTGATGCCAATGTGTGTGCCTACGATTTATATATTAAAATATACTTCATCACATCTATATATACTTAATTTTTGTTTCAAAATAATATATTATAGGTGTTCGCCATTCAAACGTGGTATGTGATGGCTGCTCGAAAGGTGGAATAGCCGGAATTGTCTTTAAGTGCGCGCTGTGTTCTAATTATCATTTATGCGCCTACTGCTATGGTGCTGACCTGCATGATACAGAACATCCGTTTATTCGTTACACTACACCCACATCTCTTGGGTAAAAATATATATAAATTGAGAACTTATATTTGAACAAAATTGCAATTTTGAAATTTTTCTTTTTTTTTTCCAGTGTGAGAGTGCCTCCACGTAAAGGATCTGGAAAAATTCAACTGAAAGGAATATTTGTTGGAGCAAAAGTTGTTCGTGGTCCAGATTGGGAGTGGGGACAACAAGACGGTGGAGAAGGTATGTTTATTTTTTTCATAAATTTTATAATTATTTTCTCTTAAATAGTATTTCTATGAGATAATAATTTATAAAAAAAACGCATGAGTTTTTGAGAATACGCATTGTTGAAATACAATTCATCGATTGATTAATTAAAGATTTTTAAAAATAAGCCGTCATTGACATCTTAAATCTTGGCCATTTGTTTCTATATGTTGTTGTTCTCTTGAAATGTGTTTTGGCTACACATAAATATATATAGCTACTAGAGTGCTGCACGCATTGCAATTATCGGTACATAAAGAAATTCAGAGTTTTCCATTTTCTTCTTCATAAAAATAGAGTACAACGAAAATACTCACTTAAAATTGTTAAGAAATTTTATATTCATCAAAATGTGTTTGGACAATTGCCATTTTATCTGGAGTAGAACATCATATAATTTTTGGCCAATCCAACTTTATTATTTCGTGCAGATGAGAACTTCTCTTATTCCTCGTACTTTATGGATTGCTTTTTATGACTACGTGCTATTGCGTCCATCTTCACTTATGTTCCATGAAGCCTTTTTCAACCAGATACATAACGTTTAATAGCTCAGAAAGTTCTTTGCATGATATTTTACGGACTCAACCTGGATCTTTTACATAAGAACAGTATTTCTTAAAGACTGTCCAATATCAATGCTTCCACAATATACTGAGTATAAAGGAACAACATCCTGTGCTGATGGGGTTGGACGAGTTTGGAATCGACTTTCGTTGTATTTTACCCTGCCTTCATAAAATATTCAGTTTGGAGACTATTTTTAACGTTCATTAAAAATTTGTGTTTGCATTGTGGGCCACAATCATGCATTGGATTGGAGTCCATAATTTCTGCCCAAAGGGAGTTTCGGATCCTGAGATGATGACCATTATAAATATGTTAATGCTTTTTTCCGAACGTGGGACAATCACTCGAAGGTCCTAACACCAAAATCTTTGAAATCGGACAGATTAAACAAATCTTGCTGTACATGTTTCCATTCGTTAAATTTCAAGCTTTTCGGCAGCAAATTTATCTTTCCGAACGGTTATCAGTCACTGTCACTGTGCAAGATATAATCACAAGTAGATTAAACCCCACATACTTTCCTATTCGCTTGGAATTTTGCCACTAATGCCTTAAAATGGTGGACGAGGTCGAAACGGTGATCAGCTTTATTTAATCCCAGATAAAACGATACTAAAAGGAGATGTAATAAGCATTATTGTAAAATATGAGATGACTTAAGTTTGCCAGGCAAAACTTACAGCATGATGATGATGTTTTTATTTTGGTTTTATTTTTGAGTAGCAACCTATATGTGCCCTTAATTATGAAAGTGGACTAAGTCACTCCTAAAAATGGCCTCAAATCTAGCCTTAAAATAATTATTATTTAAGGGGTAAAGTTTATTTGAAAGCGAAATTGCAATAATAAACTTTTTTATTGCTTCTCTAGTGATTTCATAAAAGAAATATAATTAAATCGTTATAAGAAAATTATTATGTAAGTTTTTCTTTAAACAATGCAAAAAGTCATAATCATAATCATGGGCACATTTATAGCCCTTTTATTTCTTTCAAGTGCAAAACCTCATCCACATATCCGAAGAAAAATTTAACAAATTTTACCCATTTTCGGTGCAAATATTATTCATATTGAAAAATCGTAAATCATGAATTTTACAAATGCATTTTTAGGTGACATTTGTTAAACCTATAGTTTCCAACACCCAGAGAAGAAAACTCCTTAAAACCCTAATTTCCTGACAAGGCATATTCAACTGAAAGGATATTCAATATCAATCACGTATTAGGAAGTACAATTTAACTATGATCACCAACTTTTCCATAGTTTTAGAATCTCTTACATGAAGACTCAATTCTTCCCTTAATAATTATGTAAATTGTCTTCTTCTTTTTCCAGGTAAGAGTGGGCGTGTTATGGAAATTCGTGGATGGGACAACGAATCTTGTCGAAGTGTAGCAAATGTATCTTGGGTAACTGGTTCAACAAACGTTTATAGACTCGGTCATAAAGGAAACGTAGATTTAAAATATATAGTTCCAACATCTGGAGGGCATTATTATAAAGACCATATGCCTGTGTTAGGTAAGTCTTAAAAGTTATTTTAAAAAAAGACAATTAATTTTTTTTTCTTCATTTTTAATTAGGTCAACCTGAAGAACAACAACCCGTTGTTCCCACTGTCAAGCCTGTCTTTTCAGTTGGAGATCGTGTTAAAGTATGTTTAGAAGTAGATGCTCTCATGAAATTACAACAAGGACATGGTGGCTGGAATCCTCGAATGGTTGAACATTTATCAAAATTAGGCACAGTACATAGAATAACAGATAAAGGTGATATAAGGTATGTCTCTTGCGAAGCCTTCACGGATTTCAATTTTCCTAACACGTAAACTTGTTTTTTTTTTTTTCAATCCGAAGGGTACAATATGATAACTGCCCTAATCGTTGGACATTTCATCCGGCAGCTTTAGTAAAAGTATGCTCATTTCGGGTTGGTGATTTAGTAACAATAATAAATGATGCAGTTAAGGTGCAACAATTGCAAAAAGGACATGGAGAGTGGATTGAACTAATGAAATATGTAAAATCACTTTCTAATTTGTATTTTTTCTAAATTAATTTTATTGTTTTTTCCAGGCTCTTGGCAAACATTGCAAAGTGATAAAAGTCTATTCCGATGGTGATCTAAGAATTCAACAGCTCGATGATGGTCTCGAATGGACATTGAATCCCAAATGCGTTAAACTAGAAAGATCTCCACTGGCAACGGCAGCCGAACGTTCCAACAGCATGATGGACCTAAGTCATCGCCGCACTGACCATGTCATGACACCGCTCTCAGGATTATCAGGAACCTCGCTAGCTGACAAATTGGTTCGTGAAGCTGCACAAGGTCATCTGGACTTTGTCAAACAATACTTGGAACAAAATCCCCAACAAGTCGACGTTATGAGTGGCGGCAAAGCATGCATCCAAGTAGCTGCCCATCAGGGCTATGTACACTTAGTCAACTACCTTATAAGTAAAGGAGCCAATGTGAATATTGTCGATAAAGAAGGCGATTCCACATTGCATTATGCTGCATTTGGTAATCAACCCGAAACAATGCGGATCCTCTTACAAAACGGAGCCGATATTAACTTTCTAAACTCAAGTCATTGTTCAGCGCTGCACATATGCGCTCACAAGAAAACACCTCATTGTGTTCGTCAGCTGTTGGAATTCGGTGCCGATGTGAATATCCAAGATTCATACGGTGACACCGCACTTCACGATGCTATTGCCAAAGAAAATACTGAAGTTGTTGAACTTTTATGCAGCGCTCCAAATTTAGACTTTACTGTCAAAAACAATCGTGGTTTCAATGTATTGCATCACGCCTCGCTTAAGGGAAACGTCATTGCGGCCAAGCGTATTCTCCATTTGTCTCGTCAACTTGTCAATGTTAAGAAAGATGATGGGTTTGCAGCATTGCATTTGGCTGCTCTCAATGGGCATGCCAATGTCGTTGAGGCACTAGTCTTGGAAGGGCAAGCCGAAATCGATATACGTAATAATCGGAGACAAACGCCATTCCTGTTGGCCGTTTCGCAGGGCCATGCGGCCGCCCTTGAAAAACTAGTCAATTTAGGTTGTGATATTTTAGCGAAGGACGAAGACGGTGACAACGCAATGCATTTATGTGTGATCAAGAAAACAAATCTTCAACAGGCCTCAGCACCAACTGAAGCGCCAGAAATTCTGGAAATATTCAATTGCTTGACTCATTTGACAGAATATAGGTTGATGTATACGATATTATGTTACTTAGCTAAGAGGGGATGCCAAATCGAGCCGAATAACAAGGGGGCGACGATATTTGAGTGGATTACCGAACAAGAAGAGAAGGATTTGATTCTAAGCTATCAAAGAATGGCTAGCAATGTAGCAACATCTTCTGCTGCTGTGCTTAACAATGAGGGTATAAATCAGTTAACCAGAAATATTCAGACCTTAAATCTAAATGAAAGTGTTGAAAGTGCGAATATAAGTTCGGATGGCAATGCTTTGAGTGGAGAAGGGGCAGCATCAATTTCAACACCACCACCAGTTCCAGCACAAAGAGGCCAGTCAAATCATCACCAGCAGATGCCTCCTTCATCGTCATCAGCAGCACCATCACCTGCAGACGACACATCAAATATGCAAGTGCCAAAGAAGCAGAACAATTCGGATACATCAAGTTATCTTGAAATGAATCCCAGCAAAAGTAACAAATTTGAGAATTTATTGTCACCTGTTCTGCCACCGCCACCGACTTCAGCAACTGGCAGTCATGTTAGTCGTAAACAACAAAACAAACCAATACCAACGCCAGTATTTATAACTGAGCCAAAAGAGTGTATAGTCTGCGATGAGATATTGCATTTAATTAAATTTGAGCCGTGTCAACATCAGATATCTTGCGAAGAATGTGGCCTTAGAATGAAGAAATGCCTCAGTTGCGGTATGATGATTGAGAAACGTGTTGGCCAAAATGGGCGCTTGGTTACGGGAAAAGACACAACACGAACGTCGTCGGCAGATCGCTTGCGTTATTTGGAAAATAAAATACAGGAGTACGAAGAGTGTCACTATTGCAGTATTTGTATGGAGCGGATTAGAGATGTTGTATTTTTGTGCGGACATGGAGCTTGTAGTGTGTGTGCAGAAACACTACGCACATGTCATATGTGTAGGAAAACTATTCTTAAGAAGATTAATCTCTACTAGATGTCCAACTTAAATAAAATTCGGATGTTTGGAGGAAGAAAGTTGTCGTTTTTGCAAGATTAATTGATGATCGGTACGTATTTGTTAAGTTTGATTTTAATTTAGTACAAAAGTACTTTATGGTTTGTAAATTCAGGATCGATTATGCCAACGTTTGTGGGCTAATATCTAATTTATGTGACGCGTATATTTATACTGTACAAAACAGGCCAGCTGTTTTGGCACTGAGTGTAACACAAATAGGTGAAAATACAGATTGTTCTGAATTAAATCTATTAGGATATAACTTGTTGCTATTTTTACATGCGATATAGGTACTTTATACTATGGGTAGATGAGAAGCAAAACTGGCTATATCCATAATCATTAATTTTGAGAAAAACCGAAAAAAAAACCTTTCAAGTCTTATATGGGGCTAGTAGTTAAGCCCGATATTTAACTTGAATTTTAAAAAGGATTTGCATCATTTTTCTACAAAACTAGTTTGCAAAACTGTTCAATGATACATACTCTATAAATTTCAATTTTGAAAAAAATAAATTGCACGACTGGGGTCGCACGTACTTGCTCTTATGGTAAAAGTTACTCTAATGTTAAAGTTTTTTATTGAACAAAATTAGGGAAAATTTGACATTTTCACGGAATTTCGTTAGTGGTACAAAAAAAATAAAATCCGTTTTTATAAATAATAAAATACCATTTTAAATGATCTTTTACAAAAAACAAAGTATGCCATTTTATTTCTAGTATAAAAAGGAATTTTTACAAAAAAATTTTCGAAAATCGTTAGAGCCGTTTTTTAAAAAAATAATTTTTTATATATAAAAATTTTCTAACATTTTTCAAAAAAAAAAGTTGATATGCAATTTTGAATAAATAATTAATTTACACATAAAAACAAAATTTCAAATTTTTTCACCAACTCGTTTCCAAAAAATTGATTTTTCAAAAAAAAATTTTGAAATATTTTTTAAAAATCCAAAAATGTGGTTTTTGAAAAATTTTAAATTTTTTTAAATAATGATTGATTAAACGTTTCTGTATTAAAAATTTGGTGGAAATCTGTTATGTCGTTTATGAGAAATTCATAAATCAAAAAAACCGTTCTATGGCAGGTACCGTTGATAACGGTACAAAAAATATTTTTTTTATTGTCAAAGAAGGCTCTTATCTGTAACAGTAAGCAGAAAAATTTTAATCAAAATCGTTAGAGCCGTTTTTGAAATAAATCAACTTTTCTGTTTCCGTTATATGACAGGTACCGTTAGTTTTGGTCCTAAAAAAAAAACTTCAATTTCTCCTCTAGGGAATCACTCAAAACTGTTAACTACCAAGTTTAAAGAAAATCCCTTCAGTAGTTTAGGATGTAGCTCGAGGTTCTTACAGACAGACAGACGGACAGGCAGACAGACAGACAGACAGACAGACAGAATTGCCGGACCCACTTTTTTGGCATTCTCCATCATCGTAATGTCATGTAAAATTGTTATCTCGAGTTCGATTTTTTTTACGAATCCTAAACTTGCCCTATAGTACCTATATCGCAAGTAAAAAATGGATATAGCGAGGCTATGAGCTATGAAAAAATTAGTTCTCGGAAGTCCGTTTGTCTGTCTGTCAGGGCACATCTACTTCAAACTTGGTATGTAGCAGTTTTTGGTCCTATAAAGAGGGGTTTTTGGAATTAATTTGTTTGGACCAAAAATAACGGTACCTGTTATTTAAAAATGTCACAAAAATTGAAGTATGTATTAGTTTTCAAACAAGGTCTATCTTTCAATGGAAAAAGTTTTTGTTTTTTCAAGATTCGTTATTAACGGTACCTACCATAGAATCGTTTTTTTTTTATCTGATTTTCTCCCAAACTATTTGTTTATGCATTTATATATGATTGTATCGCACCTCCGGTGGTACAACGACGTAAGTGCAAAAATGTTGATTCTTCAGAAAACTCGATTTAACATTTTGAAAACGTTTGAAAACAATGTAACGGTCCAAAGACATTTCTGCCTTCTGGATACAAATAGAACATTTTCAATTGGGTCTTTGTTTCATCGGAAGGAAATACCTTTTCTTGAAACTATGGCATACTTAACTCAGAAAATTCAAAATTTGCACTTACGTCGTTGTTCCACCGGGGGTGCGGTATATAAAACAAAAATAAAATTTTGAAAAAAATATTTTTTGGATTTTTAAAAAAGTTTTTCTAAATCGAGTTTTCGAAAACTGGACATTGAATTTTTTTGAAATTTTAGTTTAGGTGTTGATTAATAATTACTTCAAAATGGCATAGCAACTTTATTTTAAAACTTTTTTTTTCAAATTATTATTGTTTAAAAAAAAGTTTTTTTTTTTAAAACGGCTTTAACGTTGTTGAATTTTGTTTTTTTTTTTTTTTTAATGCACCTTTATAAAAAAAATGCATACTTTTTTTGGAGGTTAATTTCATTTTAAGATTTGTTTTCTTTATTTGAAGAAAGAATTTTATGTGTTAATTTAAAAATTTATATACTATGTATTTATGTACAGAACAGTAGGACCTTATTTGTTTGTATTTTTGGAGATTTTCTTAACTAAAAGTTATTTTGTGCTATAACCCTTGATTTGTATCATACATGGACTCTTCTGGCATTGATTCGACAAGTTTTGCGGAGTAGCATACCAATCTTTTTTATATTTGTTCCACAAATCTTCTTTATTTTTCACAAGGTCAAGAGATTTTTTACAATGACCCATAAGTTTTCCAAGCGATAAAAAAGCATTTTTTTGGACGTCTTATCGTTTGATCCTACCAATATAAATTTCGTATTTTTTTTTTTTTTTGCATTATATGCGCCTACCCCATACACATGGTCTTTGTCGATTTGTTCGATTTTGTCGGTGTCTGGTAGTATTTGTAGTATTTATTTGTTCATTCACAGATGAGCAAGTCCAGTTGATGTAGTTCGTTTTACAGAAATGTTTTTACTCTTTTTCGCTTAAATGAAGAAATAATAACTTACTCTTATCAGGGTTGGCTTACTCTTCTTGAGAGGGATTACATTTTAATTTTCAAGAGAAAGAACTGTTTATTAAAGCTATATCGCACCCTCAGTGCAAAAGAGCGAGAACTCAAAAAAGTTCATTTCGAGAAAACGCTTCCGCAAAATACATACTGACTCTAAACTTTCCCCTATAACAACTTGAACTTATATTGAATTTCCCCTATAACTTTCCATGGGACAGCAATTTCCATAATGTCAAAGCTCTATTACAAGAACCATTATGTTTATTTTGTAGTTTTAATAAATTTATTTTTTTAAATTGTTTAAATTAGGAAAGAGTTAATATAGTGGGAATTGGATAAAAACAGTCATAATCTTTCGAATTTTTCGTTTACGTTAACAACAAGCCCTTCAAAAGAAAGATAATTTAAAAAGCAACATTTCCTCATCATTATCTCAAAAATGTCATTTTTTGACTTAACGCTCTTTTGCACTGAGGGTGCGATATAATCACCTCGCTATAAAATATCTTGCATATCTTAAAGTAATCATTATTTATTTTTTTTTATCTTCCAGGTTCTTCTAGAAGCAACTATCTTGCAAAGCGGTCAGTATTCTGTTCGATGTTTTAATGTAAATAAAATGTAATGCTTTCTTTAATCTAATGTACGAGTATAAGAAAAATATTCACAGCATTTGTTTCGTTTTTTTTTTTTTTAGATAAATGGTTAAATTTAATATTTGTGAGTTATGAAATGAAAAAAAAAAAAATAAAGGCTGACATGTGGAAAAGTAATATACATACAATACTATCTCCCAAACAAATTGTTCTTTTATTTTTTTAAAAGAATATAAATCAATGTGAAAAGAAGACCGATCTTCATTGAATTTTTTGTTTTAAACTTTGTTGTGAAATCTTTTCTTGGTAACTAAAAAAAAAAACTTAAACTTAATGATATTTTTTTAAAAACTAAATATTTTTTTTAACTATGCATTTGTTTAATTGTGAATTGTGTATATAAGAAATATTTGAAAAACTATGTGTAATTGGGTATTAAATCATTAAACAAATATAAATTATATTTAAATAACTTTCATTATCCTAAACTCGGCAGATAGAGAAAACCAAACATGAAATACGCTAAGAACACACCAATTCTGTGGGTGTCAAATGATTGCAAAAAATGGATATTTTTGAATAGATCTTTCAATTGTTAATAAAAAGAAAAAAAAAACAGTTCTTCATATTCTTACACCGAAAGCCTTGGCTTAAGAGGGTTTACTTGTTGCCTTGTCTTTGAGCTTTAAAAAATACCAATAATTTTATTTGCAATCACTTACATGCAGAAATTGCAGTTGGTTCTTAGTCAACAATATACATTTTAAATTTAAAGTTGACTTTACTCGAGTGAATGTTTTTTTAAAAACCGGAAAATTTTAAAATAGAATTAATTTTGTTTTTTTAATTATTTAAATTTTTTGTAGTAAGGTCAACTAAACAAAGGTTTAAAATTGTAGGATAAAAAAACTTTTAATCAAATGGAATCATAGTAAAAAAATAAACTTAATTTATCATTTATTTTTAACAACCGCTATTATTTAATTCAGCGCACATTAACCATACATATTCATATACAATAAAACAAAAAACAGCCAAATAGGAAGAAAAATAAATACTTAATACTTGACCAATTATGTTAAAAATACAATTTATAATAATTAACCACATAACATCGATTTGTTTTTTTTTTATTTGTTAACATTATAAGAAAACTTTCAAACTAAAAAGATATTAAATCATTTATTTTATGTTTAAGTTAATATTATGTTAAGTAAATTAATGTCAGTTATTGCAGTAAACCTCTTCTCCGAACATAAAAACAAAAGAAATATTGTAAAAAAAATCATGTTTATTTAAAATAATAATTAATTTCATAAATATTAAGTTGTTTTCATTTTGTTGATTTTATTTTAATTTTTTTTTTTTTTCGTTTTATAAGTTGTGTAGATTTTAAGGGATATTATTATATTTTTATGTAGTGTTTTTTGACTGTTAAAAATTAAAACTGATCAAAAATAAGAACCATTATGATTATATAAACATAAATAATTTTGGAATAAAAAAAAAGTATTTATTAATGTATAAAAATTGTTGTTTTTAATTTTAAACGATTTTCGTTCTCCAATTTTAAGGCAATATTATGACTCGCGAGTCGCATGGAAAAATAAACGAATGTGGGTATTTGACATTTCGGTTTGCCGTTTGCGACTCAGGGTTGAAGGGTTAATAAAAAACTTTTTACTAACCTTAGTACTCAGTTCCAAAAAAAACACAGCAATCAAAATTTTTTCTTCGCCTTCATTTTCGTCTTAAAAAAAAGCTCAGAACAGCTCACTGTGGCGTCTTAAAAAAAAGCTCAGAACAGCTCACTGTGGCGTATGAGGAACATTTCCTTTTATCTACAAATTGAACGTAAAAATTTTGTATCGTTGATTAAAAAAAATGTGGCTTATAGTGAATAAAGATTTCCGTGACAACCCTTTAAATTTGAGAACGTGCGTGTTTTTTTTTTTTGGAACTATCTAGCAACTTTTTGGAAAATATATTTTTTATTAAAGATTTGTCTTCTTTATGCACTATTGTTCTTCCCCTGCAATATGTATTCAAACAAAAAAAAACTTTTTTTATTTAGAAATAAACAGACTTTATTTAACTTTTGTGAATAAACTTGTATTTTTTTTTTTTTTTTTGTTAAACTTAGTGACTTGTTCTTTCGAAACACAAAAAAATAAGTTTCTTTTCCCCCTAAAAAATAAATAGTTAACTATCCCAAGAGTATTTTCTAAAGTAGTGGTAATACTGTACAAATATATTTAATACAAACAAAAAAAATTAAAATTAATATATTATTTATATAAATTGAGACAATAATGTAAATTAAGTATTTTGAATTGTTTTCAACGTTGATGAAATGAAGGACTTCTAACTGTTTGTCGATTGCTGGTTGGAAAGTGTTTGTATTTGTTCATACCTCATATTGCATAATATTTTTGCTTCTTCGTACTTTTTTTGGACTAAATTTAATTCTTTCTTTAATTGCTCGTATTTTTGCTAAAATGAAAAAAAATAAAATAATTAAAAACTAAAATTATTTAGGGGAAATTATTTTGCTACTCACTCTGTATTGCTGATTATGAAGTGATGAAATATTATCATTATTTGCATTTTCTTTTCCCTTCGACAGGGCATCTTCCAATTCTCTGATTTTTGTGTGTCTTACGCGACAAATCATTTTCAAATCTTCATATTTGCTGAGTAATTTACGATAGCATTCTGATTCGTCGCTGTCATTTGTCTGAATGCAACTATCAACGAATATCTTCTTTTCCAGCTCAGCACATTTGGCACAATGTCTGCTTTCGTTGGTTCTATTGACGATAAGGCTCTTGTATTTTTTAATTTCTTTCCTCATTTCCTGTTGCTTGGATTCTTCTTCCATGAGAAGTTTTTTTAGTGTTGCATTCTCTGTTTTAAGAGGATGATTTTTGATTTCCATTTGAAGTGTATTCACTTGACTATCACGGATAAGTAGTCTCTGTTTTAATTCGTTAAGTTTCTCATTCATTTCGGAGCAACTGCATTCAGTATCTTGACATTAAAGAAAAAGAAAATTTATATACATTTAAAAAATCATTGTGTTACCATAAAACTAGTGTTCAGTTTAAAAGACTAAAATATGCATAGATTCTCATTAGTAAGAAAGATTTGGTAAGCATGATTGCAAAAGCTTTACCACTAAAACAGAAGACTTTATATGAAAATCAAATCGTTTTTAAGGTTTTGAATGAACAACAACAACTTGTGTATGTTAGCACCAAGTTGTTGTTTATTCATTTTTTTAATGGAAGTTCTATACGTGACTTATGCAGATCAAATATGCACATTTTGTGCTGTGAGTGATCTATAGGGGAACAATTGACCTCATAATTTATAATAAGCAGAGATGTTAAATTTTATTTCCGAGGGGTCATTTCTCAATTTGATTATTATCGACAGACGAAGAATCGTTTTGACGATTGAAATCTTGCTTTCTGTAAGTCAATAATCGTCAAAAAGATATCGCGAAAACGGAAGCTATAAATAGGCCTCGTTTTTGGAGCATTTATTCGTTCTTAGATGCAATTTATGTTCGATTTAACTGAAGTTTTTAGGAATTTTTCTTCTTTCAGTGCAAATTCAATAAAAAAAAATATTTTTTGGAACAAATAATCTTAAATGCAAATTTAATATTTCCTTCATTAAAAAATGTTATTGCAAATAAGAAAAGTTTAAAATGAAAAAAATTAAGACTTAAATTCAGGCCTATTCTGAATGAATTTAATTTTGTTAGGAAATTTTAAATACGCGATTTTTTGACAAATTTAATTAATTTTTAGTCTACATACAGTGCTGTGCAAACATATGAAGGGTCCAGGGGAAAAATGGCACATGTCCACTTTTTGTCAAAAATAAAAACTTTGTACGTCAAAAAACACGTTGGAACAACGAACAAAGTCGCACCTTTATTGGAAAACAATCGTTATTTAGTTCAAACGAAAGTGTTAAGTTATTAAAACTTGTTAAGAATACAACCACAATTTTAATTCATGCATTTGACAATCATCTAAAAAAATTACAGGCCATACAACACCTCCTTTCATACAAAAACAGTTGCATATTTTTTGCACAGCAAAACATTTTCATTTCAACTTGGGATACGAGCCTAGACCAACAAAAGTAAAAGGCAATAACCTTGTCACCAAGGCTGACAAAACTTTTAAATTGGAAAAACTTTTATTCTTAGGATATAATGAATCAGGCAACATTTCAAATATTTTTGAAGATTCTCAAGTTGTGTGAATCATGTCGATCATCATTTCAAAAATTACGGAATGCCACGCAGGATAATTTCTAAGGAAATTTTTTTCCCACGAAGTTTCTTAAATTGTTGAACGTTTATTTCAACTTGGATCGTCTCTTTATCGAGACAGGAGGGTTAAGAAAAGGCAAACCCACTGATCAAAGTGTTTGAGTTGTTCGAGAGATTTCATATGAATTAATATGAAAGCAATTTATTTACTTGGAATCTCTTGAACAATTGAGCTAAAAATTTTTTTTAATAGGATATCTAGTTTGGATGACCACTATAATTGGCGTCTTAAAGCGAGTCCTAGGGACTGAATCTATTGGTTTTTATATATTCAGATATTGATTTTATGCTTACTTGTAGGATCAGTCATCGTAGATACATCTCGATTGGTATCCCAAAACGAGTTCATTCTTCTCTCATCGTGTGTACTAAGTCTGCGATTTTTCCTCTCTTCGTTGGGTGATGATTTCTGGTTTGAATCAAGTTTGTCCATTAAACTCATATTTTTAATCTAAAATAGTTTCAATTTTTTTTATAATTTTTTCTTAAACCAAAATTTAAAAAAAATATATACTTTTAACTGATGATTTTCACTCATCCAATGTTCCATTCCTTTTTCTTTTTTTGGTGAAATAGATGATTTCGATGTGTTCATACATTGATCCTTTTGCAATGATTGAACTTGCTGTTCAAGCTGAACAATTTTATCAGAACTACTTTTCACTAATTCCTCAAATTCCATTTGGATACTTTCTTTTTCTAAAGCTAATTTACTTATATCAGTTTGAAGTTGTGATATCTGGTTGGAAAACAAGGCTTCTTTAGATTCCTGTGAAAACAAAATAAGAAAAAAAAAAAAACAGTTAAATTGGATATTTAAATATAAATTTGGTAAATAATCTCACCCATTCTTTTAAATTATTTAAAAGCTCATTATTGAATTGTGATTTGAGTTTCTTCTCATTTGTGACTTCTTCTTGAAGTGTTAATATCTCACTCCTCAGTCTATTACATTCTTCAGCCTGCTGAATTGCAACTTTTAATTCATTCGTTAGGGTTTTATTTGCCAATTCCAATTCTGCATTGGATGATTTCAATGAATCACATTTTAATTGAATTTCTTTTAATGAATTTTGCAATTCATTGATTTTTTTAATTAAATTTGTATTTTCAACAACAACTTCACGAGCTGAATTTAATTCAGCTTCAAATGTAGACTTTGTCATTTCTAAATTGGCATTCTTAAGTGCTAACGAATCATAATCTTCTTGGAATTGATCGATTTTTTGTAAAAGTGAATCTCTTTCTTGTGTAGTTTGTTGAGCAATTTGTATTTCATTTTCAAATGATTTTATTTTTTGCATTAAATCATCAATTTTGGAACTTTGAGCAGTGCTTGAGGCATTTGTTTCAGCTAAAATTTTATTTAATCTATTTACTTCGGAGGAGAAGTGACGTTTAGATTCTTCAAATTGATTACCGAGGATTGCAAGTTTTTCCTCTAGCTCAGAACTTTTTGTTACAAGGGAATTATTGTTGTTTGTTAGTTGTACAATTAAATCATCTCGTTCAGTGTTGGCTTTTTCAAGAACTTCTTTTAAATGTACTTCAGTTGCCAAACAACGTTTGGAATCCTCAAATTGTTTCTCTAAAAATGTTAGTTTTTCTTCCAAATCAGAACTCTTGGTAGTTAAGGAATTGTTTTCTATTGATAGTTCCGCAATCACCTCATCTTTTTTAGACGATTCCTCAATTTTAATTCGAATGTCTTCCGACAAATCAAGTTTGTTCTTTTCAGCGACTTCTCTCAAATGTTTAGATTCCTCAAATTGCTCTTCCAAAAGCGATAGTTTTTCTTCCAATTCTGTGCTATTGTTAGCTAAGGAACTATTTTTAATTGAAAGTTCTTTAATGAGGTCATCTTTTTTGGACAATTCTTCTATTTTTATCCGGACATCTTCCGAAAGATCTTGTTTTGATTTCTCCAAAATCGACAGCTGGCACTCCAACTCAGAACTTTTTGTAGCCTTTGTAGTGAGTTCCTTGATTATCTCGTCTTTCTTTGAAGATTCCTCAACTTTAAGTCGAATGTCTTCAGAAAGTTCACGTTTATATTCCTCGAATTGCTTCTCTAAAATCAATAATTTGCCTTCAAACTCAGAGCTTTTAGCAGCTAAGGAACTATTTTTGAGTGTAAGTTCTGCAATAAGCTCTTCTTTTTTCAAAGATTCTTCCATTTTCATACGAACATCTTCGGAAAGATCACGTTTAGATTCGTCAAATTGATTCTTCAGAGCTGTTAGTTTGTTTTCAAACTCAGAGCTTTTCGCAGCCAAGGAACTGTTATCATTTGAAAGTTGTGTTATTAAATCGTCCTTTTTGGAAGATTGTTCTGAGAGATCTTCTTTGGATTTCTCGAATTCCTGTTCAAGTGTTGCAAGTTTTTCTTCCAATAATGTAATTTTTGTGACCAAGTTCTCATTTTTAGTGGAAAGATCCGAGATTACTTCCTCTTTTTGTGAACATTCTTTTTGTGAAGACTCTAATTGATGTTTTCGATCCGAGACTATTTGTTGTGTTTCTCCTATTTGTTTTTCTAAAACTATACATTTCTCTTCTAGTTCAGAGCACTTTGTTGATAGTAAACTATTTGTATTCGACAACTCAGCCAGTAAATCCTCCTTCACTTTGAATTCAATTTCTAAAGCTTCCTTAAGACCTACTTCAGTCACAAGACTTTCTTTTGCATCAGCTAATTCTTGTTTTAGAAGATTACAAGTACACTCTAGCTCCGAAACCTTTTCAAGCAACATATTATTGCTGCTGGTGAGGTCATCTTTTATTTGATCTTTTTCCGAGTTAAGTTTTTCCAAGGCGACTGTAAGGTTATTTTCTGTAGATTCAAGTTTTTCCTTCAATTCATTGATCTCTTGCATCAAGCAGCTATTTGAGTTACGAGCTTTGGAAATTTCTAAATTCAATTGTTCGTCAGCAGTTTTACCCAAATTGAAAAGGAATTTGGAGTGTGCTTTTTCTTTTTCAATAGTTGATTCTAGTTGTTTTTTATCATCAGTCAATTCGTCGATTTGTTTGCTCAAAGAAGACGCTTTCTCTTGAAGCATTTGTCGCTCTTTTGTGTGAATTTCTTTGAGACTCTCTTGCTGTTCTTTAAGATTTTCAAATTCATTTTGAAGATGTTGTTTTTCTGCAGATATTTTAATCAACTCATCATTCAGGCTGTCAAACTTTTCTTGAAGGATAGTCTTTTCTTTTGTATTTTGTTCCAGTTCTTCTTTAAGTTTCTCATAGTCTTCACCCTCCTGATCCTTATTTTCCAGATTAGATGTATGATCTTCAATAAGTTTCTTCAGATTCTTACATTCTTCAACAATTTCTTCCTTTTCTTTCTCAAGTATTGAAGATTTTTCCAATGCCAAATTCTTCTCTTCCAAAGTAACAACAGCATCTTTTTCTAAAGTTTTAATTTTTTCATTGAGATCATTGTTAATTTCTTCAAAGGACTTCTTCTCATGCAAAATATTATTTCGTTCATCCTCAATCAATGTGAGAGATTCTTTTAAACCAGCAACAGTTTCTTGAAGATGTTTACATTCCTTGGTTAAAGTATCCAATCGCAAAGTGGATTCTTCCAATTCTGTTGATTTCATTCTTTCAAAACTCAACAATTCATCATATTCAACTTGGAGTTTTGTAAACCTTGAATTTATGTCTTCAATTTGATTTGTAGTAGACTTGCCAGATTCTTGATTTTGTTCTTCGAATTTGATTCGCAAATCATTGATTTGGTTTTGAACTTCTTGGTATTTTGATTTCTCAGTTTTTAACTCTTCCATTAAATTGGCAATTTCTTTCTCATATTTAAGTGTTTTATCTTCATCTATTGAGCCGTTGTGTTCTTCCAATTCACCACCATTCATGGCAACATGTTCATTGATTGTTTCATTTGCCGATTCTTTGTCATGAGGTTGAACACCATTGGTTTCTGGAACTGAGGCGAATTTTTCTCCCACAAATGCTTCAAGTTTTGAAATTTTACTTAGATACTCTTCACAATTGGTGCATTTTGATTCTTTTAAATCTTCAAAAGTTGCTCCATTTGAAGAAGACATCGCCTTCAAATCCGAAATTTGTTCCCTCAAATCAGCACAATTAACACACTCATTGTCTTGGACTTTTCTACTCATTTCCTCAAGCTGCTGCTTAAGTTCTTCATAACTTTCACGTGAAACATTTTCCATTGTTCCCTCAGATTCAACAGTTTTCTTAAGCTCTTCACAATCGGCAATTAATTTCATATTATCACTTTCAGCACGAGAAATAATTTCACTTAGTTCGCTAATTTTACATTTGTTTTCTTCACAAATGGCACTAAGATGTAATTTTTCACTATTTAATTGCTCCACCAGAATTTGTGTATCTTCCAATTCCTTTCGTGTATTGGCAAGTTCAATAGTTCCTAATTTTAATATTGAAACAGTTTCTTGCAATTCACGAACACTTTCAAAAAGTTTGGATTTTTCTTCCAACAACTCATTAAATTGAGCCTCGTCATGTGGTCGACTGCATGGAACTTCTAGAGAATCACAGCTATTCGGGCTAGCAGTATGTTTTTCCATTTCAAGTGAATCGAAAATTTCATTGCTAAGTTTGTGAATATCAGTGGATATTGCAAATTGAATTGCACCACGAAGTTCATTGAATGTTCCTTGGGTTATATCGGTTATGTTGCCAATAATCAGTCTTGTACCGTGTAAACACTTATTAAAGCCTATTGATTTGAAAATCTTGGTCTCTCCGTTGCCGAGGGCAACTTCAATTTCTAAAAAGGAATTTGCCATGTGAATGAATTGCATGCAATCTTCCAAGGACCTCCGGGGTGAATCACTTCGGATTGATTCATTTTTGACTTCTTGCAGTTGGGCAACTAATTGCTCGGATTCGTCACATTTTTCACTCATAGACTTTGTCATCGACATGACAGTGTTCTTCCATTCAGCATTTTCTTTGAGAAGTTCATTATTGTCAGCTTCTAATTTCTCAGATTTCTTTTTAATGGATTCAAAGTCTTCAGATGGATTTTCAATCGCTGCTGAGCTCTTAAAACGATCAAATTCAGCTTGAAGACTTTCCATTTCAGCTTGAAGAGTTTCATAGTCAGCAAAGTTGTCGACAAGTTGAGTAGATATGTCGTCATATTCCTTTTGCATTTCATTGAAACGTAATTGCAAACTATTGAACTCCTCCTTGATCTTGGCATTTTCGGCTTTCAAGTTAGACACCTCATCTGTGTCTTTGCTGGTTGTCACATTGTTTTGATATTCTCCTTGAAGACGATTCATTTCGGATTTTAAAGATTCCAGTTCTAATTGAAGGCTATCATTCTCCATAAGTTTACGTTGAGCTTCTTCAACTTTTATTTTCAACTCGCGTATTTCAGTCTCAAGATTCTCATTCTGGGTTTGAACCCGATCACAGTCGGCAAAAGATTGGACGGAATCATTTTCTAGTTTTTCATACTCCTTCTGCAAGGATTGGTATTTGTTTTGTATTGATTCGTATTCAAATTGGATTTCACCGATAGTTCCTTCATGTTTATTACATTCAGCTTGAATGTGCTCATATTTATTCTGTATGTCAACGTATTCGCCTTGAAGGGCTTGAAGCTGATTTCGTGCTGCTATAACTTCCATATTGAGCTTTTTAAAACTATCTGATTTGCTTTGATTTTCGGCCATAAGATTAATGTGTTCCTGTTCGGTAGTTTCAAGTTTTGTTTTGATTTTTTGAAGTTCCAAGTTAAGTGATTCGTTTTCGGTGCGAATTTTTTCTAACTCTTCCTTAGTACAGGTAGTTGAAGCAATTTCAGCTTGAAGTTTACTGCATTCAGCTGCAAGATTGTCTCTCTGGGTGTTGAGGTTTTGGATTTCTTGAGTTATATTGATCTTTTCAGCGATTTTATTGGCAGTTTCTTTTGACATAACCTCAAATTCAATTTTAACAGATTCTAATTTGCATTTTTCCAATTGAAGAACTCCAATTTGTTCTTGTATAGTTTCTACTGTGCCGTGAAGTGATGTTAGGTTTTCAATATCTTTTTTTAGACTTGAATTCTCAGTTTCTAAATAATCAGCCTTAAGTTTTGCCGATTCAGCGTCAGCGGTAATCTTTTCAATATTTGCATGCAAAGTTTGATTATCTAAATTGGCCTTTTCAAAGTCTTCAATTAATTGCTGTTTCGATGCTAGTAGTCGTTGGAAATCTTTACAATTTGTACATGTGCCTTCAGTTTCATTCAAACTTCTTGATATTTGTTGAATTTCTTCTTTAGAATTGTTAAGCATATCATTTGTCACAGTTTGTAGAGATCTTTCGAGTTTACTAATTTCTTTACGTTTCTCTTCTAAAGCTTCTAATAATTCGGTTTCTCTGCGTTTGGATTTATTTTTGTGCTGCTGAAATTCAAACTCTAAACCGACTGCTGTACGATTTTCCATCTCAAGTTGATTGATTTTATCCTTCAAGTCGGTGACTTCTTTTTCATACCGATTAATTCGGGTTAAACTTCGATCAGATGATTCTTCCAAGTCTTTGACTTTCGATTCAAGTTCTTGGCACCTGAAATTTAAATTTTTTTATTAATTGTTTGCATTAAAAGTGGGAATTTGAGGTCTTAAACGAATAGATAACACTAGCAAACAATATTTGGAATACAAAACTAGTCTGCAAATAAAATAAAAAAGGCCAAAGAGGAACTATTCATGAATCAACATGAGGGAGGGAGCAAAGAAAGAAGTTACACTTTAAATTGTGCCCATGATTATGAAAGTGGACTAAGTCACTTTTTGCATTGTTTAAAGAAAAACTTACAAAATAATTTTCTTATAACGATTTTATTGTATTTCTTTTATGAAATCATTGAAGGAGCAATAAAGAAGTTTATTTACTGCAATTTCGCTTTTAAATAAACTTTACCCCTTAAATAATAATTATTTTTAGGCTAGATTTGATGGCATTTTTAGGAGTGACTTAGTCCACTTTCATAATCAAGGGCACAATTAAAGGTTGGACGAAATTGCACGTACTATAATAGTTAAAACTTAATGATAAACAAAATTAAAAATTAATTAAACCATTTCATAGATGGTTTGGAAATCCAAATATTTCACGTACACATACCACTTATAAATCATAAAGATGGTTCCGTTAACAACATTTTTTATTTTTATTAATTTCAAAGAATTTTTCCGAAATCGTTCTGAAAAATAAGTATTTCAAAAAATGAATACATGCCAGGAATCAGTTTTTGTGTCTTTTCGTAGTTTCTACAAGTGAAAGGTAGGTGTAGTTAAGCATTTTAAGCACCCATTTGCTTTCAAGGAGAATGCGTTTTACTGGTGTCCGCTCGAGACAACGAAATTTTCTTTAAGTAGCCTTTGAAAACATCTGAATTAATTCATGATTGCATCCCTTACTACCTTTATTGAAAAGAACTACATCAGATGTTGTATTCTATCATATCTACTTGAATTTTTGGTAAAGATTTGAACACAAATGCAATTTAATCATTTTGAAATTGATCAAACATTTGACAACAGGTAAGTAATAGCCCAGAATAAATTTAAAAACAAAAAACAATGCCATAGTGTCAAGCCCAAAGCAGATATTAAAATAGTTATAAGGGCGAAAGGCATTAGAATTAAGAATTAAGCCTGTATAGGGCCAGTAAGTTAGTTGTAAGTAATTGATAAGGAGGCTAGTTTTTATGAATTTTTGTCTAGCTTTAAGATACATTATGTAGTTTTAAGATGATGAAATTGCGCCAAATCTGCAGCTGAAAATTTATAGCTGAATTGCGCAAATAAATTACCCAAAAATTTGACCTCGATTGCTGAATGAAATATTCCCAATTTTCGTTTATATTTTTTAAAATGATTGTCTTCGAGATTAGAGGATAATATCTTTGATTACACTGGTTAACAAAATTAATCTTTTTTTTGTTGTTGCTGAAACAAAAATATACTTTTCTGAAGGTTAAGGTCCGAGGTACAGCATTTTTTAACGGTAATATTTTAAAAACGGGAGCTGATTAGTTTTTTCTGACTTCAGATTTGAGTTCAGCACACCGAAAACCTTCAGAAAAGTATATTTTTGTTTCGGCAACAAAACCCTTGTAAACCAGTGTTATTCATTTGCCCAACATAAATAAAACTTCAGTAAAATCACAATTACTATACCTACATATACACGAATTGTCAGATGGATAAGGTTACTGAAACTTTTCGAGGTATTGCAATCATAATGAATATTATTATTTGTCACATTTTCATTATTTGTCAGAATTTTTAGTGCATAGTTAACCCGGAGTAGTATGTGGATTTAAGGTTTTAAAGGATCCGGCATCAGAGTTATTCAATCTCTGTTTGTTAAGATTAAGATTTATTAAGATAAAGAAACTTATTTACATACAAAAATGTCGATTTTAGAGTGGAATATTAAAAAAAAAATAACATGAGTTGGAGAAAAACAGTATTTTCTTGACCTAATTTATGAAATCTTTTATCGAGCTCTAATAAATCGTTTGTACAATGCTTGTCGGCACCTTCTATTTAAAATATATATCTTTAGTTTGTTTAACTTCATTTTATTTTAAATTCTACAAAGATTCAGTGCTGTGTACTATGGAAATTTTTATAGGAATGGGACACAAAAAAACATTTAAATTTTAACACAAATTCTACTTCAAAAGATTAAATTTACCTAGGGCTCCCCTAATATAATTATTATTATTCACATCATTCACATCATATTTCTGATTGGAAAACCCAGATAAATAAGAAAAAAAAATACAACAAATATTTTAAACCAATTAGCCGACAAGTAAGTTTATCATAATTTTTTTCAGATGGTCACAAGTCACAAGTTCTAACAATTCTGTAAAATGGAATCTGTTTTCGAAATCATTTGTTTAATTATAATTAAAATAATAATAATAATATAATCAATGTAGGTCAGTTGATGAATTAAAAAAAAAAAAATAATGCGCATTCTAGGTGTATGCACTTGAACCATACTACAACAACAACAACAAAACAATGAAAAAAAAAAAAAACATCATCAAAACACAACCACTTACGTGGGTGTAAAGTAGTAAAACTGCAGCACATTCTGTTTATGGATTTCTTTTCTTCTGGTTCGAGTAAGTACGAGTATATGCGTTAAGGGAAACTCATTACAAATGATTCTTTCCCAAAAATTTATTCAAAAACTCATTCTTGCTTGACTAGATTCTTCTTCTCAATGCCCGGTAAAATATGCACAAAAAAAATATTAAAGACGAAGAAAGACAAGTAAAAAAAAAAGAAAAAGCAATCCAATTAATAGTCCACACTTAAAATACTCTCTGGAATTCTTTGATACACACGTTCTCGTCCATTACTTATATTTTTTGTATACACGAATTGAAAATTACTACACACGTCTGCTTCTTTGCACACTATCTATGTACATTCTCTTATATGGAAAGTAAATAATAAAATTTATATCAAATAGATAACTTTGTTGTTGTTTTTTTGTATCTTACTTTTAAAAAAAAAAATCTTATCAACGAACGACGACGAGCAATCAAAGCTAGCGTGTTTCTTATAAGTGTTGTTTATCATTAGATTGTGGTTTGACAACTACTAAGTTTGCCAAAAATATACATCATCATCTGTTGAGAAATTCCGCCTGACGTTTGGGAAGGTATTTTCTTATGGGGAACCTATTCGCTTATTTAACAAGCGATTTTACTTTGTGCTTGTCATTTGGTGCTTTTTTCCTCATGTGAACATGAGAATCTTGGAGAATGCAAGAGACGAGTAAAGAAAGTTGTTACCTGGTTTGCTGCTTTTTTATTTTGGTTTCAATTTCAGATTCAGACGCAAAAAGTTAAAAATGTTTTTTATGGAATTTTGATGAAGGTAAACAATTAAAATGCAATTGTCAAGAAAATGTGTTGTAAATGACAAAAATATATAGACTTTGTGTGGTTCTGGTTTATGAATCGCAGCGCACAGCACAACACAATGTCAGAATGTATTTGTTTACTAAATATGTATTCGAATTTATAAATAACTGCAGTCGGTAATAGATGGACAGAGAGAAGTTTTGTTTTTGTCGTAAGCATTTCTTCGTGTATCCAAAATGAGATGATGTCTTGCATCAAATCAGAAGCGCTAACATGCTACACACTTCTGGAAATAAATATAGTACAGCACGTACCATTCTGGCTAAAGGGAATAAAATAAAACAACGCGTATATCATTCTGGCTGAAAGATTCTGATCAACACACTCCAAATGCGATCATTAGTTATTTTGCTTTGATTCTATTTTGCATCTATTTGCAAACAGACTGTGCTTGGAAAATGTGTTTTTTCAATTTTCTCTCTAAACCATATGTTTGGTTGTGTACCCGAAAAGGCAATGCACATTAATTGTAAAAATGTTTTGACTTTAGATTTATTTTGATTCTATTCAAATTTTATTCAGAGTTAAGAGAAAGTGACGCAATTGTAATAGGGCAAATAATATGGTTTGGTAATTACGATCCTAAGGTGAGGTTTACGTATTTAGAAGATAATTAGTGATCAATAGTATAAAGGTGGAATCATAGTTAATAAGAATTTTAGACATGTAATAAAACTATTAAAATGAAGGGAAGGCAGATAGTAATTCTTTTTAGAATAAGGAAAAAGAAAGAAGAAAAACGTTCTGATAAAAAAAAAAAAACAGATGATGTTGAATGAATAGATAATTTTGAAAGAACAAAGAACATCTATGAATTATTTTCTAGTTTTTACTTATTTTAAGAAAAATGATGGAGAGAAAAGAATAAAGAGCATAGTTATTGAGTAAGTATTTGCGTCAATATTAAAAAAGAAATCACAATTGCGTCGGAACAAAAATAATTGAAGTTTATTACATTTTTAAAAGGTGTACGAAGGATATACAATTTGTATTTCGTCTGAAGCTATCTGTAATTCGAGATGCATTTCAAACTTCATAAGCGACTTCCTTTAAACTTGATAGTTAAGTGTTTTGCATGACGTCTATAACGATTTTGATAGAAAAATCAAGTGCATTTAGGTTGCGGTTTTTTAAACCGCGGCAATGCTAAATCTTAACCTTATACAGTGGTTTAACTCAAATTGACGCATCTCCTTTTTTGGATACCTTGAGGCAATTTTCTAGTTTAAAAAAAATTGAATAATTAGAACTACGTGATGTTAAGTATCCAAAAGAGCAAAATGCTGGTTTTTATGTTTTGAAAGAGTAGTGTTTACTTCCTGTCATAAAAACTTTAAAGATGTTTCATTATTGATATTGGTAAAAACGAGTTTTAAAAATACTTTTTTTTATCTAAATCTTAAAAGGGAATTCCAAAAATAAAGGATTCCAAATATTTAAAGGATAACATTGAGAATCATCGAACGCAAATCTTTTGGTTATGCTTAATTTTTAGAAATTTAGTATATACAGTGAAATCTCCTATAAGCGGACACTCATGATCCCCGATTTTTTGTCCGGTTGTGGAAGCTGTCCGGTTAAGAGGAAGATGATTTTTTTTAATTTTACAATGTTAATTTATTAATCAAAACATATCTTGTCTGTTTATGGTTACATTACACAATGAATTGCAATGAAAGATAAACCTTACCAACATAATACATTTCAGCACATATCATGCTAAGAAAATTCAAAACCTGACGATAATTTCTTTTTTTCTAATATGCTATGGAACTGGGGAATATCTTGAGCCACAACGAAGAATGTGTTCTATCAAAAAACCCATAAAACAATTCAATTTTCAACTTTAAAAAAGAAAACAAACTACAAAATATCTAAAAAATGAGAACACTTGTCTGTATGTTTATTTGAAACATAATATTTAAATTTCCAAGCCGAAATTCTTTCAGAAAATTCTAACTTTGAAATTCAAACACAAAACTTGAATAGATGATTGAGTTTCAAGAGTTATCTTATATAGTTTAGAGAAAATATACCAATTACAACAAAGTTTTTAATTTCGATTTAAAGTTTATAAAACCATAAACTTTCAAGAATAAATTTTTCCCGATCATTGTTGATTTTAGAAAGCGAAAACGAATTGTTAATATTTTGCTCGCGATTTCTTAACGATAAAGTTAATAAAACTAATAAATAAAAGCTTATATTAATTGACGGCGAAACAACACATCAATTAATAGAAATGTTGTTATTTTAACACTTGGAGAATTGTACTAGAGTTTTGAACATCTAGATGAGAAGGGATAAGTAATTTCATCAGGAGCAAATTTCTGGATCTGACTGGTAAAATAAATTTTTCTGTCTTTATTTGCGATTTTCATTCCAGTTTATCAAAAAAGTTTAGAATATTTTCGGATTTTCTATTACATTGATTTTAGCAAAAATAAAATCTGCTTACGATATTTGACTTTCTTCTTATGTATCTAGGTTCATGTTAACAAAAGCGATATTTGATGATTTAAATTGAAAATACAATTTGGTTGGAAACAATAATGACATTGATTATGAACACATGTGTTTTGACATACGGAGACACAACACACTACATTGGGAATCAAATTAACTAAATTGTCTACTAAATATTTACAACATTTGATTTCCTAACACTAAATTGTAGTCTAATCCACTGAAGTGTCACTTAATAATTTTAATACATGCAAATTCCAACTACATTTTTTTCTTTGGCAAATTTAATTTTATTTCTCACCTCTTTTGACAAATGGCTAAATTCGTCTGAGCTTCTAAATGTTCAACTTTAATGAACGCAAAGCTTTCACGTTCCTTTTCATAGCCAGCAATGATGCGTTCAGCATTTTCCAATTTATATTTTAATGTATTATAAGTGTCATGTTCTACATTTAATTTGTTTTCCAAATTGGTAAATGTTTCGAGTTCCTTAAGTTCCTGTTCGACTTTAAGCAAACTAAAAAAACATTCGTTTTTCAAATTTGCAAGAAAAAATAAACAACAAAGAAAGGAAAAAAATATTTTATCCTAAATTCTTTTTTCTTGTACTTACCTTTGTTTTTCAGTAAGTTTTGGTGTAAGACTTGTTCTTAATTGGAAATCGGAATTTTTTGGTGTTTGGAAACCTAATTTGTTTGGCGATGTTCGAGGAGTTAATGCATCGTCGAAACAAACATCTTCTCCTGGAATAAATTCTTCATCAATACTTGGCGAACATTCGATTTCTTTTAGTTTTTCCTGATAGTAAACATCTCGGACTGTAATGTGTGGCGTAAAATTAAATCCAGACTTGGGTAATTGCAATTTTGTTGGTGCCTGAGCTGCAAATGGCAATGGGGGAATACATGTTTCGGTTTTTGTCGTAGTTTCTTCAGCTAAAGTAGGAATCATCGATGACGGACACCATGTCCTTCGACGATTTCTGTTCGATGCTTTCAGCGAACACAAAGAATTGCTGTTAATGATTTTGTGTATTTCATCATTGAGAAGTTTCTGTAATTGTGTAACTTTGATCTGGAAAAACATATTTTTGTTTTAATTACATTTTCTTTGAATGCTTATAAGTTCAATCATTTTACCTGACTATTCTTCGTCTTTTCTACTTCAAGTTCAGTAGTTAATGCATCAATTTTTTTAACAAGTCTCTTCATCATTGCAGAATCTGAAACCACTTCATTTACTTGTGGCTTATTCTTCACCACTTTGGCGCGATTTGCAAAACTGAAATAGAAAAGCAAATATAAGCTTTTAATCAACATTTTTTTAATTGAAACTGTTACCTCAGAGTGGACAATGTTTCTTCTACAGCCGTAGGATTGATAGTACAAATGATGGCAGTTAAAGCATTACCACCCAACGAGGCTTGTAATATCCTTGTTAGTTTCGAATCACGATATGAGACATATTTAGCTTCAGCAAGTTGTTTTATTACTCGACTGAGAAAAAGTAAACTTTTATTAATGTGACCACCTTCTTTCAAACGAGAACCTGTGGCTCCTGTTTGATCGGCTCTCTCAGAACCAGCTAAATCGACAAGATTCAAAATACTTATTTGTACAGAATCTTCATCGGTTTGATCAATTTTTCGAGATTCTATAATCTGCAAAAAATGAAAATAGAATCATTATAAAAAGATGAAAACTGATTTATGAGAAAAGCTTACAATTCGAAAAATAGCATGCGATCGACTGGAACGTTCATTCATATGCGTTTCACCTATTCTCCTTTGTTTGCTTCCTTCACGCAAGTACACGAGCAAATCTTGTTCACATGTTATAATATTTTCACTGCAATTGACTGCTACTTCACCATTTGAGGTTTCATGAATTTTAAGATCTGTATTGTTTTTGTTTAGAAGATCATGGATTTTTTCATTGTAGATTTCTATATAGCTAACTCTGAAATGTAAAAAAAAAAATAGGATTATTCAATGGAACTCATTTGATTAGAAAATGGCCCGGTTCAAGGAAGTCCTCATGAACTTTAGTTGATCTGAATAATCTAAGGTTCTTAAAATAACTTAAGTTCAGGTGGTGTGCGTTGATGCCGGCCAATTCATTTGCACAACACAGATGGATGATGGTCTTAGTGCCGAAAAACATTGCAAATATCGCTAAAACATGGTGTTTCTCTACAACAAAATGCAGAGGTGATTTTTTTAAATGTAAACAAAAGCAAATAAAATTATAAATAAGTTGAAACTAATATTATTAAGTAATCTAGAGAAAATCCATTGAGAAGTTTAACACTATCTGGGTAGTTATGAGACTTCTAGGGCAGTCGTAAATATTACAACGTCAGGAATCAAGTCTGATTTTTTTACGAAATATTTTAAAATATAAGCAGTATTAACAAGGTGAATATAGGAGCAATGATAAACATCTCGATAGGGTTATAATGTAGCTAGAGTTTTAACTACTCGAAACAAAATCAGAATCATGGTCAGCGAATTTGTTCACCTATACACAGATGTAAGCTAAACAATTGAAGGGTTGTAAGTCTAAATGGTCTTTGTGCCAAAAAATCTAAATTCAATATTTTTATTAAAATACAATCTTAGTGCCAAGCCTTATAATATCCAAAAGGATTCAAATGGCTATTTCTTCTAAAACTTTAGATATACACAAATAAAGTTGCTGTAGAGTCTAAGTGCCAAAGTGCTTTCGCTTAAAAGGGTATTTTTTATAAATTGCATAGAGGCACTTGGACCCTTTTTACAAAATTATTTCCTTTGTTTGCTTTTTTATTTATTTTCTTACGCTTTCCTGTAGTTACAAATTATGTTTTCTATTGTTTATATCTCTAAATTATAAAAATTGCACTTGAACACTTTGGACTTACAACAGCCCTGAATTTATCCATAGTAATAACTTTTTCTAGTCGCTGATTCTTTTGATAGAAAAAGCTATTGTGGAACAAGGTCCTCATAGCCGAGTATAAAAACTATACTATAAAGTATAGAACTAGGGGTTCCCCTAATCTCTGATAGAGCACCCTATTTATTATCTCTAACGCATTGATTTGCAAAATTCACAGTACAGAAATGTAAATAAAGTAGTAGTACTTCAAGTAAGATTAAACTTGCGTTATTGCTTTCTTTTTGCTTTACTTTGCAACAACAATTAAGTTGATGAAAATGTTGGGGATCCTTGGTTTCTAAATTTTAAATCAAAATTAAATTTTACTCTTATAAATCTTCTTCATAGATGGTGACAGTATTGTGAGGGACTTTTTAAATGAAAAAAATTCCAAGGGGAAGTATCCGACGTTATAGTCTAAGACGCTAGTGAGGTGGTAAAATACTCAAAAAAGGAAAAAGTTGTTGGTTCATAGTTCAGACCCAAATACTCTCAGAGTTATGGAAAAAAGTAGGAGTTATCAGAATATTGGCTCATAATTATTGATTGCAAGCTTATATGAGGTGATCACATCCCTAATCAAAGGTGGGAATTTTATGTATATTGATCCTATCTATAATTTCCGTTTGATTAAGTTGATGTCACACACCATGTAGATCATTTGTCGCAGGTAAGTCAACCAAATATGTAATCCAAAGTTCCTAGGAGGATTTGCATATCATAATTAAAGTTCTGATATGGGTGGCCCTCTAGAAACGTATGGACAAGTATGATGTCTAGCTGGAGTCACCGAAAAATTCGAAATCACAGTACACCGATGTTGTTTGTCCAGAGTTATGAAGAAAAATTACAAAAAATTACAAAAAAAAAAGAAGTAACTAATCTTTATTGAATTAGAAGAACGATAATCCGTGGAAATCTAAAATACCATCTCTTAAAAAATAGAACCCGAACGACTCTGGTATTGCTATGTACAAAGGAAACATCCTCAGGACCCCGTCAAAAAAGCATTATATCATATAACGTTCCAATACAAAGCCAAGTAAATTAGTAAGGTAGGCCTACAAACAAAGCAAATGCAAAAACCTCAACCTCACTTGGCCTTAGAAACGGAATTGAGATTAACCCATCGAACCCCACAGGCGGATTACAAGTGTGAAGCATATACCTACGTGGGAGATTTCCCTCGACATCGAGATCATAACAGCCCAGAAAAAAGGAAGAAGAATCTTATAACCAGGGATAGGATGTTGTGGAATTTGCCTTTTTTTCTTGCTTAGTCGTACGACATTATAGATTAAAAACAAACACGTTTCACGTCCCCCTCGTGCCAAATATATGTATTTTATTTTGCCTTTTCTTTCGTTATTGCCTTTTTGCCTTTTCTCTTGTTATTGCCTTTTTTTGCCTTTTCCTATGTTTTTTTTTATCTTTTCAGCGTCTTTAAAGTAATGCCTTATACAAACAAATAGGAAACTTACTCAGTATATTACAAACTCAATATATGTATCTATATTAAGGATTCACTAATTACCCCACACTAACGAATTCGAGTGAAAAGATCTACCTACAGTCCAGTCATTATATATTTGGAAATGTAAAATGAACCTAGAAAGCTCCAACATTTTTAAAATTTATTTTTAATCAAGAAAATACGATTGGAGAAGTTCTCCATATTTTGGACAAAATCAAGAGAGATTTGGAAGCTGGGAAAGGGGCAGTCACAAAAGATGTTGTTTCTCAACAAATCAGTTTTCTTCACAAACAATTGACTCGAGAGAGTTGAACAAATAAATTGAGAAATGAATGGGGACACAAATCTAGAGCTCCCGGCGAATGTTGCAGTGGGTGATGTCGAGTGCTTTTATTTGGCTCCACTTGTCTCTACAGATGTAGAGACATCTTTTAGCTCCTTTAAAGCACTCTTAAAAGAAAAACTCATGGTTGTTAGAAATTACTACAATGAATTCTTATATTTCATTCTTTCTCTCAATAAATGCCTTTTTCGGAGTTTTATTTTGAATTTTTCTAAGTTTTTAGGTCCACAAGATCCTATCCCTGCTTATAACTCTAAAGTTAAGTACAAATCTTTGACTAACATTTATCTAAAACAAATATTTATCATGAAAGATGGCAACATGCCGAGAAATTCTTTACTTAACTTTGTAAAATAATGACAATAATTAAAGAACTCTGAGATTACCTCAATAAGAATTGCCAGTCGGTAGAATGCTCTATTTCTCTGAAGATTTTCTTTGCAGCTAAAACCATGACACCTGGATTTTGTTCATCGCCCATCATTGTATAAGTTTTTCCTAAAAAAAGTATTCATATATTTTTGTATTCAATATTAGACACAAGACGCACCAGATGAAGTCTGTCCATAGGCAAAGATGGTCCCGTTAAAACCCTTGACACCAGCAGCCACAATTTGTTTAGCAATCGTATCGAAGATGACTTGATTGCTTGCATCTTGATCGAATATATGATCTATAAAATGAGTAGGTGGTAATTTCTACGTCAACTATTTACTTATTTAAATTATTTTTACCAAAATAAAAAGGCTCAGGGCCACCTCCATCGACAAGTTTTATTGAATTTCCAGCAACTTCCCATTTGCTGGCTTGGTTGGGTTCAATTGGACGAACTTTAATAGCAACTTGGATGTTGCTTGCAGCCATGCTTTTTTTATTTATAGACGTATGATGTGTAAATTATAGATTATTTAATAATAATTATGCAATGATAAAAATATGAAACATTTATTTGCTTTTATTCGTAAATAGCATGCAATTATGTACATTTATAAAAACTAAAAAAAGTTTTTTAAACAAAAAATCAAATTTGCAACAAACAGTTATTTTGAAAACGCGCAAGTCAAAAGTAACGAATGACATGACAGATGTGTGACTCGGCTACTCGTTGTTTTTGTTTTGTTTCAAATGAACGAGTTTAAATGAGTGCGTTTCGTGATGAATAATTTTTCATTACCAAATAGATGTTTACACGTGAACTCAAATTTTAACACTGACTGAAGGTATTTTTTTTTATTAGAAACAGAAATTTACACGTGAACTCAAATTATCAACCGACTAAAAAAAATGTTGCCTGCAACGTTTTTGTATGGAATAAATGTCTCACTGCAATTTTTGAAAAACGTCAAAGAAAATTTTATTAATAGAATTAACTTTTAAACATATTTTTCAAAAAAAAAAAACGCTAGCATATCAACAATATTCTTGAAAGTATTTCAAAATTGTTTAGGAGAAAGCTAAATATTTCAACAAATTGTAGGTGGTGAATAAATAATACAATGAACAGAGTGGATTCAGCCATAAACAAAAAATACCAAGACTGGAAACTCGGCGGTCAACTGACGTTTGTCTACAAGCTGCGAGGTGTGGTGAATGTCGTGAACTTATCGTTGTGTTCGTGTTCGATGTGTGTTGAATGTCGTGAATCTATAAATGTGTGCGTGTTAACGTCATTTACCAACGTGGTGGCTTTCACATATATTCACAGACAACACGGTACACAACAGGGTTTTGGGGGGAAAGACGTACGAAAGTTTCCAGTCTTGGTATTTTTTGTTTATGGATTCAGCAATAGTTTCTATATCCCATCTAACAATTTTGCTTGTATAAGACCTTATAGATGCTACAGTTGCTTCTGTAAAGTTTGATAGGGGCAGAACGGTGAAAAAATGTTGTACTTTGAGATTTAACCCATAAAATCTACACCCAATTTTTTGCTTGAGCATTATAAAAAAATATTTTCAAAAAAAAAAACAAAAAATGCCTGAGTAAAAAATCGTTGAAATTTGAAAGCATTGACAAACGGTTTTTTGAGGATAACTTGAAATTTTGAGGGTCTACGAAAAATTTCAAGTGCCGAAATATGATGTACTCAGTAATAACTACAACCTCTACTAGGTCATTTCTAAAGTAATTGACATGATTTTTATTTTGTAACACAGTGTAATTAATAAACCAATTAAAATTAAAAAAAAAAAAATGTTGGGATCACTTTTTAGAACCTAAGGGCCAATTGTACAAATATTTGATCCGTGGCTCAGCAACTTTTATCTTCTGAATTCTGTGGTAAAGCACTGTGGATTTTAAGCACTGGTTCTAGGTCCATATAGGTTAAAATAGCTAAATCCATCCTTGAACCAAAGTTGATCCACTGCTAATCCGCCGAAATCGGCTAGTTAAATTCCTGATCCTAGGCTGAACCACGTTTGTACAACTGGCCCTAAAAACATTAAACTTAAATGTCATTTGCATTACCTACATTTTTCATTACCAAGTTTCAAGAAAATAGATTGATTCCTCAACGGAATAAACTGGATGACAAGCGCCTATAGGGCATTCGAAAAAAAAATTGAAAAAATGGTCACCCTGTGACGGTCTTTCATGTGCCGTGACTACAAATCTTAAGTTTTCTCAATTTTTTCTTTTAATACGGACCTTGAATAACCCTGGCTAACAAGTACATTCAAAATTTTTAACTCAACTGCATCAGTTTTAAAGCAAATTTCACTTTTTTGCTTAACTAAGTAAACACAAATTTTACATGACCCTAATTCAATGAACCGTAGTAAAAGACCGAAAGGATATGTTTTTCTACTATTTTCATTGATAAACCTATATCGCTTAAGCGTAGTCTACCTTTAGAGTATTAGTTTATCTTTTAAAAAATCAGCACTTTACTACTTTTAAAAAATCAAATTCAGCTCTGAAAGGGTACAAAAATTAAATAATACCTATGAACATTAAATAATATGAAATATTTTTATTTCCGTTATTTATAGAATATTCTCAACAATGTAATACCATTTTGAAAAGAGAATTGAACACACCAACTTTTGAGGTAACTTCCCGAAATGTCGTAGTGCATTTTTGTTTAACACTACGGTTCATTGAGTTAGGCTGCGATTTTTAAATTATTTTTCTGATAGCAGTCACTACCTAACTTAGCTACTGTTTTCGTTTCGACGTTGACTTTTGGGACACCCTGTATATCCACCCCGTTACTTTGGAATGGCCGTTACAATATTCAATGGCTCAAAATTTTAAAAGCAGTCTGCTCTTTAACTTAATAACTTAGTATAATGGCTTAAGCATTTTACTAAATTGTTCCAATGATTTCAAAGTGTCCCAGAGTTTTTTAAAATTTTATTTTCTTTTAAAATATATGAACAACAAAAAGTTTCAAGTTTCCAGCAGCTTGTACCCTACTTGAAATAAAATCAGATATCCTGAAACAAGCTCCTATAGTTATTAAAGTTATATAAATTTTATACATGTGCCAATCTCTAAAGTATATTTTGATTTAACACTCCGATTGATAGTTTTTTTTTTCAGAAAAAATATCTTCATAGCTATAATACTATTGCATAGCGTTTGAACTTCCACTTGCATAAATAAAATAAATTCCTTTTTAATCGCCCAAATCAAGTCACATAACGAAAAATGCCAATTCCTTTTTCTTATGCACGAATGATGATTTGTTTTCTGAATGTTTTTGTTTGTGCAAAAGAAAATGTTTTTTTTTTTTCATTTTCCGCTTTGGATAAAAAATGGTAAATGTTTTGTGAATGTTTTTTTTTTGTTTGTTAAAAAAGCAGTATTTAAAATTTTGTGCTATGTATTTACGAAATAATGTTGGCTATTTCAATTCGTGTGCACGACTGGACTCAATGGGTAATCGAGTTTAGAATGCACTTAAATAATGAAAATCTCAAAGAGTTGCAAAAAAGCATCAAAAACAAAATACTCGTACACATTTAAATATTAGAAACGAAAGCAATGAATGATTAAATTTAATTGAAATTTTCATTTAAGATCATGCAAGGTCAAAGTAGTTCAAAGGACTTGAAAACTTTAAAGAATCTCTATGCAATAAGACTATAGAATTTGTTTAATGCAAGATTAATCGAATAACTATGAACAAAGTCAAGACGTCTCGTGTGGATCTTTTCTTTTTTGTTATTGTTATCTTTTTAAATATTTTTATAAATAATGTGGTCTTAAGTTATAAACAGCTTAAGAGCCGGCATAGCTACAAAAACATATGTATGTTAAATAATATTTATACAATCTTTCTTTTATTTTGAACTTTTAAGGTACCAAGTACCTTATTTACACAAAATTCTATTAAAAACATTATTAAAACAATAAATTGATAATGCCAATCATACGTTGCGTATTTTTAGAAGACAGATGATAAGCTTGATGACGAAATAAAATATTTAATGCAGTCAGCAATAATATTTTTGTTTGGTGAAATTGACGTTTTCTATTGAAGTGATAAGGTATCATATCAATTAAGTACTCGTAGATCTTCTTTGCTGGGGATCTATGGAAAATTTTGTTTGCGACAAATTTAATTTGATGAAATAATAATAAATATTTTTAAAATGCTTCTTTATAAACAACAATAAGACCATTGTAAACGTGTGCATTTAAAATACACTCATGCTCAAATTTAACGCAAAACCTATTTATTTTACAGAAAAAAAAACCTTTTATTACCTTATGTTTCAGTATTATGGTTCTTTTCTCAGGTGAGACAAGAGTGAGCTTAAATTCAGATGGAATGAAATGTGTGTGAAGAAAATTTGGGGGAAGATTTGCTGAAGTCTTGTAAAAATTTCAATTAAAAATAAATGCATTTGAAATAAAAAAAAAAAATATTTATTGTATCTGAAAAAATTGCATTAAAAAAAATTGTGTTGCAACTGAAAAATATTTGTATGAAAAAATAAAAATATTTTGATAAAAAAAATTGTATTGCAAATAAATAATTTTCTGCATTGAAAAATAAAATTCAATGCACAATGTGTGCATTACCTAAATATTTTTTTTTTTTAATATTCGTCGAATTTCTTACAATTTTGACTATTAGGCCTTACATAAGATTCGAGGTTATAGTTGAAATTGCTACTGTATGGTCAAATAGCAAAAATTGTAAAAAAATTCGACGAATATTAAAAAAAGTATGTATTTAATGCACACATTTTGCGTTGATTTTTTTTATTTCATTTCAGGAATTTTTTTTTATTTGCAATAAAATTTTTTTAATTTGAAAAAAAAATTTTCAATGCAAATATTTTTCAGTTGTAATTATATTTTTTTTAATGCAATTTTGTTTTTTGTTTCCAATAAATATTTTTGCTAAGCAAATATTTTTTAGTTGCAATAAATTTTTTTTAATGCAAATTTTTTTCAGCTTAGAGGCAATGCCCTAACTCCAAATATGGAAAAAAAAAATCAAAATCAAAAATTTTGTAGGGCCTTTACGAGATTATGGGCAGAATGTGTCACACCCGTTTCAATGGAAACATCCTTATCTTTAACTTTAGCATCGAATGTCACTTGCATTCAAAAAGATCGAAAATACAATACTTAACTTTAATTTAATTATAATAAGCAAAGCAGTACTTCCTCAGAAACAGAATATCTTTTAAAAGTGTTTCATTAAAGTAAGTTATGGGTAAGTTTTGCTACATTTACGAACAAAACCAACTTAAATTGTGAAAACTTTACTCTAATTCTGTTAGCTCTGATTTTTCAATCATCAGTTAGGCTATTAAACGAATAATGTCAATATAAAAAAAGATATTCATATAAATAAGCTCTAACTGAGGTTTATCTTACTGTTGAAAAATTGCCCCTTAATTAACATAAATATTCTGGTAGAATTGAGAAGTTTAGTCTATATGATTTGATTGGAATGTCAAATAAATTGATTGGAAGATTAGACTGAAAGATAATGAGCAATGAGGGCTGAAGCCTACTTTACCATCAAAGAATAGAAACTACGCGTTTACAGATGCGGGTGTAGAGGAGGTATGCCATGGGTACATTTCTCCCTTAGAACTAAACTATTCTAAAATTCTCAGACCTGTTACTTAAATCTAATCATAAATATAAAAACATAAATAAAAAGTTTGTATGTTAAAAATTAATTACATTATTGATTTGAAATTCGTTGTGGCAGTTGGTTGTTCTACTAAGCTGAGTATAGTTAGGATTAAACAGTATAAGCTTTTCAAATTAGCTTTTCTCAAAAGACTTTTCTAAATGTTGTACAAATTTGTTATCAATCAGAAATACCTAAAGCCTAAACTCTATAGTCTATACGTAACACCTTCCTTAAAATTTTCTCAGATCCGCACCTGATCGATCTGAAACCAAATCGACAAACAAGTTATTGTTGCCTCTTGTTGATCAAGTTGCTAGTTTTCTTTATCAGTTTATTCGTTCATTAGTTGCATTTTGAAGCTGCTACAGTTTGGCCGCAAGTCTCAGTATTTAGAGCTTAATTTTAGACTAATTTAATTTTTTTAATTTTTCAAACAAAAAAAAAAACTCTCTCGAAATGCCGGTTGATATTAAAAACGTTTTAGTTTGTGATGCCGTTGATAGTGCGTGCGTTGATCTCTTAAAAAGCAATGGCATTAATGTTAGTATTTGAATTTTCTTTTAATGGAAGATATAAAAAAAGAGACAAATAATGGATTATTCTTTTCTCATATTTAGGTTACCTATAAATTGAAATTGGCAAAAGAACAACTGTGCGAAGAAGTTAAGGTAAGAACGACAGTAAAACTTAAACCCATGCAAAGAAATTAATTTAAATATTTCATAAGTGGAAAAATTAATTATTCTATAGCGAGGAATCGATATGTTGGGAGATTAAAGGTCATTTTAATAAAAACAAAAAATAGACTGATAAAAAATTAATCTAATAAATGTTATCAATCGAGAGTCACATGTAAGCTAGTTACTATGCTTAGAAGCATAACAAATAATGTTATTTTTAACAAGTAGGTAGGTATAAGGAGGTTATGTACTATTAGGTACCACACATATACAAAATGTATAAATTAAGATGATTGCTATGCTTGGCTAGATTATTATAGTTGTATATAAATAAGGTAGTTGGTTATTGGAATATTTCCTACTCATATTCATCACTCACTTTTCTCTACGTAATGATAAAGTTACACTTGATAAATTAGAAATAATTGTTTCTACTTATTATGTTTTTATCTATGTTTTAGGTACGCGTAGTTATAATTGCTAAAAAAACAAACAAATTCTAGATAATCAATTTTAGTTTACCATGTACTGAGTTCATTAATTTTCCTGCTTTAAAAACATCTGTTCAATTAATTTATTGTTTTAATCCTTAGAAAATAAAGAAGTCTGTTGAATATTATTGAGAAAGAAGGTGTGAGTGTTGTAACTCATATAAGAATTACATGTTTGCTTGTTCTATACTGTATTTTTGCTTTCCTGTCAAAAACTAATTAAAAGATCATGGAGAAATCTAAAAAAGTGGTTTTTGATTACGCTGTGTCTGTTGGGCTATTGGTATGTGAGTCCATCATCATAGCAGTGGAAAATTTGAGTTCCACACATTTTTTTTTTAAATCAAAACAACATTAAAATAGAAGGATTTTTCTCGTTTACCGATTAAATTAATTGCTATGCACCTAGTATTCAGCACTTTGGAAAAAACGTATTCATATATCCACTTTATAAAAAATCAATTATGGCCAAAATGTCATTTCCGGAAACGTCAATTCTGGCTACGCTTTATTGGACTCTTATAATGTATTGGTGCTGACATTTGTAATTCTGTCTGTTTTTTGAATTTTTGATTAGAATCTAATCAAAAAATGGCTGGAATACGTATTTTAATTAATAAAATTACCAACAAACTACAAAAAATAACTTTTGACATGCAAAAATGGAACTCTCTAGTGCTAAGTGCTTATTGAGAGAAATATTGTCGAATATAAGAATTGGAATACAATTTCTGATATTGCAAAAATAAGGTATCAACGTAATGAAAAATAGTGGACAAAAGTTTTCACACTAACTCGATCTGGACCGGCTCAGATTACGAGATGGATGGTGCTGAAGCGGAGGTTTTGATAACGAATTTATCAAAACCTCCCATTCAACATCATCCATCTCGTCCTCTGAGCCGGTCCATTCTTACTCTAGATTTTTTCATCGTTATAAGGACTATTCGGCGCTTCCGCATCCCCAATCAGTTAATATAATTCGAGTAATTTAACATAAAAAATCTTAACTTTTTTTTACTTCAAACGAAAAGGTAAAGATAAAATAATATCGAATGTGACAACTTCTTCTTATTTCTATATTATCGACGATAGTCATGATCTCGGATGGGGTCACAACTCTTTCACTCTACTACTTCACACTACGGCTCCGCATGCAATGCCGTCTTTACCATAAGGGCACACGAGGGCCGCACCCAGGGCCCCATTCTCAGGGGGCCCCGAAGGAACGACAATTTCTCTCACACATTTATTCTCAAAACATTTTTGTCGGGCAGACCATCTACCAAAAAATTTCAGTTTTTATATGGCAATTGGCAACCAAATAAAGTTTTTTCAACACCTATACGGAAAATACAATATGTTTTCAAAATGAAAACAAATTATGTGGCGTTGTATGCGGACAAAAATTTAAATCGAAACGACCAAACCCAAATTAAATTTTTCAAAAAATAAGACAATAATATTTTCAAAAAACAAGAAAAATAACTTTTTTTTTCCATTGTTGGTAAGATTATTTATTATTAATAAAAACAACGAATTCTCTTCCATTATCTTTTTCCTTAAATAATAATTTCGTTGGAAGTTCGCAAAATTGTCAAATTTGTAGTGCGTGTTAAAATCGTAGATTCGTATTAAAAGACGAAAAAAGAATCAATTCGTTGGCAAAAAAACATCAATACTTTTTCGGTTGGAAAACGTTTAAGAAAAAACTATTGCCGGCTCATCGACGGTACATCAATGTTTTGATATTTTTTTTTAAGTTTTCTTAATTTTAATATTTGTATAAACCTTTTTATGTCAAAATATTCATTAAAATCGGTTGTGTCGTTTACATTAAGAAATCGGTTCTATGGCAAGTAGGTACCGTTAATAACGGTCCAAAAAAATGTTTTTCTTATTTCAAAAGTGCGTCCTTATTTGCAGTATTACATGTTTTTTTCAAAGCAAAATCCTTATCCGTTTTTGAGAAAATTGCAATATCTCGAAAACTTTATATTGGAGATATCCGTTAAAAAGGAGACATTAAAATAAAATAAAATAAAATAAAATAAAATAAAATAAAATAAAATAAAATAAAATAAAATAAAATAAAACAAAATAAAATAAAATAAAATAAAATAAAATAAAATAAAATAAAATAAAATAAAATAAAATAAAATAAAATAAAATAAAATAAAATAAAATAAAATAAAATAAAATAAAATAAAATAAAATAAAATAAAATAAAATAAAATAAAATAAAATAAAATAAAATAAAATAAAATAAAATAAAATAAAATAAAATAAAATAAAATAAAATAAAATAAAATAAAATAAAATAAAATAAAGAAACTTATAACCGGTACAGGGAAATTATTGGCAGTATAAAATGTACAATTATTGGCAGTGGCAACGTTTGATGTCTCAATGCGCGTATTGTTGGCACACTTTACCAATAATAAAGACACTAGGTACTTTATATGGAACGATATATTGGCAGCCCTTTTTAACCAACCATTGCTTTTTAGCCAACCATTGTACTTATTTTACTTTCCAAAAGGGCCCCAAATTCTTGTGTGCCCAAGGGCCCCAATATAGTTAAAGACGTCCTGTCCGCATGTGGGGTTCGCCGATCGAATGTGACGCCCGTAACATTTTTATATAAGAGTATTTGGATATAAGTTTTATTTTTCATTGGTTCAATACAAATAAGTTTATAAACTTGACATTGAAAATATAAAAGCAAATAAAGTTTTATAAATGGAAAACATTTAAAAAGAAAAACCTAGTATGTTTGTCATAAAAAAATCGAAGACATTGCAATTATATCAAAGACCTAAGAAGATGGTATAGAAAATTTCTTTTAAAATGAGTCAAAAGAAACCTCTTTATATCAAAATAAAACGAAAAAGAATGCTGCAAAAGCGACGCCTTTGCAACTGATTTCAATGTTATTAAGGAATTAAAAGACTACAAGATTTTTTTCAAAAGCTTTATTTGTTTCTTTTAATACTGCACCTACGCAATTGTGTCTATCTTTTATGGCAGTAGGTTGATAAATACACGTCACTGCACAGAGAAAAATAGACCACATAAAATAGAACAAAAACAATAAGATTTCTCTATGGTTTTCATCCAAGAAGGAAACCTTATTAAAACAATCGGGTTTTCCTTATTGTTTTAAAATCTGCAAAAAAATAAAAAAAACGATGACCAGGCTGGGAATCGAACTGGAGACTTCAAATCATTAGTCGCCCACCTTACCACCTGAACCAACCTGCCATGAGTTGCTAAGTTGCAAAAAAAATCAACTTTTCAGTCAAATTTTAATAAGATTTTCTCTATAAAAATAATAAGAAATCTCCTTAAAAAAACCTTATTAATCGTTGATTTTAATAAGATTTCCTCATGAAATGTATGGACGGTAAAACAATATGGCAATCTGTTAGTTTTTAGCGGGTCATATTTTTCTCTGTGTGGCACCGGTAGTATCAAAATACAACTGCACTGTTCAAAGAAAATAAAAGCAATAGTGTGAAACTATTGAAATTGTTATGAAAAACATTTCTAAGAACAGACAAACAAGATTATGGAAACAATGATTTTTAGCTAACTGACAAGTCACAAAGGAAATTTCCTACATGTTCCCTAAATCCTATGTCACCTGGACACTGGACAATTTCCAAAAATAAACTTTATGTAGGATATTTGAAGTGAATCGAGAAATCCGTTTAGGCTTTAACTATCAGTCGGTCGAATGCATGACTTGATATCCATATGGCTTTTAAAAATTAGTTTTCATAATTCCTTTCCTTACCACCTTACCAATCCTTAGATATATTAATTGAACTGTTTACCTGCTTTTGGTTTCTCACTCGAATGAACGGGGAAATACGAAATACCTTATGAATACATTTTTTTCTCCACTTAAAACCTTACTAGTTGAAAAATAAAAAAAAATCAATAAAATTAAAAATCAAATTTGTGCATTTTTTATCGCTATACAACTTTTGCGTTAAAATAGTAAAACCCATCTTTTCTTGATTGTTCATTAAGATACCGGAAAAACATCTGATATGCTAATTTTCTATATAAAGGAAGTAAAAATTAAATTCTTGTCTATCTAAAAGAACTCCTTATTTCCTTGATTTATATCTATACAAAAAAAAAAAAACAACAGTGGGTGGTTCTGGGTTCAAGCTTAAGGAATGTTAGAGAAAATTTTAATAATTTATTTTATTCTTTTGTTAAAAATTCAACATTTTTTTCGAGTACAGTGGAACAGAAGAAAGTAAATATAAACAAGGGTTAATTAACCCTTCGCACCATACAAGTACAGTATGAAATTTTCAAAAAAAAAAGATAGGTTATGAGATAAACAAAATCTGATTTTCTATTAAAAACAACATGCAGTTCAGTAAATTATTCAAAAACAATTCATGAGCTGTGACATACGCCCACGATCGCAGACAAAATTTTATTATAATTTTAGATAATATTTTCAAAGTTTTGTAATATATCAAAGGACATTAAAGATACATTTTTAATCCTTAATATAAGGATTCTTTAAGTAATATGTTTTGTCTTCTGTTAACACTCTCATCAATTTAAAATTATTCAACATATTCATTATAGAATCTCATGTATAATAACGTATTTAAGGAATTACCTTATACTTAAAATTGAATTCAATGAAGCAAATCTTTGAAACCTTATTAACTTTGTGTCAAGGCATATCGTTCAATTTTCTCTCTCGATATATAGATGTAAATACATAGTTTCGATTGATTAATGACATTTGTGGGAATTGATGATTTATTTAGGAAGAGTGAAAGGACATAAGTGATAAATCTTGTTAAGGAACATCATCTATTTAATCCCTTACTTTTGAAGAATCAAGTTTTACCTACTAATTATTGGTTAAACACCAGACTTTAATCAAATCTATAGCTCTTATATCAAGGTTAAAGTTTTTAAATTCAGGTAGAATGGTGGAACATCCTTCATATGTTTTAAAAATATTTTTATGTTCTACGAAATAGACGGTAAATAGATATAGAAAAAAAGTACGTATACTATACACCCACGTGCACATTTTTGAATTTTAATAGAAAATAATCACCTCACGTGTTTCTTGTTTTTACATGCAGAGTGTATTTTGTTTATGTTTACTTTTATGTTAGCCTTGTATTACAAGGACCTTAGGTATTTTTGTGTTTTTTTTAACATTTAAGGTAAAAGATAGATTAAGTTCAACAAACGTTTTAAATTTGTTCTCATTTTTATTTTAACTTCGAATATGATTTTTTTAAATTCATCACAGACTAAGTGGAAATACATATTGAATTTTAGAATTAAATGCCTGGAGAGTCTCTCTTTAAAATGTATTTAATGTTTTTTGGTTTTATTCATAAAAAAAAACATGAAAATGAAAATGCCTCCAGATGATAGACAAGAATTTTAAATCTATTCACCACGATTTAATCATCAAAATAAAAATATCTAAAAATGGTATTTAATCTAAGAATGTCGAAGCCATGTCAAGGAAAAATAGAAGTTTTGGGCCACCCTGTACAAATAACATTACAAGTTAACAAGTTATCAGTTTTGTGCTTAACGAAATTAAAGTTGCTTGGATTGATTTTGTGATAATAATCTGTTGATTTTATGAGTCCAATAAGCAAAGCATGACAAAATGTAATTGTTTAGTGAAGTTCTTTTAAAGTGGGTAAATGTTAATTATTTATTTATCACATGTTGCGCATCTTCTATAAATAAATGTCCTTTCTTCTATTGAAATTGTTATCTATTGCGTAATTTCTATACAAGATACAGATAGAATTAGGTAGACTAATTTCAAGTGCATGCAAAAGTGTAAATAACCTGTTAGATTAAGGTCGATGGCATTTGCCTTAAATTACCAGAGATAAAGTTAAATAAAAGGTCAGATCCTTTTTATGTTTAGAAAGAGAAGAAGGTTTAATTATCTATTGGGCACGTTCAATTATTTAACTTTCCAATATAACCTGAGGAATTAAAGTGCACTCTATTTGATACAATGTGTGGTACTTATATTTGATTTATTATTCATTCGGTTTGTCAATGAGTAATAAAATCTATGATGGCATGCAACCAATGCATTAAGACATATTTATGTGGAAATGGAAATTATTATATTTTGAAATGTCTTTGTTTTGTTAATATTTTAAGTGATCTTATTTTTAAAATCATCTTAAATCTAATGCAACTTTTATTTTTTTTTTTGTTTATTTTTTTATTATTGACACAAATGTTCATCATTTCAATACGAACATTATGTAAATATGTACGTATACTAGTATTGGGAAGTCTTTATTATTCATACATTAAATCTTCGTTTGTTTGCAATTTGACCTCGGTTATTTATTTTTGCCATGAAATTTCTAGGCTGTTTTCCCCATTAATTGGCTTTGCTATACTCTTTCTTCGAGTTTAGGGATATTTTTTAGTTTTTTTAGGGTTATTTATAAAAAAGTAAGAATTTTTCAAACTGAGATTACGGTCATACGGTCAACTGGTGGCTGGTAATCGGCAACAGATCTTCACAGGTGTTTTGAGGTATTTTTCAAGTTTTTCAATTAAAGATTAATAACTTGTAGAGCACGTACCATTATGTGTGATATATCAAATAAAAGGTAATATCAGCATGCGTATTAAAGTTAAATAAATTTGTTATGTGCTCTAGATCAAAAGATATAATGTGTTTAGAAAAAGAACATCTTTTCACCGTTATCTCAGAATTTTGAATATGAAATTATTTGAAATTTTGCACAATTATAATTTATTTAATTACTTATCTACTGTATAAATTTCATTCATCTATCTATTAAAACAAAAGTTATGATCAATTGATTTTTCCTGTCGCTTTTTCGTTTCATCTTGTTTCAAATCACTACGATACTAAAGAAGTTGTCACTTCTAAAATGTCACACATACGCCAGAGTGTCCTTTTGAGTTTAATTTTTGATAAATTTGATACAATCTTGTATTACCTCTGTGGTAAACAAAACGCTTTGAACTCTTAAAGAAGTGCTTGCATATATATAGAGTCTAGACACATGAACACAAGGAGAAAGTCATTCTTACGCACATCATAACCATGGCCGTAGCCAGGAACATTTGTCGGGAGGGATTAGATTTGTGAGATTATACTATTTGAAACTCAAAATGTATGCGGACGGTGACATATCACGTTTAGTATAGAGTTTGGTGCCCTGATTACAAAACGGTATTAAAAAATTCGGTAGCACCGCTTAAATCTGGACTCAGGGCCAAAAAAAGATTTTTTTGGACCTTCATTATGGCAAAAATTTAGCTTCCTCATATTTTCACCAGTTTTTATTTTTACTAAACCATCTTAACTAAATTGTATAAGTTGAACAATTTCAATTATTTCATTTCTTTTGGCATTTACCCAACCTCGACATTTTATTATTTAAAGCTTATGTCGTTTTCGATTGTCTCTCCGGAAGCGTCCGGAATCATTCAGAAGACTTCTGAAACCGTTTTATTGGCATGAAAATGACAGCCAGAACGCTTATCAGAAGAGAAATTCTCTTCTTGATTTCAAATCAGAATCAAATCAAGAAGCACTAATACATGAATACTCACATGTCAAATATACACTCAATCATTGTTTATTATTATTTTTCATTCAAATTTTTTTCGTTTTCTGAAATTAATTTTTTCTATTTATTTTCAAACAAATAAATTAAGCTTTTAAAATATTTTGCAAACCGAATTCCCGATTAATTTGTTGAATATTAGGTATTATTTTCTTCACATATTAATTATTTTTCAAGTCTTATGCCATATTTGACATTTTAAATTTCACAGAAAAAAAAACACAAACACAAAAAAAATAGAATTGAGTGGAAGCAATTCAAACTGTTTTATTGGATTTCAGAATGAGTGAATCCTTGAGTGATTCCAATCGAAAACGACATTATGTTTAGACAACAATATGATGTTTTAAAAATATATTCTTAAATAATAATTATTTTTCTAAACTAAAAAAAGGTAATTTTTATGAAAATCAGTTGAAAGTAATTGACTGTGAAACACAATTTAAACGATTTAAAAGCTCAATACAGAAATTCTATATTGAATTTTCTCTTTCTTTAGATCTTAAGTTTTGATATGACTGACTTAATTTATCTTTTTCTGAGCTGTTGGATGAGTTTTTGGACAAAATAACTCAAAGTCTATGAAGACTTAAGTAATAAAGAATAATTTATTATATTTATTTTGACTATTCCAAAAAAAATCTTAGCTAATTTAGTCATAATTTCAATACAGTCCTTTCTGATCTTGTTTTAAAATGTCAAATTAAACAAACAAGAACTCATTGCTAATAACAGTTATGAATGCATTATTATATTAAAACACATTTTCCACATTAAATTATATAATTATGCCCAAAAATGTCTTAATTTAAACATCAAAAATGCAAATCCTTTAAACAAACCCAATTGATCCCTTTTAATGTCCTTTTTTTTCCATTTCATTTCACAGAATTATGACGCTGTAATTGTTCGTTCAGACACAAAAATCACCGAAGAAGTTCTTAACGCTGGCTCAGCAGCAGCTGGTGGAAGTCTGAAAGCAGTTGGACGTGCCGGTGCTGGAGTTGATAATATTGATGTTGCAGCCGCAACAAAACAAAATGTTATTGTACTCAAGTAAGTATAAAAAAAAAAAACAAATATTTACACACAAACTTTTCTACTATCGTCGTCGAGACTATGACCCTTTAGACTGCCTTGAATGCTTTATAATGAGAAATAGAAATAAAAATAAATACCTACACAATAATCGTATACCTGTGTTATTCTAATGGAATTAATTAGATAAAGTGAGAAGAATCCTTGTCTATAGAGCATTGTGAGTGGGTTGATAATGAAAATAAGCTCCTTAAATTCCGTTTCTCCTTCAACTTCGTTATAAACTAATACACCCAATGCCTACTCCTTTTGTTTCTTATAGCACCCCGGGTGGCAATTCGATTTCAGCTTGCGAACTGACATGCATGCTAATTGGAGCCTTAGCACGTCCATTTGTACCGGCTGGACAGAGCATGAAAGAGGGTAGGTGGGACCGGAAATTGTACAGTGGCACTGAGCTCTATGGCAAGACATTGGCCATCCTTGGTTTGGGAAGAATTGGACGTGAGGTTGCTATTCGTATGCAAGCATGGGGCATGAAGGTGAGGTTAAGGATAAATGCTTTGCTCTTGTTTATACAAGAATGATTTTTCTAATAGATAATTGGTTACGACCCCATCACTACCGATGCAGAGGCTAAAGCAGCAGGTATTGAGAAAATGACACTCGAACAGATCTGGCCACTTGCTGATTACATTACCGTCCACACACCTTTGATTCCTGCAACAAGAAGTGAGTCGTATTTATTCAATAAATGATTCCAGGATGTCTAAAATAAATTGTTTTTAATTTGTAGATCTTATCAATGCACAGGCATTGGGTAAGTGCAAAAAAGGCGTTAAGGTGGTAAATGTTGCACGTGGTGGAATTATTGATGAGAGTGCTGTTTTGGCCGCACTAGAATCTGGTCAATGTGGTGGAGCTGCATTTGATGTCTTCCCAGAAGAACCACCAAAATCTGAAATCACAAAGGCACTGATCCAACATCCCAAAGTAGTGTCCACACCACACTTGGGCGCCAGCACATCTGAGGCACAAGTTCGTGTGGCTGTTGAGGTTGCTGAGCAATTTATTGCATTGACAGGCAAATCAAAGGAATATACAACTTATGCTGGCGTAATTAATAGAGATGTTCTTAAAGTATATCAATAAAATAATCAAAATAAAATAAAATTATAAAATAAAACAATTTAACATTTTTATTTGTTTACAAGAGAAAATTTCTGAATTGGATTAAAAAGGGAACCGGAAAGAAAAAAGATGCCATGGCATTATAGTATGGTTAGTTTAAATTTTTCGATTACTGAATTAGGACGGAAATTTATGTATGTATATGAACATAATTATGGTATTTCCATTTAGTATGGTGTAGATGTGGTTTTTGGAAACAATGATTTGGTCCGAAAGCTTCCACGCTATTACCCACAGATTGGTGGTAATAAATGGTTAACTGTGCTAAATTCATCACGACTGAAAAGTCTATAGAGTAACCAGTAAAGCACTTTACATACAAATTATTTTAAGGGTTAGTGATTTTGTAGATTAAAGATGCGAATAGTTTAAATAGTTGCTGCATGTAAAAAAGTATATATTATTATTTGCTTTATAGTTTCATGTAAAATGTACATACAAATATCAAAATATGCATTCGTAAAAAAATTAATTTTAACGATTTTTTTTATACAAAAGCATTTAAATTGCCTCAATATAAATGAAATTCTTTTCAAAAAGATCACTTTTGGATTTTTTAAAAATATTTTGAATTTTTTTTTATTTAAAAACGTCAAAATTTCGAAAACGGGACAGTGATTTTTTTTAGAAATTTTTAGTTTTATGTATATGTTGATTTGATGCTATAAAATGGCATACCAATTTCATTTAATTTATTTTATTATTATTTTTGCAAATTAATAAAAAAAAGAGGTTAAACGAATTTTTTTATATAAAAATGCATTTTTACAAAAGAAATTAAATGGCATACTTCTTTTAAGAGGTCAATTTTTTATAAGACGTTGGTTTTGTTCGTTGAAGAACGAATTTTATTTAAAACAATTTTTTTTCATATACCTATACATTAGACTGGGCCAAAAAAATAAAAAAATTTTTTTGAAAGTTACTTTGAAAATCTTGTTCAGGATGATGAAAAAAAAATTTGGTGAAAATTTGAGCCGTTAAAAATAATTTTAAGAGGTCTATCATCGGTGTTTTTTATTTTTATACATGATATGATGTGTTACAACAGAACTGCTAGACGATCAAAGTAAAAAAAAATTCTGTTCATTTTTTCTCTTATATAAAATTAAATTTCCTACAAAAAAGATCTGATTGAAAATTTTCGTCAGACGAGCCGTATTCGAGTAATTAAGCTTTTTAAATCGAAGTGTTTTTTCAATTTGACTGTTTCACTTTGGAATTTTGTGATGAGCAAATAAGTGAATAGAAAAATAAAACCACGACAGATTCTTATAGGAAATTTAATTCTCTACAAAAAAGGTCTCATAGTAATTTTCCCCAAATTGAGTTCTGAAGAAGTTATTCACGATTTAAATCGAGAAAAAAATTAAAAACATCAATTTTCAATTTCAAAATTTTCTAATTTACTGAAAATTCAATATTTTCAAATTAGCAAGATGTTTTCTTGTAGGGACTAAAACGTTCTATAAAAAGTTCCTTGGCAGCAAATTAATTGCTTTAACCGTTTAGAAGATAATCGTATTCAAATCGCAATGCATACTTGTCATAAGAAAACTATTGAAATCAGTGGGCATTGGTTTTGATACGAATATCTTCTTAACGGTTAAAGCAATTAATTTGCTGCTAAGGAACTTTTTATAGAACGTTTAAGTCCCTACAAGAAAACATCTTGCTAATTTGAAAATATTGAATTTTCAGTGAATTAGAAAATTTTGAAATTGAAAATTGATTTTTTTAATTTTTTTCTCGATTTAAATCGTGAATAACTTCTTCAGAACTCAATTTGGGGAAAATTACTATGAGACCTTTTTTGTAGAGAATTAAATTTCCTATAAGAATCTGTCGTGGTTTTATTTTTCTATTCACTTATTTGCTCATCACAAAATTCCAAAGTGAAACAGTCAAATTGAAAAAACACTTCGATTTAAAAAGCTTAATTACTCGAATACGGCTCGTCTGACGAAAATTTTCAATCAAATCTTTTTTGTAGGAAATTTAATTTTATATACGAAAAAATGAACAGAAATTTTTTTTACTTTGATCGTCTAGCAGTTCTGTTGTAACACATCATATCATGTATAAAAATAAAAAAACACCGATGATAGACCTCTTAAAATTATTTTTAACGGCTCAAATTTTCACCAAATTTTTTTTTCGTCATCCTGAACAAGATTTTCGAAGTAACTTAAAAAAAAAAATATTTTATTTTTTTGGCCCAGTCTACTATACATTATTTGCTAAATTTGTATTATAAAAAGTTTAAATTTTTTTACAAATTTGAACTATAAAAGGAAGTTCGTGCAACCCACAATCGTGCATTTTATTTCTAAGGATCAAATTTAGCAATACTAAAATGCGGTACCAAAATAAAAAAACGGCTCTAACGATTTTGATTAAATTCTTCTTAATCAAATAATAATATATTATTTATATATGGATACCTTCCCGTAAGAATGTATCACAACAAAAACATTACTGTTAAAAAAGGAGCCAAGTTCTCCTATGTTAAAATTATGCTGGCACAAAAAGTACTGAGATGTAAAAGTGTACCAAGTTCTAAAGTTTGGGTTCAAATTCGTATCAATAAAATTTTGATTGTTCTCTTGACAATTTTTCTTTTAATTACCGATTTTTAAAGTTATTTCAAAAATTGCCAAGTAAACAATCAAAATTCTATTGATACGAATTGGAACCCAAACTTTATAACTTGGTACACTTTTACATCTCAGTACTTTTTGTGCCAGCATAATTTCAACACAGGAAAACTTGGCTCCTTTTTTAACAGTAATGTTTTTGTTGTGATTTCACTACTTTTTGCAAGGTATGGCTGTAGAATTGAAAATCTCTATATTTGATGAAAATTCAGCGGAAATGGGCGGTTGCCACGCCCCCTGGCTGAAATTCTCAAATTTTAAATTTTTTCCTTTGTATAAACTACCATCTCTACCATTCTACCAAATTTCAAGATTCTACGATAATCAGAAGTGCTCTATTATATTTAATGAAAATTTAGCGGAAATGGGCGGATGCCATGCCCCCTGGCTGAAATTTTCAAATTTTAAATTGTTTCCTTTGTATAAACTACCAGCTCTACCATTCTACCAAATTTCAAGATTCTACGATAATCAGAAGTGCTCTTTAATATTTTATGATAATTCATCGGAAATGGGCGGATGCCACGCCCCCTGAATTGAAAATCTCAAATTTTTCCCTTTGTATACACCACAAGCCCTATCACCGTGTAAAATTTCAATTTCTACGTTAACGGGAAGTTCTCCATAATTTTGATGATCTGTCAGTGAGTGAGTGAGTGAGTCAGTCAGTCAGTTACGGTTCTTGCGATTTTTGAAGCCCTATATCTCAGAAACTACTCATCGTAAAAGGCTGAAATTTTGTGAGGAGTTTGGTTTTGACAAGCTCAATAAATGTAGCGAGTTTGAAATTTCTAGCATCTTTGGTGTGGAAGTTAGAGTGGGGTCGAAAATGACCTGAGTTGTTTCCTGTAAATAAGGGTGTAATGCCAAAGTTGCTAGAGAACTTGGCTGGGCCCCTTGATTAAGCGATCCCGTAAGAATGTATCAAAACAAAAACATTACTGTTAAAAAAAGAGCCAAGTTCTCCTATGTTGAAATTATGCTGGCACAAAAAGTACTGAGATGTAAAAGTGTACCAAGTTCTAAAGTTTGGGTTCAAATTCGTATCAATAAAATTTTGATTGTTCTCTTGACAATTTTTCTTAATTATCGATTTTTAAAGTTATTTCAAAAATTGCCAAGTAGACAATCAAAATTTTATTGATACGAATTTGAACCCAAACTTTAAAAACTTGGTACACTTTTACATCTCAGTACTTTTTGTGCCAGCATAATTTCAACATAGGAGAACTTGGCTCTTTTTTTAACAGTAATGTTTTTGTTGTGATTTCACTACTTTTTGCAAGGTATGGCTGTAGAATATAAAATCTCTATATTTGATGAAAATTCAGTGAAAATGGGTGGTTGCCACGCCCCCTGCCTGAAATTCTCAAACTTTAAATTTTTTCCTTTGTGTAAACTACCAGCTCCAACATTCTACCAAATTTCAAGATTCTACGACAATCAGAAGTGCTCTATAATATTTGATGAAAATTCAGCGGGAATGCCGGTTGCCACGCCCCCTGGCTGAAATTCTCAAATTTAAAATTTTTTCCTTTGTATAAACTACCAGCTCTACCATTCTACCAAATTTCAAGATTCTACGACAATCAGAAGTGCTCTATAATAATTTATGAAAATTCAGCGGAAATGGGCGGTTGCCACGCCCCCTGGCTGAAATTCTCAAATTTTAAATTTTTTCCTTTGTATGAACTACAAGCTCTACTATTCTACCAAATTTCAAGATTCTAAGACAATCAGAAGTGCTCTATAATAATTTATGAAAATTCAGCGGAAATGGGCGGTTGCCACGCCCCCTGGCTGAAATTCTCAAATTTTAAATTTATTCCTTTGTATAAACTACAAGCTCTACTATTCTACCAAATTTCAAGATTCTACGACAATCAGAAGTGCTCTATAATAATTTATGAAAATTCAGCGGAAATGGGCGGTTGCCACGCCCCCTGGCTGAAATTCTCAAATTTTAAATTTTTTCCTTTGTATAAACTACCAGCTCTACCATTCTACCAAGTTTCAAGATTCTACGACTATCAGAAGTGCTCTATAATATTTGGTGAAAATTCAGCGGAAATGGGCGGATGCCACGCCCCCTGGCTGAAATTCTCAAATTTTAATTTTTTTCCTTTGTATAAACTACCAGCTCTACCATTCTACCAAGTTTCAAGATTCTACGACTATCAGAAGTGCTCTATAATATTTGGTGAAAATTCAGCGGAAATGGGCGGATGCCACGCCCCCTGGCTGAAATTCTCAAGTTTTAAATTTTTTCCTTTGTATAAACTACCAGCTCTACTATTCTACCAAATTTCAAGATTCTACGACAATCAGAAGTGCTCTATAATAATTTATGAAAATTCAGCGGAAATGGGCGGTTGCCACGCCCCCTGGCTGAAATTCTCAAATTTTAAATTTTTTCCTTTGTATAAACTACCAGCTCTACCATTCTACCAAGTTTCAAGATTCTACGACTATCAGAAGTGCTCTATAATATTTGGTGAAAATTCAGCGGAAATGGGCGGATGCCACGCCCCCTGAATTGAAAATCTCAAATTTTCGATTTTTTCCTTTGTATACACCACAAGTCCTATCACCGTGTAAAATTTCAAGTTTCTACGACATCGGGAAGTACTCCATAATTTTGATGATCTGTCAGTGAGTCAGTGAGTCAGTTACGGTTTTTGCGATTTTTGAAGCCCTATATCTCAGTAACTACTCATCGTAGGAGGCTGAAATTTTGTGAGGTGTTTGGTTTCGACCAGCTCAACAAATGTAGTGAGTTTGAAATTTCTAGCATGTTTGGTGTAGAAGTTAGAGGGGGGTCGAAAATGGCCTGAGTTGTTTCCTGTAAATAAGGGTGTAGTGCCAAAGTTGCTAGAGAACTTGGCTGGGCACTACCGTGCCCCTTGATTAAGCGACATTTTTTTCGAAAATGACTTTTTGATGTGGAAATATACTATAAGTTGAGCGCCACGTTTTGGTTGTTCTATCATGTATACAAATGAAACTAGAGAGAAAATAAAATTGTGCAGCCCATACATTTCCTCACAGAATAATTTTGTTTTTTTCGTTTCCTGAACAATTTTAGAAATGTCGCTTAATGAATTCTTACGGGAAGGTATCGATATGAACATTCAACATATTAATAAAAGTTGTCCCAAGAAGTTGTCGCATTGTAGGTACCTAAATTTCTTAAAGTGTCAACATTTTAATCACCTGTTGTAAAAATGTTTTTTTTTTTTTTGTTTCTTTTGACGTTATTTAGTTTATTATTAGATTTATCATTATATACCTATTTGTATGGATAAATAAATTGAATTTATGCTACAAGAAAATTTCAGTTTCATGTACCTATAACATTTGGGATACATTTAGATTATAATATTATTTTTTGAAAATATGTATTACTACCGTAAACATAATTTCAAAAATAAAACGTTTTACACTGTGAGGTAAAAAAATAAAAATCAATAATTCCCAAAACGTCATTTCCGGGAACGCTTTAGGGCTCTGAATAAATAATTGGTTTCTTTTCCGATTTCTAGATCGTTTACGTTGTTTTGCAGAGATCACCAACATTACGGTGGTTTAATGAAAAATACACATTTGTGTGCTCTGCCCGTTTATGAACCGATAAATGATACATAGCTGCTATAGAAAGCATTTTAGTATGAAATTTTTATCATGAAAGAAAGTTGAGATTTTAATAATTCGGACCTCGAAATTTCCCACCTCCATGGTTTTGGTCCTTATATTGCTTTAATACTTTTTTTATTTTTCTGATTTTACTTGCACAATAATTCCATATAAAGTACTATTAGGTACCTATTTGTATTTATTGATACGATTTTCTCAGTGTTTTTTTTCCTCCTCAATTTATCCCAAAATATTTAAATAAACTTAATTTCTCATATTTTATGAAATATTCTTATTAAATTGTAATCGGTCTACAAAAGAAAAATCGATAGTAAAGTTTTACGTGATTGTTGATATTGCTTTTAGCATTAAAACTACCTGAAAATCAAATATTATATAAGAACTAGCTGACCCGGCGGACTTCGTTCCGCATTTTTCTTGTATTTATTTTCAATTTTTGGCTTTGTAATGTGTTAACCTTTTCCAATACAAAAAAATCGGGCCACAACTTGATATATGGAACAAAAAACATAAAATTGTATAAAGTATTAAAAAAAGCAAACCATTTGTCTGACAGCTATCTATTATAATTTTAATTGGAATGTGTACGAAGTTTCATTAATATTATTATAAGGTATAACAACATAAATCTTCAGCGGAAAGCAAAATGGTATTATGTCCTTAATAGATCCTATATGGAGTTACAATAATTTTGCTTTCCCAGGCGATATGTATGTTGTATGCATGCCACTGTTTTTTTCTGTTATTGGCACGGGTTTTTTGCGTCAAATAGTAAAAAAAATGTTTTTAAAAACAAAATCTTATGTGTCTCGAACTCCTTTCAATCACTTGCAATCGCTACTAAAATTTGATAATCCAGTCAAATAAGGGAATGAATGCTAATAGAATTTTTTTTGCTCAATACCTTCGTTTTGGCATTCCATAACATACCTCAAAAGTCTAGAAAAATCTCATGTCTGCAAGTCGCGATTTTCAAGCTCAAATCGCGAAATGGAGATTTTCAAAATTAGAATTTCAAGAATTACATAACTTTGAGGCAATTTTTAATGCTGATTACAAAAATTTTTTTTTGATTTTTGACATAAGTTATAGAATATCCAAACAGAGATACAAACAAAAAAATTAGCCAATCAGCACTAATTATAAGATTGTACCAGGATGTTTTTTAGTGCATATCCCAAAATTGTCCCTTTTCTCAAAAAATACCAATTTTTCATAGGTATGAATGTTTTTACTTGCTCTATAGGGCAAGTATTGGTTTCGTGTCAAAAAAAAAATTTGAGGTTTTAATCAAAACTAACATTACGATGATGGAGAAGTCCAAAAAAGTGGGTT